>NC_143384.1:53676882-54033132 GCF_980474605.1 Leiobunum rupestre | reverse complement strand
TTGCTTACAATAGCGCGCATTATTTTGAACTTCCTTTCACTAAAAGAAAAAGTTAGCAAATCCGTGTTTTCATTACAGCCAGCGGACCTTCTGTGTTTCCCAAAATATCTCTCCAACGGGTCTTGATTAAATTTTTCAGTCAATACAAATGGTGCTCCTTGATTTTGAAGATATTTTAGATCGCCAATGGTGGGGTAATATTTATGTGGTTATCAGTGAGTGTTGGGCAGAGACGAAGGTGAGTTGTACAATCTTTTTTTTTATGTTTCTGCTACATGAGCCCATAATATATTTTTGTTTTTCAATAAAAGTCGGGATTTTTTTATGTGAACCGCTATTGTAAAAACAATTTGTTACAGTTTTTATAAGATGAAGTGGGTCAGAGATATAATAAATATGGCGGTTTTCTTCAGGCATGGCGTATATATTTTGGCTTTATAGTGCACATTTGTAGTAGGATCCGGATCGGTGCTGAGCTTAATGAGTTTTTGATTGATAGCTGATTTATCGCATACAATAGTTAGAACTTTGAATCTATTGCATTCTAGAACTTCAATTGCCTCTTGTACTATCATTAAAAACTCTTCCACTTTCATCTCGTGGCAGGGAAAATAAGCTAATGAGTGTTTAAAATTTGTACATAAACCTCGAACCATTAATGACATGACGTGAGTTGCAATGGGTAGGTCTTGATCAGAATTGGAATTTTGCCCCATTTTACTACCTTCAGCTTTTTTGAACATATTTCCAGAATCACTTGAGGTACAATACCCTACTATTTCACCAGTACTAGATTTGTATAACAAGTCTTCTTTTATTTTCATTTCATCCAGAATTATGGAAAAATATTTCTGATGCTCAACAGCTGTATCTAAAGCGATTTTTTTCTTTCATTTCCAAGATGGTTTTTATTTGTAAAACCACTTTGACATGTAAAAACTGAAGAGTAAGATGAAAGTGTTCTCCCAGTAGGAAGTGGTAATGTTTCGCGAAATTTATCGTAAGACGAAACAGGTTTTGAACGAAGATAGAGACACCAATTAATTATAGGAGAAAGCCATTTTTTTGGGTCTTTTTTGTTTCGTGCCAGTAGCTTCAATTGTTATTTCATCAAAAAGCGTAAGAAATGATTTTTTCAACAAAATGGATCATAGCTTATGATGTTACCAAAGAATGTATTATCTCCATCACGGGTTATCCTCAGTTTTATCATATTTTTATTTAAATTTAATTTTAGACGTTGTACTTGCTTGCTTAAAAAATGTGATTTTTTCACTTTTTTGGTTAATACTTTTTTGATTTCCGTTCTCGACAAAAATTTCAAAGAACAACTTAGCCTTTCTCAATTGTTTTTTTTTGTAGTATCTTGCAACTAAGACATCGGAAAAAATTTTCACTTTTGAAAAGAAACTTGCTTTTTTCTTAATGTAAAAATTTCGTAGAAGAGTTTAAAAATCCAAAATTTCCTTCAAAATTCATTCCCAAGACTTCATCCCCACAACCAGTGCACAATTTAAATGAACCAACAAAATCTAACTAGTTTAGGAGGTCATTTTGTTTTGAGACTTTTCCATTGGCAAAAATGCTTGGTCAATATTTGGTACTCTGCCATAAATATAAATTTTTGTAGTTTAAATGACTTAAATCTTTTACTTCTACAGCATAAACGTGTTGCGTTCCCATCTTACAAAAACTTAAATCAGATTTTTCATTTGGATATACAGTCCAGAATACAAAAAATAAAACTGATATTTAATATAATATCTTAAAAAGTCTTCCGTTTAAGTTAAAACCGAATATTGAATTTCAAAAGCACTGTCATGATATTCTGCGCCACCAATCTCTGTAACCGTTCCTTTTTCAGTTGAAATATAACTAACACTGGTCAGTTCTTGAGCCTTGTGGTTAATAGCTACTGATGTGCATTCTTCAACTAACATTCCAATAAAATTTTCACTACTTATCTCTAAATCAAGGTTATTAACGATTGAACATTCGATGATTTCACTAGAGAATGGCTCTTTTTCAGTTGTAACATGTTTAGACTTAAAAATATATTCTTCTTTAACTTGATCAGGTATATTTATAACTTTTTCCTCTGCTACAAGTTTAGTGTGTATCATCAATGCAGACAGAATGATAGGGTAACGGATTGGGATGATTTTCAGTAGGTCCAGCACCCCCAGAAAAATGAATTGAACAAACAAATCTACGTGGTGTATAAATTTAAAAACAAAAATTAGTTAAATAATGACGTTAACGCCAAAACATCTAAATTGAAATACATGTACCTATTTTTGGTTATCTTTTCAAGGTTAACAAATTCAGGCCGAGCATAGGCTGCGATCCAACGTTTACATTTCTCCAATGGGGTTTTTGAAAGTTGAGAAAGAATACACCTGTGAACACTCTTATTTCCAACTTATTATTTCTTGTATATCTGTGTAATAATAAAAATGTAAATATAAAAGTGTAATTCTCGTTCAACTAAAATGTAAATTAAATAATTAAATAATACCAATATAAAATCTAAAATACCCCTTTGCTTAATAAAAATAAATATTTCTAAATGTAATTATCCGAAAAACCGTTGACAATCTATTGTAAAGAGAATACGCTGGCGACGAGCGGTCGGGAAAAAGGATTATCTTTTGGACGGGTTCTTTTCGGCCACATTCCTTCGGCCACGTCATCCCCACGCCGGACCGTCCGTTGCTAGTGTTCCCTCTTAAACTTTGGCTACGAGGGCAGTGATTGGTTAACCCTTTCACTACCTTGTGAAATCTGTATTTTGAAGAGGGGCCGTTGAGGTTTTCCTCTTCAGTTGATTTTTGGGCTCCGCAGAATACGGTCCCAGGAATAATTAACAAAATAAAATAAAATAAGTTTTCCGTGCAAATAGTCTCACCCTTATAATAAAATAAGTATCTACAACATTTTTCAGTCGGTGCTATAGAATAAAATAAGATCTCTCCCAAAGATCGCGAACCTTAAATTAAAAATAAATTAAAAGGAAAATAATATAGGCGGGTATCTTCACACCTTTCATGTATTTTTTGTCGCTAAATCTTGAGTCGTTTGAAAAACCTTTGAAACAACAATTTTTCCCAACCATTGTTGAAATTAAACTTAAGCCTCTGCTAGGCGATCTGGGATAAAAATTCAACCCACTGACGGTTTGTTCAAGGAGGAAGTCACGTGAGAAAGAACTTCCTTATTCGCGCATGCGCCTAAAACGTTTTGGCCAGGCAACAGCTGGTGGCAGGCGCTTCTCGCGGGGCAAAAGTCTTAACATTATATTTCCATTCCCTCTTTAATCGTCCTTGCTAATACCACCACCTTAGTACTAAGTCTTCAAGCGACTTTTAAAGCCCATAATTCAGGTGACCGGGTTACAATGCCTAGGAGGGTGGTGGCAAGCACTTCATGCCACGCGAGCAAACAGCTCCCTACACTAACTATGATTTGTTAACCTCAGTAAGTTTTTATGGAAAGGAGATCTCGGGGGAAAACCCCTTTTACCAGTGGGGAGAGAACTTGCAAACTCTACGCCGAAGGAGTTGTTCCGAGTTTTCACCCAGTGCGACTTGCTGGAACCGAACCCGGCGCCTCTTGCTGCGAGGTGAAAGTGCTAACCACTTCGCCACCCCACATTACAATATTGAAAAATGAACAAATAAAATATCGGCACCTTAATATAAAAATTAAAAAAAGTTTTAAATGGCATTTAAAAAACAATTGTTTTTATGGCTGGTTTATTAAGTCCAATGAATTTACATGTAAAACGTTTGGTAGATAGTTCACCAAATTACCCACTAAGTACTTTTTGTGGAATGTCGGCTGCTCCGCTGCAATACCAGGATTTCCACCATTACAAATTTCATTCGCATAGTTTTTATTAAGTTATAGTTTTAAAGGTAAATAATCATTTACGACATATTTGTCTATATTTTTATAAGTTTAAATTTTGCAAATAATAAATGGTTTCCCCGCTAAAGTAATAGGCACATTTTGCAAATAAATTTTCACGGGCTTAAATTCAGAAACGATAAAGGCAAGAAGTTAGTAGTGCTAATAATTAATCCCTGATTTTTCAATATTCACTCTGAACGGAACTTTCGAATGTGGATTTTCGAAAATGCACATAAACAGATTATTTATGCCACGATTTTCTAATTAAGGAAATATAAATAGTTATTTAAATTATACATCTTTCACGTTATGACCTAAAACATAGAAGTTTATTAAACTTAATTAGTAGTTTAAAAATAGGTTGACGCGTATAGCAATTGCTGGTTGGCCTCAATATGGAATTCCTTTTATTGACATTTTTTAAAGAAGTGAAAAAAATGGCGCACAATATTAAGTTTTATTTCAATTAAAATATGTATGATGTAATTTGTTAAAATATAAAAAAACAAAAGATGTATAAGTCTAATTTGAAATCTGTTTTTTTTTAAACAGGGGGTCGGTATAAGCAAGTACTTACCTTACTACTTCAAAATAGACACCATTGGAAATTTTGTCTTCGCAACTATAAGTAAATATATAAAGTAAGTCGTATCGAAGGTTAGCTTTAGTGTAATGATGCCTTTTTCAATTTCATATCAGGTGTGAACCTCTGTTGCTAAACATTAGTATTAGAGGTTAACGGTAATAGTTAGTGTAGTGAGCTGTTGGCTCGCGTGGCATGAAGGGCTTGCCACTTTCATGTTTTCTATACGTTAGGCTTAATTAGATTTTAGCGGTTTGAAATAAAACGTCCGTTTAGTTTAAATATTTAATAAAGACTACCGCTACATAATTTCTCAACACGCGCTCGTGGTATCTCGCGTTATTTTTTAAGAGTGCGCGTAATTCAAACGTATATTATATAAAATATACGGGACATTACAGCCACCACCCTCCTACGCATTGTAACCCGGCCACATGTTTAAAGCCATTAAAAGTCGCAAGATGACTTGGGCCTAAGGTGGTGCCTTTGGTATTAGCGTAGCTGATTTTATAAAAGTTGGAAACTCTTTTTTCTATAACAAAAGACGATTTTTCTTTCGTACATAATTTAAATATGAATTCGGGATTAATCAGTCATACAAAATTTAAAATGTAAATTTGGTCAAGATGTACAACGAAATATTGCCCCTAAATTGCATCACCATCACTGGGGATATCCACCTTTTTTAACTTGGGTTTTAATTGATTACAGCAGAAATTTCGTTTGGCTAATTTCGAGAAAAATCAATCGTTTTCGGTTCATTGCGTGAACGGTAAATGTTTTGTTAAATATTCTCTAATATTTAAATTATATCAAATATTTGAGTATTTGTAAAGACAAAATATGCGTTGTCAATTAAACATCTACTAAAAAAACCGCATTAAATTACTTTTAAAACTCCACCCGTGGCTTTTAAACGATTTAATAGTTAAAGTGGTTTTATTTCTGAGACTTCTTTATTTTGAAAAAGTGGTCATTTTCTTTTTAAGCAGCTTAGCTTGTATATTTCATAAATATTAAGGAAACCGAAAATTAATTTATTGATACCATGGCCAACTTTGATCTCTCGCGCTACAGCGGCCATCTCATTCGTTGACGTTTCTGTGTTAACCTATGAGCAAAAGATGTGTATGACGTGAGCGCCCCTAGCGGATTATAATTTTTAGAATAGCTTTTACATTGAAGACAATATAAAAACCGAGCGTGGCGCTGAACTCCTACACGTTATAGAACAGTTTATAGGAGGAAAATCCTTGCTCGCGCAATTTCGACGAATGTGTTGGCCGCTGTAGCGCGAACAGCGCGTGATCAAAGTTGGCCATGTTGATACTAACGAAGATTGACTCCGAAGAGACGAAATTTAGTGCTGCTTCTGTTAAAATCTGAAATCCGCTCGGAATTCAATGGTTCCGTAAAACTAGACTCTTACGACGTGATACAAGCGCACACCGATGAAGCTTTATCTTTTCTCTCTCGTGCCGGAGTGGGGGAATTCAATCATGATAGTAGCTGATCGTTTTGACATGGTTATTTTCCGGAAGGATTTATAAAATTTCTTGATGAAACGATATAGTGAGAGCGCATGGTGATAAATTGTTCGAAATTGGTATACAGCTCTGAAAATTTATATACACGTGCCTTGAACTATATTCTCGACTACCTTAATTTAATAGGAAAAACTTTTGTAAGCAAAAAACCCCCTTATTGTCGAGGGTGCGCGCATCTTAGATTATATGTGTTTTTAAAATATTCTAATTTAAGTTGCACCGCATCGCCGCAACTTTAGGAATAAAAAATGGTAAATCGCATGTAGCTCGCGTGGTAAAGGTGGTAAAGTTATGCATTTTTTTATGGTAATACCTGTCACAGTGCTACTTAAAACCTGATATGCCATTTTTCACTATGTAGAAAAACTAAAAATCGTTAAAAACGTCAAGTAAAAAAATACCTCGATGTGGTTCCATATGAGGTTGCAACTTAGATATTATTTTTTAAAAACAATTTAAACTAAGATGCGCGCGTCCTCGGCAACAAGAGCGTTTTTCCTTATAAAAGTTTTTCCAGCAGGTTTTTTTGAAAAATAAAATTTAGGTAGTCGAGAGTATAGTTCACGGCACGTGTATATCAATTTTCAGAGCTGTATACCAATATCGAACAATTCGGGTATATTTTGTAACCATGCGCTCTCACTAATAACGTTTAATTATACGTTCGTCAAAATTTTTAGTTAAACGTTAAATTATTTATCAACGGGATTTTTAGTACCTGCTTTTTTCATCCGTGATGAACGTTTTTTTACAGTGTAACTCTTCTGCACCCGAGAGAAGTAAAACGATTACTGATAGAGAATAATATAACCGCTGTAAGTGATCAAGATGTTTGGAATTCCCAAATAGCGGTAGAGAATCAGGTAAGCAAAGCTACGTCAGAATGTTGAAAATACGTACAACGATATTTAGACAAACAGATTTGGAGAAAGTCCAAGTTCGTTTACGCTTTTTTAAACTTATTAACGTCAATTTATTCTTTAATTTTATTAATATTTATAAATTAAATTAAAATTAATTATTTTACTTTAAAATACCGTCGTGGCCAGGAATTGAACCCGGGCCATATTCTTAGCAGGTGGATATTTTTCAGCCGAGCCATTGACTTCCACGTCAATTGAAAATAAATAATTTGCATGACTCCACAGCTTCGGATTGTACGCTTGTTTAATTTGACTTGTTCGATTGCTTATAAATGTTTTCCACATCTTCGTGACGATTTTGATCCAGGATAAAACGATTGTTGAATCAGTCCAGAAATATAACGATGGTTTTTCAGCTTCGAAGTACTCCCATGAGTTCGAGCCGAGGAATGGTTAATTTTTTTCAATGGAGCTACTCGACACTTGGAAGACACCAGTGAAACTGTAAATTGATTGTTCGGCTTGACTGTACGACGGTAGATAGCTGGTCCATATGCCCGTTCACTGGAATCCGTAATGCAATGGAGTTCCAACTTGAGAATTGTTTCATTCATCCCATAGGCCTTGGGGATCTTGAGTTCTGATAATGGTGGCAGCTCCAAACACCAGGCTTCTCAACGGATCTTCAGGTCATCGGGTATACTATCTACCCAATGCTTGGTACGTTGCCACAGTTCTTGAAAAAGGCTTTTGATTCGAATTGTGAATGGCCTCAGGAACCCAATCGGATCAAATACTCGTGAGGATGCTTGTAAGATAAATCTTTTCGTGTCCTTTCGTTGATATAGAAATTCTAGAAGGGCTGAGACATCGAAAAGAAATACGTCATGGCTTGGCTGCCATGCTAGACCAAGGACTTTCAAGGAAACATCTTCGTGTTTTAAGCTTTTCAGAATTTAGTTGGTGTCAAGTAAGCCGCATAACTGTCTAGTGAGCAATTCAGAATTCGATTGGAATTTCCGTAAAGGAAATCTGGCTTTCTCCAAGGAGATTTTGGCTTCAATGGCGATGTCCAGAGCTTCTTGTTCATCTTTAGCTCCACCAAGCACGTCTTCGACGTATAAGGAGTTTGACAGCAAATCTTGGGCCTTCGGATATTCGTCCTTGAATTTCTCCATGTGATGACCAATCGTTTGAGCCAGGAGGGAGGGACTTGCATTGATACCAAACAGGACTCTAGCCATTCTCAGATCGAGTCTTCACCCAGAGAAACCTGGTTACGTCTCGATCTTCTTCGTTTAGTTCCACCCGGAGAAAGGCTTTCTCCACATCTGCAGTAAAGACGATGTTGTACTTCCTGAATTTGAGGAGAAGACCCAATAAATCCACGTTCCGGGTTGGTTCAGAATGTAAACAGTCGTTGAATGATGGTGAATCAAAGGCGTGAGACGAAGCATCAAACACGACTCGAACCTTCGTTGTTGAACGCTCTGATTTAATTACCTCTCGATGTGGAAGGTAGAACGTTTTTCCGGGCCTCTCCTTTATCGGAGCCAATTCTGCAATGCCGTTAGAAAGATGAGAATCTACGACTTCGTTGTATGTGCCAAACAGCATTGGGTCTTTGCGGAATTACTTGAGTTGGTGTTGAAATCTTCGAAGCGCAACATTGTAGTTATTCTCCTTCAGTATGACATCTTTCTTCCAAGGTAGACCAACCCAGTCCCGGACTGGCCCGGGTGCCTTACCGGTGATCGCCGGTCAGATCGGGGCCAACTCAAATTGGGGGCCAAAGTGGGAAAATTTGGCATTAATGGGAAATGAGGCCAACACGATTGCATAGCCGGTGGGGCCAACTTCTAGCCAGTCTGGCCCTGGACCAACCGAATAGAGTTGTCCATTGAACTTGATCTTTGATTCGAAACCCTCCTTTAGGAACTCTTGGATGTCTGATTTTTCGCTATTCTTCTCAACGATTCCTAAAGTGTACAAATCCTAACAGGCCTGTAGATTTTTGGATATCA
Source organism: Leiobunum rupestre (assembly GCF_980474605.1). Lineage (NCBI taxonomy): Eukaryota > Metazoa > Arthropoda > Arachnida > Opiliones > Sclerosomatidae > Leiobunum > Leiobunum rupestre. The sequence continues at coordinate 54,024,203 of NC_143384.1, read as the reverse complement.
GATCTTCCTCTTCTTCTGAGTTTTGGATATATGCCGAATGGACTGAGATGTTGTAGACCGCATTCTCTTCGCCATGAATAGCTCTTGGTTGAGACGATCCAAGTAGAGACCATCAGCCAAGTCGAGTTTCCATGATCATGAGTGACGGACTGAAACGCTCAATTTTTCCCTGTACTATCTTCCAGTATAAATCAGTTCCCACGAGTAGCGAGATCTCCAGAGGTGACTTCGATACTTCGGGTCGAACATCCGCCAGGTTTAGACATTTTCTCTTTGCGAATACAATGATGTCTTGACCAGGCAGATTCAGAATACTTCCAGATATCTTCGGCGTCTCCAAGGCGTTTATCGTTATTGTCTCGGAATTATTTAAATTTCCCAGTTCAAACTGAACTCTTCGGCGTTCAACAATGCTGACATTAGCTCCAAATGTTTTTATGTTCACCTTTTTTTGACCCAAACAAGGTAGGGTCAGTTTCTAAGATACGTCTACCAAAAAAAGGGTTCGATGATTTCCAGAGTCTAAAAGAACCCTTACAACGATTTCTTCATTCCTGTAGATTGCTCTTGCCGAAGCTGTCTATTTAGATGAAGAAGGGAGAATGATATTCTTAGTCAAAGGACGTGGCGCCACTTGGCTTAACAATTTAGAAACATGACGAAACCCTTAACTAATTTAAATAACTATTAAAAGTAAATTCCGCGAAGTCACTTATTAAAAAAAAATGCCCGTGAACTAAATTTACTTACATGGAAACAGCAATCTTTTGACGAAAAAATTGTCGACGCCACTTTTAAAGACAATATGGCTTAAAGTGACTGGTATGTACCCGAAATGAATAACTTTGTTAATGGGAATTTAGTGTGTAAGGTCTGTTGGAACATTTAGTTTTTACATATTATTCACATTCAAACACCTAACAAATTAAAATTTTTAAAGCATTTATAAAATTAACCAATAAAGTTTTAAAATTATCCACAAAAGCGTTAATAAATTTACTTAAAATATGTTTTGTGTAGGATCCTCTCAATGGCTCCCATACTCCTATTTTGTTATAGGAGGAACGGGGAAACAGTCTAAATATATTAAGGCAAAACGTAATCACTATCTTAATTGTAAATGTTTTGTTTCGAGCTCTCGGATGCTATGTTGGCAGTGATGGGAGGCTCCGCAGCTTCGGAACGTGTGACTCTGTCAGCGACTTGCGAGAGTGGCTCTTTCAGGATTATTAGCATGGTTGATAAAACAAAATTTGTAAGGCGAAAAATACAATCTCCTTGGCTTAAACGAATGGGTCTGGTTTGCAGCTAGTATTGAAGCTATTTTTCTCTCGATTGTTCTGAAAATGTTTCACAGTAACTTGGAACTATTTGGAAGGTTTTTTCATAATATTTGGTATTTCATCTCTAGTCTTCTCCAAAATAGTTGAGTAATATTTAAAAAATTCTGATTATAATCTGTCTTTAAATATAGGTACTTTACTTTTTGAAACTTTTCAGAGGTAACTGTTTGAGGAACAAAAAAAAATCATATTCGTAGTTATAACACCTAATAGTTATGATACATGTGAGGATTTCTTATTCCATAAATGTAACGGTGTAGCGTCAAAAAAGAGATTTGTGTTAAGGGAAACTCAAACGATAAATCCTAGTCAAAAGACAGAACACACACAACGTCAGAGTATAACGAATAGCTTCGCTTTGCAGGAGCTAAATCTTGGAAGTTCCTGGTTTCAGAGTGGATTGTTGAGAAAAGTGGCTTCGAACTTTTTAAAAACGAGATGGAATGATTAATAACGCTCTAAGGACTTCACCGTCTTGTTTCTATTCAAGGTGAAATACACTTACAAAGGAGACGACCCAAGGTGTTAATCACCGATTTGGTTCAAACTCGGGTATAGTGTACACCTCGATGTAACTTGAAAAACCTGCAAGGGAAAAGTTGCGATGGCCTTTCGTTTGGCCATGGCACGGCCAACTTCGATCACGCGTACCGCGCTTTAGCAGCCCCGTAAATCGCCTCGCATCTAATGTTAATTTGCGTGTATGAATAATCCCGATAGGGGCGCTACACACGACCAAAAACCTACTATCGCCATAGGCGGGGAATACAAGCGAAATCGCGGAAAAATGTTTTTTCTTCGGTTTTCCACTTTCCTATTTAGAAAAATCATGGTATAGTAAGTTAAACTATCTTTTCGCAATATATTTATGTATAATTCATAATTTAAAAAAAATATTACCTTATAAATATTAAATGAAGAAAAAGGTGCCATATTAGAACGCGTAAATTAATGTATCTCTTAAAATTTATAAATCTTTAATAATAACAAATCTTTATTAATAGTATATATATCTAAAAACTAATATAATTGAAGATAAAAGAAGGTACATCTTTGGAACTAAATAGGTAAGAGATAGATGGTCTTCAGCTTCAAGGAGGATGATTTCTGTTCAGGTTTGTACCTTTATTATGGAAAAATTTTCACTCAGATAAAATTACAAACCGGCCCTTTCTAAATATACAATATTATTCTAGGTTTAAAAAGATGAAAGCTTAATACTTGTTGAAACCTAAAATTATAATTTATTGCGCTTATAATATATTTTAACTTAATATTATTTAATAAAAAAATGTTAAAATAATATATTTACCCTGAAGTTACAGTGATCTTTTTTTCACTTTTTGTTTTATTTATTTATTTTCATGTGTTTAAAGTATTAAACAATAATACTATGTTGCCGGCAGCATCTAGAGGATGTTCTTGGTTTGTGTTTAACTCTTTTATAATTTATAAACACCGTTAAAAAATTTGAATCATGAAAAAAATATTATACTATTAGTTAAATATTAACCTACATTCGGTTTAATTCAATGTTTTTCAAAATTTATTTAAAAATAATTGTTTTTTGTTGATTATTCCTATCTGACTAACGTTAAATTTTGGTCGTAGCGAAAGCCTGGTGGGAAAATATATTAACGGTAAATTCAGGCGATTGACGGGGCCGCTAAAGCGCGGTACGCGTGATCGAAGTTGGCCGTGGCCATGGCAACCGAAAACGTTTTTGACAAGATGATTTGGGATTTTTCCATTGAAAATAACATGGGAATCTGAAGGATTTTGAGTGTCACCCCCTGTGAAACCTTTTAAAAAATTAAAAATTTTAAAAATTTCAAAAACGTTAAAAAAATTAAATTGATTTTAAAAATTAAATTTAATCAAATTTAAATGCAATTTGGTCAATTGGGGGACCCTTAAAGTCCTTCAGATTCCCATGATATTTTCAATGGAAATAATTCCAAATCATGTTGTCAAAAACGTTTTCGGTTGCCATAGCAAAACGAAGGCCCGTCGCAACTTTTCCCTTGCAGGTTTTTCAAGTTACGTGGAGGTGTACATTATACCGGACTTTGAACAAAATCGGTGATTATCACCTTGGGTCGTCTATTGGCAAGAATTTCCTCCTCGGGTCAGCGGTCCTCTCCTTCTTTACCCAGGCGAGCTTTGTTCCTTCGGGAGGTGTGGCTTTTTCCCTTCTCCTCTATAGTTTAGGCGGCGGACTTACGTGGTTGATCCTCCAGTCCATCCATGGGTGAGACAGTACACTCTGTTTGAAAAGTCTTCGACAGCTGAAATTTTTGCCCTCTTTTTAATTCTGCTAGAAAACTATAATAGATAGCTCGATGAAACCAATTGCAACTTTTATTTATTTTCCAATATCTTTCGTTATTTATTGGTTTCGTCCGCCAAAAATTAATAGTTTGGCGGGAACCGTCAAAACTCATTTGTGACAACTTTTTAAATATTGGTTCTACGGCACTGACTCGTGCGTTTTTGAATTCACAATGGTCGGTTCATATTTAGAAAGTGGAAAAATTATCCCTCTACAACCAACGGTTGAGAAGTTATCGCGTTTCCAAATTGTCATCGAAGTTGCGTTATTTATAATCGCTTGATGAATTTTAGGTGTTTCCTAGTTTCGAGGAAGGTTTGGAAACGCTATAACTTCTCAACCGTTGGTTGTAGAGGGATAATTTTTCCACTTTCTAAATATGAATCGACCATTGTGAATTCAAAAACGCACGAGTCAGTGCCGTAGAACCAATATTTAAAAAGTTGTCACAAATGAGTTTTGACGGTTCCCGCCAAACTATTAATTTTTGGCGGACGAAACCAATAAATAACGAAAGGTATTGGAAAATAAATAAAAGTTGCAATTGGTTTCATCGAACTATCTATTATAGTTTTTTAGCAGAATTAAAAAGAGGGCAAAAATTTCAGCTGTCGAAGACTTTTCAAACAGAGTGTACTTAAGATACTGTACGCTTTCCAGAAACTACACATCGATGGTGAGACAGTGATGAATTGCCGTACTAGGCAGGATAATTTAGCGTTGAAGGTATCGAAAGACCCTAGTCAAGAAGGTATAGCTCAAGGATTTTTGTGCCAGCTGCTACTATGGTTCTGATCCTTTTTTTAAAGTGATTTTTGGCTTAGATGATGCTAAAATTAAATATCCAATATTTATCAAAAGCTGCACCAAAAAATATAGAAATATTGCTATATGATAAAAAATATATTTTAAGATTATTTCTGTAAAGAAGACTAAACTGGTTAGGTTAATATAAAATATGTTTAATTGTTTACATGTAAAAGTGCAACTGTGCAAACGTAGCTTAATCGCATAGAATCTTCAGATTAGTTCCATGGGCCAGATGCCAAAAAAAGAAGGTTTTCAGCGTTAGCAAGAGGTACCAGGTAAAACGTTTAGGTACCCAAATTTTTGAGTTTCGTTAAATACCGGTTTTTTCAAAACGGCCATTTCAAGATATTAGGCCTCTGATAGTTTAAAAACACAGTAACCTCTGATAGTTTAAAAACTCATTATCTTCGATTCACTTCATCGGATCTAGGTGTCCTATCCTTTAATGCACTATATTTTATGCCATAAAACTTCATTTGTTTAAAAACTCACCCATTTTTAGTATTTGTAGGATATTTTCAGTCATTATAAAATCCTATTTACAAAATAATTTTTTTTTCCTCAACACAACAAAGCTTTGGCTTTCATTCAAGCTTTGTTGATAGCAATCGAAACAATAAGAACACCAATTTATCGTTAATTAAGCGCGTGTCAATTAAATTTTTTTCAGATCTAAATAAAAATTACAAAATCCCACTAGTTCAATTCTTCTCAGCAAATATTCTGATTGAAATACAAATCTTTCTTGTATTGAAAAAATATTATTTAAATATGTAATTGGGATTTGAATATTGGAGTACATTTAAAATGGCCTGGTTTTCAAACCTGCTAAGTCTTGCAAGTTATATTACATAAACGAATTGCGCACTAAAATAGCTTTCAATCGAGATATTAAACATTTCGGTCCCCCTAAGTGAACCAGAGATGTTCCACGTTTAAAATATTGGGTGGCCGCCATTTTAAAAAGCTTTGGATTTGAATGTGTTTAGACCAATTTTGGCAGTCCCATGTTATTATCGAGCAACCCCAGAATGTTTCGTCTTATACCATTTAATGTAACCAACCAATACACCTTCCTTAGGGCGTAGTTACCCATACACGTTTTCTTATCTTGTGAACTTTAATTAGTGATTTATGATGAAGATCTAATAAAATTATTATTACTTTTATTTCATTCCTAATCTTACTAATAGTGAATTGTTCTACTTCTTATTTCAGCATTACGCACATCCAATGTCAAAACGGTAACTATGTTTATTCTGGGTCCCTGGAGTTTAGCAATATTGGTTTTGATGAATGCCTACAGCGGAAATTTGAAAGGTGATCTTCTTATAGTAAGACATGCCTTTGTAAATTCAATTGAAGACCTTTTGGCCAGAAAAGATTTAAAACCTTACGTCATAATCCCGACGTCGTTCTTTCTTCAAGTTCAAGTAAGGGCAATTTTGTCTATAGTTGCTGATTTAATGACAATTTTAATTTCTTTTCAGTTTAATAAAATCTGAAGGTAGATACAATTGTATATATTAAAGTATTTTTTAACCTTTTAGGAAAATAAAGGAAATATATATGACGATCTGCTTCTTAGAATCGAAGACATTGGAGGTTACGCCGACAGTATCTGGGAAGTTAAGGATGGTTTTTTGATGGGAAATCTGGCATTTTTCATAAGCGACGCGCGGGTCATCCCAACAATTAACCAGTTTTTCCTTGGTCTGCCAGTCTTAAGAAGAACTCTGCATGTTGGTTCGGAAGGATACGAATGGGGCACAGCGCACATTTTTCTTAGCCGAGGAACTCCTTTCGCCATTCTTGACCACATAAATTACCTGTAGGAACGTTTCTTAAATTTTTCATCACCTCGCAGCAAGAGGAGCCGGGTTCTATTCCAAGTTGTGGTACTCAGGGAAAACTCGGAACCACTCCTTCTGCGTTGAGTTTGCAAGACCTCTCCCCACGGCTTAAAGGGGTTTATCCCAGTGTTCTCTGAATTCCCCTTGTAAAGGTTAACGGTAAAAGTGAGTGTAAGGAGCTGTTGGCTATCGTGGCATGAAGGGCTTGCCACCACCTTCCTACACATGGTAAACCGGCCACCTGTTAAAGGCATAAAAAGTCGCTAGTTGCCTTAGGTACTAGCCTAGCTGATAATAATTATAATTTATATTTTTTCAATAGAAAATTATTTCGTCTGTTCTATTCTACTTTATTGAAATGTAAAGCTTAGCTACGCACTTCGACTTAAGATCGATTGTGTAACCCCCAACCTAAGACAAAAAGAGTCGAATCTCTGACATGAAAGGGAGAATCCGTTTGGCCTAGACATTAAATAAACGAAATGTTTCCAATTTATGGTGCAAAATCCGTTGGGTTGCGTAGAATATAATTCGTCTAAGAACATGTTAGAAGTTATTCTTCTCAGTCAAACAGGCCCTACATATTAGGTTATCCAGACAACAATATATTGTAAATGGTTGTTAACCTTTAAGTTACCGGCCTTACATTAAAATATGAAAGTAATTAACTCTTTCCATCTATTCCTTAATGGGTCAGGGATATATTCTTTAGCAAAGTCTTTGAGCAATCCGTCTTATGCCAAAGCTTAAATGGATACATGTAGTTAGTCAAATACTTGGAGACAAGGCCTCTAACAAAGCTATAGTAGATCGGAGACCACGGGTTCAGGACCATATAAACCAGCCTTTGTAATGATACCCTTTTGACCCGGGACCAAATAAACCTGAACTTTTTTGTGTGTGCCTAAATTAAGAGGAAGATTTAAACAACTTCAAACTAGCTTCAAACAATTGTTGGATAGTTTTAGAGTTTTAATAAAGAATCGCATTCAGAATATTTCCAACCTTGTCATAAATAAGTTGAACTATAAACTGCTTAGAAAGGCCTTGCTAAGATATTATTATCAGTTACTTACATTGTTCGTACGTGTAACTCAAAATTTTATTTTTTTATTGTTATTTCCAGCATGATAAGATTAATGGAAACTGTCCAGATCGAACCACGAAACAGAATGTCTTCATTCGCATCGAGAAAGTATCTGGCTGAAGAAGACAGTATAGAAGTGCAGGCGTTGTTCCTGGACTATCTTCACCAGGTTTTTCAAATCTGGTACATTGGTTTAGGAATTTCCTCTCTCGTTATCTTTGGGGAAATAACGTTGAAAATTATGTGTTAGGATACTTTTTAAGAAGTGTTAGATTCAGGTTTTGGATTAGAACTAAATTCAAAACCAATCTTACAATTTTATTTAAAACAAAGGCCTATAAGTAAAATATTTCAAGTCCCTATATGACGAACCGAATGTCCTACAAAACTTACTTGAAAAAATGGACCAATTAAAACTCAATCATGAATATACACTAAAAAAGTGTGACTGGTAGATAAATACTCAACCATGCTAAGTCACAACACACTGAGAGCACACTTTGTACAGCTTTGAACGCTTATATAAAGTATCCGACATTGCGCGTCAAATAAGTATATCAATTTAAACGCTAATTAGGCAAATTTTATAGCTTTGGGTTCAAACTTTAATATAGCGTTGTTCTTATTTCCTTAAGAACATATTAAATTTTTTTAAAAACATTTAACGTATCCACATTGCTCTGATTAAATTTCCATATTCATTCCGAATTTTTAAAAGGATTAGATAATTTTTTTTGTAATCCAGCAGGTTTGGTTTCATATCCGCAAACGTTATTTGTTTTTAACTGTTTTTATGATGCATAAGTCTTTAATCTTGTTAAAAGCATATTATCAAACGTTTTTGATAAATATGTTTAAGTTTTAATGTTCCTATAAAAGTATCGCTTTAAAGAGCTACCACTGCAGGCTCCCACTGATTTTTTCAAAATTTGAATCTGAGGGAAAAATAATGCAGCTACTTACATTTTTAAGAAACTTATTAAACCAAAAAGGTTTTCAGTAAAAACAGGGAATCCGTTGTCGCAACTTTAAGCCCGGTTCAAAGGATGCGATTTTGTCACATGCGACAAAAATTCGAAAATCGCGTCGTGTGAAATAGTTTTTTCAAGTCGCATGCGGCTGCAACCAAAAATAGGTATGAACCTATTTTATCGCATGCGACTGCTAACCTCATTAGTACAAAAAGGGGGAGTAAACAGGTAGCGTTCTTTCGGAAAATTTCTTAGTTTCTTCAGCGCGTCAAAAATCTATTTTCACGTGCGAAAAGAGGATTTTCCACAGTTTCTTGGGGGGTTTATGAAATCGGAAACACCTGGATATCCGAAACATTCTTCGAAAAACGGGTTTTTGAGAAAATTTTGAAAATACGTCCGTAGCTTTAATCCTTTTATTAAAAATTATAATGAACTTACCATTGGCAAAAAACTAAGAGTGAGCGCCAAATGTTCAGCAGGTGTAATTGTATCCCGCATTAACGTATTATTTTTGAGATTATGGGAGAAACAGTATTTACTAAAAATTCAGATGTTTATGTGTCCATTCTTATCCATTTGAATTGGTACAAAAAAGGTAGACAAATATGAACAATAATGAAATATTATACCATAATATAATAATAATAGGCCCAATATTGATTAATTTGATTTTATCTACAGAATGTGATGTGTAAATATTGTTTCTTTAAACATCTGCGATTATTTGGTTAACCGAACGCACGGTGGAAGGAAAATCGCATGCGACAAAATCGCATCGTGTGAACCAGGCTTCATTTTATTGTAACATTTGCATTGGTACCCGTTTATATTCTACGCCCGCACTGACAAGGAGACGACCCGAGGTGTTACACTCCGATTTTGTTCCAACTCGGGGGATTGGTAGACCTTCATGTAACTTGAAAAATCCTTAAGGGATTTTATTCAATGGGCAACGGTTTTGCCATGGCAACGAAAAATATTTTGACAACATAAAATGGAAATTTTCCCATTGAAAATCACATGTTATTTTATGTATTTATCTATGGTACGGGGGTATACAAATCCATCACTCTATGTGAAACATTTTAAGAAACTGAAAACATTTTGAAATACCAAAATTATAAAAAATTTATTAAAATTGACGAAAAAAATCAAAATTGATCACATTTTGATCAATTTGAACCAAATGGGTGAAAATGGCTAAAATTTGAAAAAATATATAAAATTGCAAAAAATATTGATCAAAAACAGTAGTTTCGATCAAAATTCATAGGAATTGTAGGAAATTTATAAGTTGTGTAAAATTGGATTTATGTATAGATAAATTACGATTTTTTGAAAAACAAAATATTTATTTTGATCAATTTGATAAAACTTGACCAAAATTGGAAAATAATAGATCTAAATTAGCCCAATTTTAAAGTTTTGTATAAATTATATTAAAATAAACTTAATTCGACCATTTATCTCAAAATTGTTTGAAATTTTTTTTTTTCAAAATTGAAAAATGTTAATAACACTGAAAACAATTATCAAAATCAATAGTTTCGATCCAAAACTATCAAAATTGATAGGAATTGATGGCAATTTATTTATATAGAAAAATTGCTTTTTTTTAAATTATTTTCCAAATTTGAATAATAATAAATCAAAATTAGCAAAATATTTAAATTATTAGTATTGTTATTATTGTTGATTATTTTAAGAAACAGTGTAATACAAAATTGTTTTCTTCGTTGTTATTAAACGTTTGCCGGTTTTTCGAATCATTTGTTTTCTCATATTTTACCTTTTTAAGTACGTTATATTTACACAAACATATTTATATACAGTACTATCTTTTATTATGTAAATAGAAATATGTACAAGAAAAATACTTTCAACAATGCAAATATAAGAAAGAAATTAGTTCGTCATTTCCATTCCAACATGATTTTTATTATCAATTGTGAATTTAATTAAAAGTAACTTATTCGATAGTTTACTCAAGTATAATTTAAAAATTTACGCGTTCACCTAATTTAATTTGAAATAATTAAAATTTTTTCCCAATTTTACTTGAAATAACAAATATTTATTGGTTTCACCCAAATTTGTTCGCTTTCATCCGTATTTAATTGTAGGCATGCAAAATGATCTATAAAGGCCCAAAATCGCTGTCATTTTGGGTCATTTTTAGCGAAATCTCTTTATTTGACCCAATTTTAGTATTTTTTTTATTTTCTCCCAATTTGGGTCAGGTTTAGCGTAATTTCTTTATTTTACCCAATTTAATGAAATTAATCCAATTTGATTTGATATAAATAATTTTTTACCCAATTTTATTACAAATAACTTATTTCCAAAAGTTTACCCAATTTAATCCAAATATTTAATTCTTAAAAGGTATTTACGCAATTTTATATGATATAAATAATTTTTATTGAATTTCATTTATTTTTTTATTTATTATTTATCAAGTAAATAATATTTTAGAACTATTAGAACCAAAACAACTACGGATATAGATTGGAAATTAATGGGGTTTTTGATCAAAACTACTTATTTTTAATTTTTTATACTTTTTGCTAATTTTGATCTATTATTTAACAAATTTGGAAAATAATTAAAAAGCTATTTTTCTATATAAATAAATTTCCATCAATTCCTATCAATTTTGATCGTTTTGGATCGAAACTTTTGATTTTGATAATTTTTTTCAGTGATATTAACATTTTTCAATTTTGAAAAAAAATGTTTCAAACAATTTTGAGGTGGTTGGTTGAATTTAGTTTATTTTTATATAATTTTTACAAAACTTTAAAATTGGGCTAATTTAAATCTATTGTTTTCCAATTTTGGTCCAGTTTGATCAAATTGACCAAAATAAATGCTTTGTTTTTCAAAAAATCGCAATTTATCTATACATTACTCCAATTTTACACAAAGCCCATCAATTCCTATGAATTTTGATCGAAACTACGGTTTTTGATCAATATTTTTTCAAGTTTATATATTTTTTCAATTTTGAAAAGAAATTATTTTAATCAATTTTGAAATATTTTTTTCAATGGTTGTATTTTTATTTTATTTTTATCTCACATTTTTCCCGATTTAAGCCATATCGGTTTATTTTCACCCATTTGGTTCAAATTGATCAAAATGTGATTAATTTTGATTTTTTTCGTCAATTTTTATCAATTTTTATAATATGATGATAAGGAAGGCTTGTGTTGAGAAGGTTAAGTCTGCCTTGGTGACGGTGTTGAGGACGCCGTAGGAATACTGAGAGTTTTCAAAATTCTAGTCGAGTAAGTAGAGTAGCTTTTAACCAAAAGGTAGCTCTATATCGAATGTCGCCATTTTTTTAAATTGTACTTGCTTCTTGGTACTCGGCAAAAAACCGAGGGATGCCAGAATTCCTGAAAAATCTATTGAGCCAAAAAGGATGAAACCTCAATACTGTTGGATTTCTTTCCCTTTTTCTTGTTTTGGAACGACTGGATTGTGATGGTACTTGAGCAAAAAGATGTTGTAGCGGCCATGGTGTAGTGGTATTGTAATTTTACTCAAAACTTTATTTAAAGTTCATACATGTTTATTGGTATTTGTTCCACCGTGAGGCAGGATAAGTTGTTGTATGGTTAAGCGAAAAATTATGTAGCAACATAATTTACTCGTTTTTATTTTCAATTTGCTTGATGAGTGTTTATCTTGAAAGATCGAAAAATAAACTTTTTATTTTGTAAAATTATTTTTCATTGATTCGTATCGTGAAAATATGAATAAATTCTTTATTTTTAATATGGTTTTATTAAATATTTTCCTTAAAACCTTGTTTAACTTGAGCTATACTAGCGATTAAAAACGATGAAATCTTTGGAAAAATAAGAGGTTTTCTCGTCTCACTTAATCACCGCGGAAACAAGCGAGACAGCAATGGCTCTAATTGCGCAATACACCTTGCATTTTAGATTTTGCATAGGGCCTTAATTCCGAAGACTGATGCGACTTCTGGAATTAAAAATGCACCTCTTACTTCTATATGAAAATAGTATTATGCTTTCTTAACTAAAAAAAAATCCAATTGAGTAAATGATATTTTAATGACAAATATCTTATATTGTGCAAGTTAATATTTAACAATGTTATCATAAATGGGTCTCTTTTTTAAGTTTGAACAACGCAATGTCGCAGGGAGATTGTTCTCCGCTTGCTAGACATTGTAATGACAACGGTTTTATATTCATATAAGTTTATATCTATATAGCCATTAACACTTATTTGTACCATGTTTAATGCTACCTTTCGCAATCATTCCGTTTTTGGTTAAGTTACTAACCATACAGGGTCAATTTATTGTCTGTTAATAACATTGTTAATTGGTGTATAAATATTAGGTATGCTTTGATATTTTTCAGAATAAATATTCTAGTAGATTGAAACAGACATTTTTTTTAGATATTTGTAATAAGTTTTTAGATTATAAATTTTAAAGATATTTTAAGAAAAAATTATGATTAATATTATTTGAGAAACCTTTCTTAAAAATCATTTAACAAATGTCCAAATTGACGATTCTGGTTTTCAATGAGTTCTTAAATATTCTGTAAAATGCATCTTTAGAAATATCAAACCTACCCAAATTGTGAATCACTTAAGACAACTTCATGGGTAATTTATGAAAAGCCATGAATATGTGCTGCTTAATATAAGTCATCCTTAGTAAACTACGCGAAATAATTTTAACTATTTAAAGTGAGTAAGAGGAATATCAGAAATATTTACTTTCACACTCCCACCGAAAGCAAAACGTAATTTCTTTTTGGCATTTGGCTTTCACAAAATTCTTAATTTTCTCTCTCTTATGTTTAATTTAATCATTTTTGATTTTGATTTTATTTATTTAACTTTTTTTGCGTTCTGAAAATCTAATTTATTTGTTTGTGGGTGTCCCGGTAACCACCACGTATAGGCTTTGCCTCTGTGGTTGCCTGCAAAGTTTGTTTCTTTGCGAAACAAATATTATTATTATTATTATTTTTATGATTATTATTTATATGAAAAGTTACTTGTACCAAAGAAATTTCTTAAAAAAAGTGATTCTTATTTCATAGTTGAAAATCGTTATCAATTACATAGCAAGTACAAAACTATAAGTTTGGTTATTAAGGTATGTTGAAATTTATTATTATGGATTAGATTAAAAAAGGTTAACATTTTATGCTATGATTAATTAAAGTTAAGATTCAAGATAACAATTAGATATTATAAGTTAGGTTTCGGTTCCATTTCAAATAAGATCATATTAGGAAAGGTTAAGTGAGGAACAGTAGGTTCGATCCAGAGCCGTACCTAGCTCAAATGGCGCCTTGGGCAAAAAAAAATGGTGCCCCCAGAACCTTAGGTAGAATTTTTTAATTTTTCAATATCCAATTTAAATGAAAATCTTAGATTTTGCGCCCCTAAAACTTTGGCGCCCTGGGCCACTGCCCCGCTCGCACTACCCAAGGGACGGTTCTGGTTCGATCAAATGAAACTCGATTTGTTTTAGGACAACGTTTGATCACTTGAACATTATTAAATTTACCAACATACATTGGTTCGAATTAAAAATAAAATGCTATTTGTTTTACTTATTTATACATAATTTGATATTTTCAAATTATACATAATTTGATATTTTCAAATTATAGTCATTTTGTAACGCTTCTTTTCAGATTGAAAAAAAAACCCTTCATCGAAAAACTTTGACCGATATTAAAGAAGAAAGAACTCCAATAGTTTTCTATATAAACAGTGGGAATCTTGTTATCTATATGGACTGATATATTTCTACAGTGTAAAAATACTTTCATTTTGAGTTGGAAATAAACTACTGTCCGTGTCAATCTTAACCGGAATCGCCATTGTAACAATCCTCTCCTACCAATCCATTACTTAATTGAAATATTTGAAAAGGTGCAAATGGTGCTTCTTCCTAAATATTCGTTTATCGTTTTGATCCATCCATCTTGGTAAAACGCTGATTTGATTGATCCAAGTTAACAACTTTTACGACTTTTGACGTAGATGTTTTAGTCTTAAAGTAAATGAATTCCAAAATTAGAGAAACCAGAGCCATTCCAACTCCAACGCCCGTCACCAAAAAAATTCCACCTGAAAATAAAAATAAATTAATGGATTAAACAAAGGATAATCTTTCATAGGCTTATTAAATTACAAATTAATTTTCAGTTGGCAATAAACGGATAAAAGTGCGCTGCTAGTGAACCAAAGAAGGTACTTAGCTCTACATCTGTATAATGATAGGACAATCGGCGGGCATCCCGGTCAAACTTTCCCTACCAGCAGAGGGGGAGAAAAACGTCACCACCAAGAGAGTCAATCGCGTCAGAAGATGCGAGTTTTAGGAAACCACATATATTTTCAGGTTAAAATGAAAAAGCTTACGTACCCGTCGACCCTCGGAAGTAAAAGTGTGCACTCCGTTGATACACTAAATTGTGTCCAACTTGATTTCTGATACCGATTTAAATGAAAAGAATTCGTATAGTGCAGCTGCACACAAGCGTGTTATACATAAACCTTTGTTATCTGGAGGCTTGCTGCTTGCAACAGTGATAATTGAAGGTTAAGTTCAATTGCATTTTAATGATAAAGTTATTTTTACTTCTTAAATACAGTTAACTCGACAAAGCTTAGAAATAAAAGTGCGGTTAAAGGGTTTATCAAAGCGTTTAATTTCAGAAGTTATAAACCACTTTCTTCATCTATTAATCATAACGTTTAACAATAAAAATAAGAAATTCAAAATAATCAAATAATTTAAGTAAAAGTCATAACTTATAAAAGTTTTTGGGCTTTCAGTTATAAGGTATAAAATATTTTTCACATTTTTATAAAGTTTCAACCTTTCTAAGCATTCAGCTACAAAGTATAAAAAAAATTTGTAGACTTTTTTGTTTTTATTTAAAATTAGTAAAAAGTCTACATGCTACGGATAATACGTTTTTAGAGGTGTTTAAAATAGGGTCAGAGCATGACTGGCAAATTTAAAACTGACCACACCGGAGGAACCTTGTTGATCATTCATGTTTAAGACACATTGCGCACCGCAAAGTAATTTCTTCTGTAATTAAACCTCGTTCCGATCTTGCAGTTGACCTACTTGTTTTACAGGAGCCACAATTTCTCTTATATCCCAAATCGTTATAAACTAAAATTCGCAAGCCAACTGTTTGCCTTTGAATGACTTCCATCTATTTCCATTAAAAACCAACTTCTACCAATAAAATTTATCTGATATTCTCAAGTAAAATGTTTGTGTTATCAATATTGAAATTAGTTTAATACTTTATGATTTTATATTTTATTTTTACGAAGTAAAAATTATATTTTGTGACTGACGAGCTAAATGATTTATATATTGTAATTTTTTACTTAATTAATTTTAGACCTTATGATTTTTTACCTTTTACAGTTTATATTTTTTAAATAAATATTTTTGTACTTAAAATTATACGCTATGGTGCCCACCCGAGTTAAAGATGTCAATGTAGCAGAACTATTTGTTTAAATTGTGAAATAACACAGGTAAATACGTTTTTGTAATCGTTCTTCATCTTTGAAAAGTCGGAATATAAAGTTATTGTGCAAATTTTTAAATACGAAATGCAAAAGTCTGATATTTCCTACCAAACTAATATACATACTTCCTAAATATGGTTTTGTGTTGTAGAACGTTTTAAGGATTAAATAATAAAGGCAAAGGTTCATATACGAATCGAGAATATCATGCACGCTTACGTTAACTGCTTGTTCTTTTTTTTGGAATGAAGGATTGCTCTTTCTTCCTCTACATCCCCCACAGCTTTGTTTTCCACCCTCCCGGTCAAAAGTTCCCCTTCCTGACTTTTGCCCTCCTAACCACCAAAGACCAGGTTTGCACTCAACATCATTATCTATATCTTGCACTGGGATTGAAGGTACTGGCGTCTATCCTATACCCTTTTGCCCACTGAAGGGTTTGTACTGTGCCCTCTCTCCCTTCGTCCGTGGTCGGGAACGTTTTCAATCGACCCTCTCACTCTTTAATCTGCATCTTTCCCTCCGGAGGTTGGAGGTAATAAAACGGAGGGCAAAACTTTGCTTGGAATGGGTGGAGGGTAGCCATTTGGCCCATGTATGATTCAAAACATGGCTTTAATCTATTTTTTTAAGGATAGATAGGGATATCAAGAAATTATAATTTTGAAATTCTTAAAACTTAATATGAGTACACAGTTCAAGATTTAATTCGTATTCAAATGAATTTGATCAAAACGTGATTATCAGTGCACAGGAAACATCAATCATCTTATATTAAAGGTCATCTCATATTAACGCCTAAGCAAACGTCCATAGCTCGGTTGGTTGACCAACAACCATGTAATGCTACAGAACTTTCCTGCTGACACTCAAACCTCAGACGCAAGCCTTCCAGCGTTCCGAAATACACGGTAATGTTCGATCACTCCCCACATCGCTGGGGTGATTTCGGGTTACGATTTGCCGCTTCCCATTTCAACGTCAATAGAAAAACTGAATTCCAATTACAATGAAATTTAAAAAAAGGTTTTCGTCTTTTAAACATTTATTCTGTATAATTAAGAAGGCAATTTACAACCTCCAAAAATTCTCACCACATCATTTAACTATTTTCCATTGAAGGTTTCAACTTAGCTAACCCATTATATACCTTATCATACGAAGACTTTCGTCTTCTGGCAGTCCGTCCTATTCTAAGTAATTTCAGGTCGTCTTTGACCTCAGCTTCTTCGTTTTAGGACCAATTTTATTTCGAACATGTCCAGATTGATTTTTCCGGCTTCCTTGTTAAACATTAAGTGCCCCTCTTCATGTGTCTGGGCTTCAAAGCTCTTCATAACATAATGTTGGTTTCAAATACTTCTTCAACTTGTATGTATTCCCCGTGTTGTGGATTAAGATTATCGTGTTAAATAGTGAATTTCACACTATTTCATGCAAGTTCAATCAATCACTGAAGTCCAAAAGGTGGAAAATCAAGCGCCGCAGCGTCTCATTCGGAGACTCACCACGGCACAGATGAAAACAAAGCCCACTAGAGCACCAGCAATACTGGGACACCTCCTCTAGACTGAGCAGAAGTCTATTTCCTGGTCCTTAGCTGATCGAAGTCGGAGAGAGGAGTAGAATCACTTGATAAAAGGTAACATCTCATACAAGGAGACGACCCGAGGTGTAACACACCGATTTGGTTCAAACTTGGGGGTTTGGTAGAACTTCATGTAACTTGAAACACCCTAAAGGGAAATGTCTCCATAGGCAACCGTTTTGCCATGGCAACCAAAAATATTTTTGACAATACAAAATGGAAATTTTCCTATTGAATATAACATGGGAATCTGACCAAATGTAAGGGTACCCCTGTAAAGATTTTAATCAACTTCGAACTTTTTCATTATTTTCTTATTTATATTTTCTATTTTTAGCATTTTCAAAAATTAAAATTTTTTACAGGGGGGTACCCTTAATATTGGTCAGATTCCCATGTTATTTTCTATGGGAAAATTGCCATTTTCTGTTGCCAAAAACATTTTTGGTTGCCATGGCAAAACGGTTGCCTATGGAGACATTTCCCTTTAGGGTGTTTCAAGTTACATGAAGGTCTACCAAACCCCCGAGTTTGAACCAAATCGGTGTGTTACACCTCGGGTCGTCTCCTTGTTAGTGCACCCCCGCCCTTGTGGGTTATAAGTTCCGGACCCTGGCACCCTGGTAAAGCCACCAGTTATAACACCACTTGGCCAGTTAAGGGCTCTAATCTTATACAATAAGCTTGATAAGCATACGGCAAGACATTCGGCTCTCGCCTACGAATTTCGTTTTAATCGTCGCACAATAGATTCCATTTCATACCGTTGTTTAGAATGGTACTGTGTCGGAGTCAATGTTAAATATCGAGACAGTTAACAAGGACCGTAAAAAATGTGTTTTAATATATGTGGTTTTAATTTATTAATTATTTTAAAAAATGAGATAGTCATCGGAAGTAAACATGAAATATCGACAACCAAAAGGGTCACACTAAATATTTTAACGAAGTAGAGGAACTAAAAGTTGAAAAGAAAAATTCAAATTCGTGCGGAATTATAAACATTTCTAAATACAAATTACAAAACATGCTCAAATAAGTATTTAAAAAAATCATTTAAAATCCAATTTTATTTTTATAAATATTAGTTATTATATGAGCCATTACTTTATATTGGATTAGTGTTAAGTCTCTTTGGCATGACATATTAGCAATATGTATTGCGAAAACTAACCTTTAAATACCGAAGATACATTTCACTTCGAGCATTATGCAAAATATATATTTTTTTTTTAAATATGAATGGAAGCTGATTGGTGAAAAATAAATTTACGAGAAAGCCTTACCGATGTTGTCAAATTCAATTCCGTCGTCTCTTTTAACGTAATGGAAGCATTGCTTCTGATACGGGTTAAAATTCCACCATTTGTCTTTTAGTTGTTCCAATGTTCTTTGGTTCATCAGTTGAAGAATGCTATAAAAACACAGTACTTAAATTTTATTACTTCGAAAATCGATTTAACGACTAGTTTTAATCGGCATCTCAAAATGTTTACGACTCGATTTAAAGAAAATATTTCGTATTAATTACTATTATCGAAAAGGTTTATTCGTAATATAAAATTGTTGTTGCTCTTTCGTTTGAATGTCAATAACCCGGAATTCATTTGACATATTCGACCTTTCTAATTTAAGTATTTGCAATAAGCACTTAAAAGTGAAAAAAAAATTCATATAATATATATTTAATAAAAATTAAAATTAAATAAAGTGAAATATAATATGAGATTTCTGAAAATTTTTAATATTTTGGCAAATTAATTATTGGTAGCAGTCAAAAAACACTAAGTTACCCATTTCCCAGATTTGAGGAGCAGGCATAACCCCTGAGGTTCAGTCTTTCTACATATAGTTAAACCTTGGCGGAGCTTTGTCAATTCTTATCCCTATTATTTTTTGGCTCAGCTTACTAACCTGAAATCTCGTAATGAGCTGCTCGTTCATGTCATTATTAATTTTAAGTTGTATTGAGTTCTACTAGGTATAATTTTTGGTTTATGCCCACTAGCGCAGTTCCCATTTGCGCAGTTCCCAATTGCGCGGTTTCCAAAAAGCGCGGTTCTCATTTGCGCAGTTCCCAATTTCGCGGTTTCCCGTTTGCGCAGTTCCCAATAAGCGCGGTTTCCCGTTTGCGCAGTTCCCAATTGCGCGGTTTCCAAAAAGCGCGGTTTCCCGTTTGCGCAGTTCCCAATTGCGCGGTTTCCAAAAAGCGCGGTTTCCCGTTTGCGCAGTTCCCAATTGCGCGGTTTCCCGTTTGCGCACTTTCCCGAAAGCGTGGGGCCTCAAGTGGTTTTCCACCGCCACAGTTTCCCATTAAAAAACAAAGAGTCAAAAATGTTCAAGTTTAATCCCTTATTTTACTAACAAAAATAACCTAACCTAACCTAGTCATTCCATATTCCAAGTTATATACACTGAAATTTGGATAATTAATCGAAATTATCGAAATATATTTTTGATCTTACTTTCCCCAACGGAGATTCGAACTCGGATTTCCTAAACAGCACTCGGACGCTTTACCTCGAGAGCATGGGTGGTTGGAATCTCATTTAAATTTCCTTTGGTTTATTTTCATTAATTTTTATAAACATATACGTAATAATCGAAACCGCGCTATTGGGAAACCACGCTATTGGGAAACCGCGCTATTGGGAAACCGCGCTTTTGTGAACCACGCTTTTGAGAACCCGCACAAATGGGAACTGCGCTAACGGGAACTGCGCTAATAGGCAGATACCTAATTTTTAACTGACCCTACGCGCATTAATTTATCATAATTATTATTTGAGATAATACTTTTAGAACTTACAAAAGAAAACGAATTTACTCTTTGTATATGTAACCAACTTAGATTTTATAGCTCATTTCTAACAAATCTGGGCCTTCTTTCGATCATCGACTAAACTAATTCCACCAAAACGTATCTCTCCAGACTAGTTTTATAGACAGAAAAATAAATATATCTACTCTTAAAAATTATAATTATTTGCGAGACACCCTGACTCTAACTCATTTTATTAAAATAAAACCAAAACCGAACAACAAACTTCGACTAACTTTGAACTATAAAACATTCAACCAAACGTTTAACGCTAGATAATTTGTCGAAAAACCATAGGTTTGACTAATGCTCTAGCAAAGATTCGTATCATTTAAATATCAAATCATTTCAATTCTTACTAAATGTTAAATATATAAAATAAAATCTATTAATATATAAACTTGCTACTCATATTACATTCGATTCCAATTATAAAGATTTTAAATTTGCTTAAAACTTAATTAGCTTGAAAATGAATTAGAGTCAAAATAATCAGTTGAAAAAAAAACGCTCATTTAGATTCCTGAGCCATTCAAGTTCATAAATATTAACTAAAACACAACCAAAGGATGGGAACTTTTAACGTTGTAACACTTAATATAGTTTTATACAAAACCTCAGTCCGGCTGCAATTTTTCAAATATTTGGAGTAAGGGAATTCTCAAATTCATTTCTTTCCTAGGAATAATCTCCCACCGACAAATATTTTTCTATGCCCGGCACTTGCGTTGCGTTTTAAGTGCACTACTCCTGTTTTTATGCCATTCAGCAAAATAAAGTAACTTATTAACTCTTTTACCATTGGTATAGAAAGTTGAGGGCATTGAATCTTCGCTGTACAAAGATAATTATCTAGCCGACGTTTCTAGTCTATAGTAAAAAATTATTTAAAATAATATGAAAAACAAGAAAAAAAACTAAAAACCAAGAAAACTTTCACTTTCTGAAAGTTGAATGGTTCGTTTGCAAGATATTATATATTAAGCTGATCTTACACTGCGGAAAATGGTTCACGAAGGATGGATCCTTTGGCGAGGGCCAGGGCTACAGGTTTACGACTGAAATCAGGCCCCACTTGCCGGAATTCGCAGTTTTCCATCGTGGCGTACTTCACTTTAGTTGATTCCGCTGTGTCGAAAGACAAACGTGAAAAAAGTCAATAATTATAATAATAATTTAGGCTAATACCCAAGGCCCAAGTCATTAAGCGATAACATCACGTGTTCCAAACCAAACAACAACAGGCTTTATGGTACAATTTTAAATTAGCAATATTCAGGTGCCAAAAGTCAAATTGTTGAGATGGCAATGCGGAAGAATTTTAAACGACAGAAATCATTTTTATTATAAATATTATAATTATTATTATTATAAACAAAAGTGACATACCTTCGCGCCCGTCAAAATATTTACTGAGAGCTAGTCTCACAATAGACTACATAAACTACTAGTTGGAATAGTACTACTAGTTCTAAAACGCCCCACTCGGTGGCACTGGAGTGGATAAAATTTAAAATTTTGATGACGTATTTTCCACCCCCTCTCCCACTCCCTCTTTTTACTTCGCGACAAACTCTCATTAAACATTATACCAAACTGACACACTTTTGGGTCTTATGTCGATTTTGTAATAAAATATAAAACAACTTTGTGTTTCCTTTATTGTTTCTGAATAGATTTCCGGAAATGTTAACGTTTCTAAGTTTGAGGTTTTAGACAGCTGTTCTTTTGTACTAATTTACACCTTAAACGTTCGATATTTAATTATCGTCGACATTTGTACATTTGATGAATAAAGAAAAGTAAAGTAAATATAATAAAAGTCGTACCTAACATGGCGTGACCACTATCTTTAGCTGATTGCAAAGTTTTCTCCAGTCCGACTTCGAATGTGCTGTAGTGAGATGATTCTTTCATCGTCCACCAGATCTTCGTGTACTTGTCTGAAACGGGATAATCCCAAACGGCCAGTTTTGCACGTTCGGTTTCATTCAGCGTGTCGTCCAAAGACATGTTCTTCCATATTCTGAAAAAAGAAAAAATCTACACATTTTGCTCACCATTGGCAAAATGAAGAACAAAGTTTCGAAATAACGTTTATCCGTGATAATAGGGGTTCCGAAAGAAGTAGGTTTTATCGTCCGTTTATTTATCTTGGGGCTTATGAACCACTTTCACGAGGCTCCTCAAAATAAATAATTTAAGAGTGAAAGCGAGGCTTGATCCGTCGAAACGTAATGGTTTACTTTGTCATTGGCGAAACAGACTATCATTAAAAAATTTGCATTGGGTGAAGTGTAATTTTTTAGCAATTTATTTATTTCACTAATAGGAACTTGGCCTACCAAGCCGAAACGGCTTTTGAGCAGGCACTTACAGAAAAAAACACTCGCATGAAGCGAATATACAGAGTACAAAAGAAATAATATTAATAATAATACAAAACAACATTGACACAATCATAATCAGCTAAGCTAATACCCAAGGCACCACCCTAGGCCTAAGTCATCGAGCGACTTTTAAAGCCATTAGTTCAGGTGACCGGGTTACAATGCGTAGGAGGGTGGTGGCAAGTCCTGCAAGCCACGCGAGCCAACAGCTCCCTACACTCACTATTACCGTTAACCTCCACAAGTTTTATGGAAGGGGAAACCGAAGATCTCAGGGGAAAACCCCTTTATACCGTTGAAAAGGCAAGAATATTTAAGGGGACAGAACAGCTCAGTGTAGGAATTACGGGGTGACAATAAAGTGATCAGTTACAGATGAGCGGAATTTATGATGGTCCTTTATTAAAACAATAGACTGCGGAAGTTTATTCCAATCGTTAATAACAGAATGGGAAAAAGAATTGAGTCTCAGTGCCGTGTTGGCACGTGGTTTGCTGACTTATGTTTATTATCAACTTATGCTTAATGGTATTAAATGTAAAATTCAGCGTGTTTCTTAGGTAAAAAAAAACTCTAAAAAATTATGACAAAAGGTAATATTTTGCAGCGAACGTTTATCTTTAAATTTGTTTGAACTAAATATTTCAAACAAATCATTTTATTTACAAGAAGCCTTAATATCTTAAGTAAATCCCTAATATTTTTTAAACTGCTTAAACAAAACTAACTCTGAGGTGTGTTACTTTTTATACTATTGCCAGTTAACTTTGAAAAAAAAATAGTTTGAAAATGAATAGGCGATTCTGAAAAAGATCGGTGGTCCCAGGATTTGGTTACTTTCGGTCGTGTGGTTTAGAGGGTTCTTTTTTCATTTTCAATGCATGCGAAATCGCGTGAGCCACAATCTACTTATATGGCAAAAGCGCGTGCGCCTAAAGAATTAACTCTTTTAAAAATGTATTAGTCGACATTTTATTTAAGAATGAGCTATTGGTTAATTCTTGAGACATTTTGAGGAATTATCTAAATTATTAGAAAAATATTCCAAAAAGAGGTATTTCGGAAAAGTACGTCATAAACACAAAGCAATGTTCTTTAGGTCCTAATAAGTGCACATTTCTAATGAACAGTGCTCCGTTTCAGTGATATGGTCCCCCAAAACGTACCGAACGATATTTTGCCCTGAACCAAAATATTTGTATTCAATAATCATTTTGTATTATTGGTGAAATGATCCAGTTATTAACAAGTATCAAATGTTGATGAGTGGGTTGTTAAAAATAAGCTTTGTTAAATATGGAATTTAGTAAACCCCACCCCCAAATGTATGGATACCGTTCCAAAAAATTATTTTTGCCCAACATTCTTTTGTTATCTATTAATTAGATATTAAGATACAATTAAAATTAAAAACAATTGGGAGAATTGTTCAAAATGACCACCACCGATTAGAATACAAGCTTAAATCCTTCAAACGAATGCCGCAAGAACTGACAAAATCTTGAGCCGTGTTTTAATTTGCCTCACAAACTTCAATTATGCTTTGTCTATGATCCTTAAACTCTCATTTTTATGAATCGTGCACTTAAGTAGGCCTATACGAGACATTATAGGCTGGTGTAGTCCATGTGTGTGTGTGTGTGATCGGGTATGATTCGGAACGCGAAAAAACGTAGCCAAGCGGGGGAAATTCCTCTTCGTCTGCGTTGTGTAGATCATCAAGAGCGCTATACAACGGCAAATTGATGTGGCCAAACAGGTTGAAGTAAATTCGTTTCACGACTGCGCGCATGCGTTTTTCGGCTTCCCGGCTAGAAATGATATGTAAAAATATGGCCGAACGACGTCGAGAAAATACGAGCATTCAGGCAAAACGGGTTTAATTTCTAGTCAATTTTAAAGATAATTTATAAATAATACAAGATCTAGTTGCAAATTGAGTTTGTGCAATAAAATGATTAGTGTTTCACCTGTATGTAATTGTAATTTTGTTATTTCTGGCTATTTCGTTCTCAATTCATCGTTAAGACTTGGATGCTTTTGTATATATACGTATTTTGCTTTTTGAACGCTTTTTGGTTAACTAATCGCGCATTGAAACTTATGGGCGTGCGTTCGTTTCTCGCTCCCGCAAATATTTTTCATTAAAATTTTTCATTTTAATTTTACTTTCAGTTTGAAAATTTTATCTGCTTTTTTATATCAAATAATTTATTTTACTAAAATTCCTCGAATAATATTACTTAAATTGCTCGAAAAATATTACTTAAATTCCTCGAATTCATTATCTTGTCATTTTAATTCATTTTGGGCTCCCAACGCCATCTTTTTACAAAAAAAAAGAACTAAGAATTTTGAAATTGCTGTATTTTTCACTTATAATTATTTATAATAGTATTTAATTTCAGTAGTATTTCCAAAGATATTGTTAAAAATATTAAATTACACTATTTAAACTAAAATAACTACTAACAATAAACAATCTGAGCAAACCAGCACCTACACACGATTCATAAAACAAAAATTAATTTTTGTTTCCTTGTTTAAATAAATTCAGGGAAAATTTGCACAAGTTTTATGTGGAGATATGGTCGGCCACGCAATCCACCTCAAGGGGAACCTAGTTTCCAGGTAATGCCTAAAATCGGGACTCAAATCAGCTGACCCGATTTACAGATTAAAACCCATTAGATTTTTTATCTAAAACGTCTACCAGGAATTTTTCGTACTTTTTAATAGGTCGATCATTTCACTAATAAAAAACATATAAGTATATAATACAAACAATTTGGTACTTTTTGGGGCCTATGTCTACGGAATAAAACACTGTAGGACCCATGTTCATCGGATATTTTTAACTAATAAGTACCCAAAGATCGCGCCCTAACACCCTGTGTATAAAAGTAGGTACTGAAGGTTTTAATTGATCTAAATAAAATTTTAAAAATAAAAATGTTTTTTTTAACATACTCGTAAAAACGTTCTTCAATTTCAGCCATTCTTTGAAAATACATGTACGGAGGCGTATCTTTAACAGCAGCGTATTTTATCTTGTACTGACGCGACAAATCTTCCAAATTTTCGATGGTTGACTCCAATCTCGAGACGGTCAGAAAAGCGGCTAAATTAGCTGTGTAAGAGGCAATGATAATGAACCCAAACAGCCACCAGGTGGCAGCCACCAGACGACCTGACAGATTTCTTGGCGCCTCTCCGCCACCTTTTTAAAAAAAAATCTTTAATCAAAGCTTTAAAGGCATAAAATTTCCGAATAGTAGAGCACCCAGAAAATATCGAAGGAGTAACAACAACCTAGACCAGGTAGGCAATTCTGTAAACAATCCAAATCGTTTAGACAATTCCAAATCTAAATGATTTGGATCGGCTTCATTTGGAAAGGGCGCGAAAAACCGTATTCTCTAACCCAAATCCACATCTTCATTTGGATCGCTCGATTTCCCTTTCCAAATCTAAATAAACGTCATTTCCGCTCACACTAAGTCATGTGTTTTTTGAAACGTTCTTTTTTATTGGTTTTTTCATTTGGCGGGTTTTTCAAAAGGGTTTTCCCAATCGAAATGTGGTTTTCCACACTGTCAAAGAATTTATTTCCAAGAACTTCGCATTATTCCACAACAATACTCATAATAGAAAATTCTATTCTTAGGCTTGTACCCTTCAAAGCTAGTGATATTTTTAGAGGTCTTGAGAAAATTTTGTATTTAGAATTATTTATTTTACTTTACTGAATAGTACAATGGGTGTTAAAGTACATTCAAAGCAACAGCTTATTTACATTGAGTTTTAAGAAGCAAATACTAATTTTGTGCACATGAAATTCAACATGAATTTCACGAAGGCAAAATATGATGCAATGTGGATTCAATTGACCGGTCAGCTCAATAGTTGTGGCTTGGGACCATCCAAAGCTGTTGAAAAATGGAAGGTAAGTTTCAATTGAAATAAAATTTTAGCGATAATTTCGATGAAATTAACTATTTGCTTCGCTAGTCGTTTTCAGCATGGCTTTCGAACATTCGAGCTAAGGCATCAAAGGCCTTAAAGGAAAAAACTGGTGTTGGACCACAATCCGAGCCTTTAACGGATTTGTAAGAAAGGTTTCTTTCCGTTATTAGGAAAGGGCCCGTGACTGGACTTGGTTCAGTGGTTGAAACGGGATTTGGGACGCCCGTTGCACCAACATCAACAATTAGTATCCCACCGCGGGAGGAGCCAGCACCGTCTTATATCCAATTGGATGCTTGTTTTGAGGTTGAGGTGGAACAATCCATGGTTGTTGAAGAGCCAATGGGGTCCAGCGAAAATGAAGACCTTGTTGGGAACATTTCGCAGACAGTCGTTAAATCTGCAAAAAGTAATTTTTAAATAATTATTTTGGCAAAACCATTTACAGTAACCTTTCACAAATTCATAGAATAAACTGAAGCGAGAAAAGCCAATAAGGCTGCAAACAGGAGGACCTCCTACGAAAGAGCATCAGATTCATTTGATGCTTCCCAAAAGACGCAAAATGATGAGATTGGTGGCATAAAAATAGCGCTGGACAAAATTGCTACATCCTTTGAAGATTTAACCCGTTCACAGCATGGCTGTGGCTTTCGAAAAAATAGCCAACCTTTATCGAAGAAATAGGTTGAGTGAAGACAAACGACCCTTTTAAGGGCCATTAGACAGTTAGATATCATCAAAATAAATCGTCACGCATGAAGACTTAATTGTCGGATACCCTGTGATGACTAGCTTATTAAAAATTTGTAAACTCTCTATTTTCGAGGTATTTACTGTCTAATGGCACTGAACTGGCGATTTATATTCGTAAATAGACTAATTTCGTTCAACATGTGCGGAGTATGTTGCCTTCTCGTAGCAAGTGTTGAAAACTTGCTTGTGCAAGGCCGAAACATACACGCTTTCCTACAATATATATATTATTACTCATATAATTTTAAAGCAAAATTTATCGTGTAAATCTTATTTATTTAATGGATATATAAGCCACAACTGGACTTCTATCAGTACATCGGTAAAAATACACTTAGAAATAACAAGGTACAAATTTAAAAATATGGTAATTAAGCACTGAAAGCAACTGGCAATAGTATACATGAAAAACGCAAAATTAGTGGTTGTAATGAATTGGGGGGGGGGATGATGAATATTTATATGTCACTGGGTGAAAACTCTAAGCTACTTCTTCAGCGTTAAGTTTGCTAGTTATATCCCCACGAACATCATCAAACTTGACCTTGAATAAGTAATTGGAGAATACTCCTCAATTACAGAGTACCCGATTATTATTAATAATTTCAAAGAGTGGTTTTTACAACTTTTTGGGAGCAATAAAACGGTACCTACAAAGTTGTGGAAACTGTGGTTCATTTAAAATTAAGGAATATTTTTCAGCATTGAAAGCTACTTTATACTCCTTTTTAACCGACTCGATTGCTTAAAACCACTAATCGCACCGCCCTAGAGCTTGCCACCACCCTCCTACACATTGTAACCCGGCCGCCAACGATAAAAGCACTAAAAGTCACTAAATTACTTAGGCCTAAGATGGTGCCTTGGGTAATAGCCTAGTTGATTACTTTTATATAAAAAACATGTTTTTATTGAAATGCTTATAAAATTTTAAACCCTAGTTAATTATGAATAGGTTGAATTTAAAACAAAGAAATAAATTCAATAGGTACTATATTTAAAAAATCAAAATTAAAAAAGTACAAATGAAAATTCACAAGAAAAGGTAGTAAATAAGGTCCAAAATATATTTTAAGTTTATCTTTGAGAGTAAAGAAAGCGTGCATGTTTTGGCCTTGTAAAAGCAAGTTTTCAACACTTGCCACGAGAAGGCAACATACTCCGCAAATTTTCAACGATATTTGTCTATTTTAGAGAATAAATCGCAACTTCAAGTGTCATTAGACAATAAATAGTAATACCTCCAAAATAGAGTTTCCCAATTTTAAATAAGCTCTTAGTCGCAGGGTATCCGACTATGAAATACACATTAAAGGGAAACTCTTTATTGTGATGATATCTAACTGTCTAATGGCCCTTAAAAGGGCCGTTTTTCTACTGACCCTCAGCTTAACGAAAGCGACGAACCACTCTTTTCCTCAACCTTGGTCCAAAGGGATTCCAATTTCCATTACGTGGTGGTGGAATGTGTGGATGTGGGCGGTCATCAGCGGCGAATGGCACATCATCGTCTTCTTCTTCCCTGACATCTTCACCAAAGCCATTTAACACGCACATGCTGTGCAAAATTCAACATGCCATGATAATTTCTGCTGCAAATTCGGGATGGTAATGGAGAGCCCTAGCTTTCAACAAGCAACGAAAGTGTTGCTTTAAGCACCCATTACATCAGTTACATCTTTCAATGGCGCATCGAGCTTTGAAAAAAGCCTCCATAAAATGGAACTCCGGGGTTCCTTTTTCAGCACCTATTATTGGAACCATTAGCCACGGAGTTAATGAATAGCCACTTTCTAATACAAAAATAAAAATATCGTTAAGTATTGAAATTAGATATATGCAAAATAGTTTTCCGAGTTAAACCAATTAGCCAAGAATCATTTAATGTCCCATTGTAGTAAGATTCTTCTAAGTGAGTTGACACTTGTGAACTCTGGTAGATGAAGGAATCATGGGATGAACCGGGATACTTTGCATTTGCTGAAAGAATAATCAAATCGTTATCGCACACCTAAGAGAAGAACTTATTAATACATTTTTCTTGGTAGTGCAAATAATTATTTATATACTTTACCAGCCGAACATTCAAAGAATGATACGACTTGCGGTTGCCAAATAGGTTCTCCGTAAAGTCTGGGTCAATGTTCGCCGGTGGCACGATTGCTACATGTGTACAATCTATCGCTCCAATTGTTCCGGGAAAGTTGCACTCTTCTTGCTACCTCAATTTAACGGCAGCCTCGTGCACTTCAGTCACAGGAAACGTATGTACAATGGTACTAGATGCCGGTTGAAAGCCTTTGTAACGTCTCTAAGACAACGGCTTACACTAGGTTGGCTGACTCCAAGAAAAAGGTTTTTGCCTACATCCAGTTGGTATGACCCTTTCGAATAAAACCTCAAAGCGATAAGCACCTTGAAAAAGAACGTGTAATTCTATTCGTATTATTTAAAATAGATTTGTGATATTTCTTACCTTCAAATCTACTGGCAAAGCGGTGGTTCTATTTCCTTGTAGAGGCTCGGTCTTAGGCCTTTTCACGCGTTAAGCGAAAATTTCTTCGGAAACGAAGGTCATCTAACTCCCACACTTGATTTACATCTCTATAAACCCTTCGAATTCGTAGATCGCGACGTTCAACGCAATCACGATATTCATACATCAAACGAAAAAGCTCAAGTCGGAAAAACAAAGCAGCCATTTTAAACGAAAAAGCAAAGGCTTAGTATATCCCACCACCAAAAAAGAATCCCAATTTAAGAAGTAGTTTAAAGTTTATAAAATATAAATTTTGCCTCGCAATAAAGCTTTAAACTTACTTGAAGTAATATCAAAAATTCAAAGTTGTAAAATACCACGAAAAATATCAAAATCGCAGCGAAAAAGAACCCCCTTCTACACGGAATCAATGGCGACCAAAAAGGAAGGAAACGTGAGTGAAAATCAGGGGGGTAAACTACCTAAATTAGAAATAACCCCCATTTGGCCAGCTACTTGTATGGCTAAATCATTTGGCTTGCTTCGAGCCAAATGATTTGGGATTTAGACTTACAGAATAAGCATTTTTGTCATTTGGGGTGCCAACTGTCCAAATTCCAAATGATTTGGACAGACTAGATCCAAATGAAAATTACAGAATAGCCTCCCAGGGGTGGCCAACTTTTTCAACTCAAGGGCTAAAATCGAAAATTCTAAATAGGTTTCGGGCAGCAAGTTTTAAATTTCAATTTGTTCTTACCAAAACGAAATGAAACTGCTCAGTCCCTTTTTAATTAAATATACCATTTTTTTTATAATCTTCCTTTTTCTAAACATGCCGCGTTTCTTTAACGAAAAATAATAAAATACCGCTAACTCTCACGGTCGCGACGATTTAAATTCTGTTTTATTGGAAAGTTTGTTATTGTAATGTTTATGTGTAGTGTGG
Source organism: Leiobunum rupestre (assembly GCF_980474605.1). NCBI lineage: Eukaryota > Metazoa > Arthropoda > Arachnida > Opiliones > Sclerosomatidae > Leiobunum > Leiobunum rupestre. Next base: position 53,993,286 of record NC_143384.1, on the reverse strand, counting down.
GTTTTGAGTTTGTGTTATGGCGGTTGTGGGTGATGAGTTGGTTTGTATGTATGTATGTATGGATATTTTCTCTCCAACTTCTTCTTATTGACTTATGGGACGGACCGAGTGCTGAGAGTTACGGTAAACGTCTCAACGTCCAAATGGCAGAGTTTCCACCAATTGTTCACGGTATTCGTCTTAGTATCAAATTGCGATTGCATCGAGCGAAACTCAAACCAGAGTCCTCCTGTATGACAGGCAGACGTTCTGCCACAGAACCACCGATACATGTTACACTTCATTGAAAATTATAAACTCAGCTTAGCGGAAGAGTATATTAATACTTTTTAAAGTCTACATTTTTTTACGTATGAAATTTTAAAGGTCAAATATTGTTTTAGCGCAGTCAGCAGAGATAAGATGGTTAAAGGGTAGAACCCGTGGATGTTCCACTAAGTTAGTTTTTGTAATTTATTTATTTACAAGTTTTCTTAATGTGGTGGCGTTGGTTTAACGTTTATTGATATACGAGCTGGCGTTTAGTCAAGTGGCTTTATGTGCTTTGATATTGGTAAGGTTTTTGCTTCTTGTTTTGTTTTGCTTACTTATCTCGTAACTTCATAATTTCATTTACGTGTTTTCTTATCGGCTTTAAATGTGTGATACATTTTCATTAATGGGGTTACGTTGGTTTTATTTATTTTGAGGCAAATTCTTCCAAGGAGAGGTATATTTTGGCAAGCTTGCCAACTTGTTGCTTCTTGTTTTGTTTTGCTTACTTAACTCGTAACTTTGTAATTTATTTTAAGTGTTTTCTTATCGGCTTTAAATGTGTGATACATTTTCATTAATGTGGTTACGTTGGTTTTATTTATTCTAGGCAAATTCTTCCGAGGAGATACATATTTTGACAAGCTTGCCAACTTGTTGCTTCTTGTTTTGTTTTGCTTCCTTAACTCGTAACTTTGTAATTTATTTTACGTGTTTTGTTATCGGCTTTAAATGTGTGATACATTTTCATTAATGTGGTTACGTTGGTTTTATTTACTTTTAGGCAAATTCTTCCGAGGGTTTTGTTTTCACGCTGTTAAGGTGCTTTGCGGTGATATTGTAAATTTTAATACATGTATATTTGGCAAGTAATTAACGGAGGCTTCTGTTACGAGATTTTGACTGTGCGTGAAGAAATTTGGTTTATTTAAATTAGTTCTCTGAAAACCCCCTCTTCAAAAACACAATATTATTTTGATTTATCTAGGGCTAATCTCAGTGTTTTAAATACAACTCGATCTCTGATGACACTACACCAATCTTGTTTAAATTTAAAAATTTATAAATTTAAATGAAAAGAAATATCTTAAGTGAAAAACCGATGGACAAGTTACATGGTCAATGAAGCCAATACGAAGTTTTTATTCTACCTTGTGGAGTCAAAGAAGTGATGCAAAACCAAAGAGACTCTTTCAAGCTGAAGTCGCGGGTTTCGTCGTCGTCCTTGAACTTCTCTTGGTTGTTGTGGAAACTGTACGGGCTCAGACGATCAAAAAGAAACAGCAGAAAGCTGCGAAAATATTTTTCATAATAATATTAGTAAAAAAATACAGACACCATGGACGTTAAACGTAACGGAATTGCATTCAGTGATTTCAGTCTCAGATGAAAGGACGTCATTCATGCTTTTTGCAAAGAGAAAAAGCCCGCACAAAATGGTGGCCTAGCCTACGCTACGAAGTGAATTTACTCTATTGTGAAACCAAAAAGGAAATATTAATTAACAATTTATGTCCTGACACTAACATAAAAACGAAACTATTTTCTTTCATTAGAAATCCCACCGCAAATTGAATATTTCGTGTAAATTCAATAGTAACTGACTATTGAATATTGGCTATCGATGAGGGTTGAACAATTTACGGCGGAAAACTCCAAACTTTTCAGTTCTTGTTTGCGTCCGTATTTACAGTACTTTTACCTTAATATGCAAAAGTAACATTTTTACGTTGCTACGTTCCAAATTAAAAGGAAAAACTAAAATATATATATTGCTTTTGCATTTCTGACGACCACAAGCCTTTAAGTAGTATTTTCAAGATTATTGTTACCCTGGATTTTATCATTTTAATTTTATAAAAAATTGTAAAGACTTGTTACTTAACGCTGGGTTATAAGGAAAAGTACGTTACGAACCTTGTGAAAAAATACGCAGCCAGAATGCAGCCCCAGACGTTCGCTTCAAGCACGGTTAAAAACTTAAAAAAAGATGATTCCTTGGATATCCTTTTCATTAAAATTGAGATTCCCACCATATCGTAAATAGGAATGGTAAAGTCGACGGCACTCTCTCTTTCAGCCATCACCGCCATTGGAGCCAAAGCTAAATCTGCTCGCTGGAAGTTAATAACTATAGTTAGTGGTATTGCTAAAACAATTTCGCATAAATAGTTATCAAGTCATAATAATATTTTAATGGGGGTAAGTTTTAAACTAGTAATAAATATAATACGATCAGTATAAGCTTTAAAGCTTCCGTCCCAAGAAATCTAATTTATAATTCAAAAAAATTTATACCATAAGGGTCGCCAAAGACTGTTTAATAGGAGGAATATTATAAATAAGTAGATAATCACCCCTAATAGACCTCAATATTGTAGCTCTTCTTAGTTGTTATGTTTCGATCTAAGTGTTTTAGACTTTTAAAGCATTGCGGTAAAGGAAATATCTCTATGGAAGTCAAACGTATTATTTTACATATCCTAATGAGTTTATTAACCTATTGAAGTCACCCACATTTCGCCTTAGTTCAATTTCCACCATCTTATAAATAGTGGAGATAATCATTAAAAATTCAGCTTACACGATTTCTTTCTTACTGATCACTTTGATGTCAATCTTAGAATGAAGCTTATATCTTTTTGCATAAATAGCATTTAGGACCCTTGGATGAACGGGATTCATGCAATATATGGCTCAAAAGTTGAGGCTTTTACAAAAACACTGCGATTTTTAACGCGCTATTCATTATTATAAAGTATCAAAAGATCGGAATACCTTTTAAGAAAATATATTATCTTCCTTTATCTTACAAAATAATGATTAATTGTATTGGAACTTGTTTAGGCACAAACTTTGTCTTAAAGAACAAAGGATAATATTTAACATTTAACTATGATATTTGTCAGGCAATGCTTTGCAACCGAAAATAATTTTAAAAAGGTAAATCTGTTATAGAAATTTTGGATGCATATTTTTACAAATCTTTCTAAAATGCAAAATAACTGTTTGTAGAATTTTCAAGTTACACTTTTATTACAGTTTTTCTGCCGTAGATCGCATTACTCACAAAACACAAAAACTAACTTGGGAGCTTGATGGCTTTCAAATCCATCGTTATCAGTCGAATATATATAAGAAACATTTTGGTCACCGGACACCACATCAACGTTAATATTTCAAATATTTGTTAAACAATGAAAAAACTAGTAAATGTCACAAATGTGAGACAAGAGCAAAACACGAGCCAATATTAAAGAAGCAAAATATAGAAAATCGTTATTTGTTCAATGAAAGAACCCCGCACATGGTCTATGGGAAGAGAATATCAATCAGGCCAGTCTCGACTGTAGAACCCTACCCGCATGAAACACGCGAATGGCAACTTATACCTGATTTCTAGTACAGAAGAGGTGACAGGCAGCTAATGAATCTGGATAGCAAGCAGAGTACAATAACATCAATGTCGTTGTTACTAAATGAGCTTATTTTCTTCAAATCATTCACTTCTACAAAAAGTTTATTAGAAAAACCATATTTAGAGAATTACTATGGTTATTTCGATCTTTGAGGGTCAGTAGCGGCCAAGATATTGATTTGGCGACTTTGGGCCTATTGACACTTTTGTTCAGCATGATCAGGAGGAAAACATATCCAAATTTCATGAATATTGGCCGAAAGCCATTTTCCCATAGACGGTGTGCGGGGTCCTTTAAAGAAACTCATATTTTTGGGCCTCTCACGAAACAGGGACTACAAAAATGACCCCTAATTCCGTCACTCAGCATAGGGAAAACTCGCACACTTTAAGTGAGTGTCATTTATGGGCGAGATAATAAACATTTACTAGTGGTAGTAAAGATATCCTGGTTTATTCAAATTGCAAAAAAATTGAAATAGATTCTAATATATCCCAAATAAAAAAATAAAACTTAAATAATTAATTTTTGAGTTTGATTAAAGGCATGCGTACTCCAGAGACGATGTCCCCAATGAGCCCGCTCCACTTCAGTGGTGGAGCATCACTTTTGTACGCGCCGTGATCCATGCCTGCACTTTCGAAAATCCGGTATTCAAACTTCAGAGCACTATTCTGTTTAATTAACTCGAGGAGATCAATGCAAAATCCGTCCCATTTGACACTTCCATCGGGGTTTTGAATCTTGTAAACGAAAGGCTTATCCTTAAACGAAAATGATTAAACACGTTATATACAACACATACTGACTACCCAATTATAACTTGCTCGATAATAATTCAATAAAAATCAACACCTTACAGAACGATTGGTTGTGAACGATATTGAAGTTATAAAGTTTAGAAGCGTTTCTCCGGCGAAAATACAAAGTATACATGATAGCTCTATACAAGTTACAAATAATTGGTACCCAATGCTACCCAATAATGCCTCAAACGCGTACTGCTTGAGTCGTTGTATGATATAGTTCTGGGCATCAATCACGATACCAAAATTATAAAAGAAAATTTTCTTTGAGATTTAATTTTGTTGTACACCACGTTAACCACGAACAAAAGTGTCCCTCTTAAGGTTTTTCCTTCCAATAGTGATTGCTGGAATGGTAGTATTATTTTCATTCTTCCTTAAATACAAATATATACAACATAGAGAAGAACGAAAACTTTAAAAAAAGCGCACTGTTACACAACACCCCATCCTTGTTATCTTCCAGGGGTTTATTTCCAATAATGGTTTTTTTTAGCGAAGCGTCCTAATCAACGACTCAAATGGTATAATGTTCGTTGGCTTGTTAGTTATTTACTAAGTTACAATTGTTAATTAATTTGAATGAAATGTTGGCGATAGTTAGGCATGGATTTAGAAATTGTATTTACTATCCGATATATTTGATTTAAAAGTCAATAACATGCGAGTCTATGGGAAATCGTTTCTTACATATATTAATAATTTGTAATAGATTTTATGTTAGTGAAATTCAATCTTTAAATAGTCACGTCATAAGTTTTTTAGATGTTGAGATTACTTAGTTGGTTATTTCATGGTTCGGTACCGAATTCTTTGTTCAAATAATTTTGAAATCCAAATTGGTTTCGATGTGATATAATCTAAATAAATAAAACTTGATAAATGAGAGTTTAAGCAGAGCACTCTAGAAGTTTGAACAACAACGTCGTGAAACACGTTCAAAGTTTAACGTTTTTCTTTTCCCGTTTGTACTTTCACGGCCAACTTTGATCTCTCGCGAACGTGATGGGTCTTAGACCTCTTGTTGAGCAATAAAAGAACTAAAGAACTAAAAGTTGGCCGTGTTACTTTGGAGTCGACTTTAATACGACGCCATATTTTCTGTCGAGCTAACGTGGGCACATCGTAATATACAGCCCAATTTGCTCTGACCAGGCATTTTTCTCAACAACTATTTGAGATATAATCTTGAAACTTTCAGGGTATGAGAATTGCGTTGGGTACGTTTCAAATAACTTTTCCGTTTTTTTCAAAATTTATTTTTTGACTGATAGGTGGTAGGAAAAACTTTCCAATGAAAACCTACAAATAGCGTTGGTTTGATCAAAATCTACCTATTTCATCCCTAGATAATTAGGTCAGAAAAAAACACAGGTTGGCCATAGCAAGCCCAAGTGTTGTTTTAAAAATGAGAGAACGATAAACTGGTCTAATTAGACCTAGTAAATCAACAAAACATGTTTTTTCAAAGTTGATTTTTACAAAGTTTCATTTAGTATTTAAACCAAATTAACCCGCAATAACGATCAGTCTTAGTGTTGCATGTTCGCAATGCCTGTGTATTCTGCTGAACATCGCGCTTTCATGGTTGAATTATTTTATGGTGAAGCCCATCAAAACGCTCGTAGGGTATGTCAACTTTTCAGAATGCGGTTTCCAGACAGATTTCCCAGTCACAACACTGTTCTCAGCGCTGTTTGAGATTTCCGGAACCATGGTGATGTCAAGCCAAGATACCGAGGAGCTGGTCGTCAAAGAAGGGCTCGTTTTAGCGTTCATCTCGGCATATCCTCATGCAAGCACTCGAGGTGCAAACGTAGAGTTGGGTGTTCCCAGAGCCCGCATTTGGAGAATCCTCGACGCGCATATTTTCTATCCTTATCGGGCAAAACTAAGCGTTCATCGAGCTTTTAATGACGGGGATATGGTTCGTAGGTTTGAATTTTGTAACTGGTTGTGCAATATGGAGCGCAAATCACTGGAATTTTTTTACTTTCTTTTGGGGTCCGATGAATGTTCGTTCGGGAGAGACGGGCCGTTTAATCACCAAAACAATTACACTTGGAGTGATGTGAATCCACGATGAGGATTTCCTAACCACCACCAACAACAACGTGTGGGCGGGTCTGGTCGGAGATCGAGTCATCGGTCCTTTTTTTGCCACACCGTCTAAATGGGAAGAGCTACTTAGCTTTGTTACAGAATGTCGTCGCGGGCGCATTAGAAGACATTCCTTCAGCCAACTACAGACGACTATGGTTCCAGCACGACGGTGCACCTCCACATCAACCTAGAGCAGTGGTAGACTACCTTTCCGCTGAATTCGAACATCGATGGATAGGCCGCAATGGATCCGTCCAATGGCCTGCTAAGTCGCATGACCTCACACCGATGGACTTCTTCCTGTGGTGTTTCATTAAAGCTCATGTCTATGCGACGCCTGTTACGAGCGTTGCCGAATTACTTCAGCCTATCATCGATGCCTTTAAGTTGATCACGCCCACATGATCCATCGTGCATTCCGATGTATACTTCATCGCGCTGAAACATGTATCGCGGCAGACGGAGGAATTATTGAACCATTCTTGTAATGTCTCAAACTTTACTTCGTTAGAAGTGACTAAAATGCTTTTGTTTGATTGGATAGAACTTGTTTATCGTTCTCTCATTTGTTATACAACCCTTTGGCCTGCTATGGCCAACCTATTTTTTTCTGACCTCATTATCTAAGAATAAAATAGGTCTATTTCGATCAAACCGACGCTATTTTTAATTTTTTTATTCGATTGTAACGTGTGGGACAGTTCAGTCCTCTCGTCCACCTGATTAATCAGGGCGAGATATGTGTAACGGCCGCGCCAACGGGGGGATACGTGGGGACACCCGCGGCGGAAGTATTCCGACCACACGTTGGGGGATTGGTGGTCGTCCTCACACGGCCATCCACAAACTCTGCCTGCCAGACGCTTGGGATTACAGGAGTGAGCCACTACTCCCGGCAACCAACGCTATTTGTAGGTTTCCAGGTAGGCTCTTCAACTTTCTCATTGAAAAGTTTTTCCTACCACCTATCGGTCAAAAAATAAATTTTGAAAAAAAGGGGAAAGTTATTCGATTGTCTTCAAATTTACAATTTGAAACGTTCCCAACGCAATTCTCACACCCTGGAAGTTTCAAGACTATTTCTCAAATAGTTGTTGAGAAAAATGCCTGGTCAGAGCAAATTGGGCCACCCTGTATTTAAAGTGTTAAAATTAAAATAAAATTCTGATAATGATAATTTAGGAACTCATTAAATCGAGATATATTTATGGCATCTTTTTATTTATCTAGCAGCGTACTCAATAGTCTCGAATCATATAAAACTGACATAGAAGAAATGAAAGCTCAAACTAGCTCTCCTTGGTTGAAACAGTTAATTTTAATGTGGAATCCTAAGATAGAATTATCCTTAAGCTAAAAACTAAAATGACCACCTTGAACTTGAAAGCAGACGTAATAACCTTACAATAATTGGTATCCCGGAAAAACCGGGAGAAGAGCGTAGTTCTCTTGCACATGAAGTTAGTAATATCTTAATGGAGCTACTAGGGTGGACAGGGACTATCAACCCCTATCAAGTTTATAAGCGAGGAGTGATTTCTGAAGCTCACACATCCCGAAGAATTGTATTAAAACTAGATAACGCTACTGCGAAAAACGAAATCTTAAAAAACGCGTACAAATTAAAAGGGTGTAATATATTCATAAGTTCTGACTTCACCCCCCGTCAAGGAACCGCTCGCTTTCACCCGCGACAATTTAATAAACATAAAACAAACGGCACAGGAAATTTGTTCTCTAGCTTTGTCGTCCAATTTGAAGGTACCAATTTTATGTATGACGACTTATCTAAAGAAGTCATTAAAAAGTATTTTGCTAAATCCTTAATTTTACTCGATTAATTTCACTATGAATATAATTAACGCTAACATTAAAAGCAATAACTGTAATCATGGCAATCTAATATATGAATTATTAACCTTGGACATTGAGCCAGACATAATAGCCCTCACCAAAATATGGTTCAGAAATGATTTAATAAAATATATCCCTAATTATACCTACTATGGAACTGGTGATCGTTTGACGGAGGAGTTGGATTCTATTATAAAAAATACCTTAAGGTTTTCCCGTTTATTGATCTATATTTTTTAATCAAGATATTGTCATGGCTATAAATATCTCGGATCTAAATCTATCAGTATCGGTCATATACCGCCCACACAAAACGAATATAGACTCTTTCTTGGCTCATAGTGATAACATAGCCTCCACACTCGACACTCCTAAAACGCCCGAGTTAATCCTGGGTGACTTAAACATAAATGTTCTAACAAAAAGTCCCTGTGTAGAGTCACTTTAATTGTCGTATTTACAAGTTAAAACCTTAAAATGGGAATTGCGGAGGTTACCAGAGTGCAGGGTAATTCGAAATCGTGTATAGATTATGTCATTTAAAAATGGACTATCATATCAAAACCTGTCCTCTATAAGTAAATCCGATCATTACCCAATTTTAGTCAAAACAGGTTTGCAAATACCTATTCCTAGCGCCTTCTCTACACGTTGCTTTAGTAATAAAAACCTTGAAAAATATGCCACCGGTCTCGTTAATATCTCCTGGGTAGAATTATATATTATTTCTGATGTTAACTTAGCTTATGACCGCTTGGAAATCTTGTATTAAAAGAATATAATAACCCGTTTAATCGCTTTAATAGAAAACATCGAAATGTGTGTCATAATAGTAAAAGAAACGCGAGAAATGCTAATTTTATGAATAAGCTACGTGAGGCAACTAATCCCCAAAAAAAATGGAGAACGATGAATGACCTTCGAAATCGAAACACCAAAAACAAACTTCGGCTATTCCCTTGGAATGTAACACACTTAATTCGTATTTCACAAATCGGCGAGGATGTCTCTCAAGTAACCGCTAATCGAAGCTCGATGGTACTTTTCCCTTAAGATGAAATAGACTTCAAAATATAATTAAGAAATTACCTACTTCTGCCCCCGGTTTGGATGATCTTAACCCCAAAGCCATTAAATTTGCAGCCAATATGTTAATATCCCCTTTACTATTCTTAATTTGCCTCTCTTTTACCCCGAAAAACGAAAACGTACGTTAATATTTCCTATAGAAAAGGTGATCCCTCCGAACCTAAAAATTGCAGACCAATGTCCTTCATTGTTATCTTTTATCGCTAAAATATTTGATAAGGCATTTTATATAAGGCTCCTGGATTTCTGTGAAAAAAATAAATTACTGTCAGACTATCAAGGGGTACCATTAATGCTCTAACGACTGTCTATAACAAAATCATTTCGGCATTAGACTCAAGCAATATGGCCATCGGAGTCTTTCTTGACCCGAGGAAAGCATTTGACTCGGTCCCTCATACAAGACTTATTAAAAAACTCCATCGTTTGCGTATCAGAGGCCTTCCAAGCAGATCGTGAAGTACTAAAGTTAACAACTCTGTTTCAGCTCCCAAAATATGGACCGTGGGTGTTCCCCGGGGGTCAGATAACTGTTATCTGAAAGATCTGATCCAGGCAACCCCCGAAGATGATCTATTCCTCTTCGCTGATGACGCGATTCTCTTGAAATGTGGATGTTGTATTAATTCCCTTATAGCTCGTATATATTCTCTTTTAGCCTCTATTCACTCCTGGCAGTCCATTAATGAGTTGACTCTTAATATAGATAAAACTGAATTTATCATTTTTCACAATCTAGGCAAAGTAACCATCTAGCTGACCTTAATGTAAGTATACACAATGTGGTAATAAGGAGAGTCTGTTCTTATAAGTACCTGGGAGTTTGACTGGATAGCCAGCTTACCTTTAATACGCAGGTGGACCACGTGTGTAAAACTCTGGCGTGTGAGTGGCGCCATCTACTATAACCGCTTACATATCCCCAGACACTTGTTAGACTTACATTACGCTCTATTTAACTCAACCCTGTCATATGGAATCACACTCTATGGAAATACCTCCAGGAATAATTTAGTCAGAATTCATAGGCTCCAAAAGAAAGCTAATAGGTCGGGTTTTAATCTGCCGTTTCTAGCTTATACAAAAGACGCTTTCTTCAAAAATAACATAACGTCAGTCTACCAAATTTTTCATTTTAATTGCCTCATCGTCATTTTTAATGAAATAAATTTGTACCCTGGATTAAGTTTTAACTTTATAAAAAATTTAAAGACTTCTGTCACCCGTAATTACTATCATTTAATAACGCCGAAATGTAAAACCTCGAAAAAACTAACTTTTATTCTATCTTTTAAAAATCCGAAATTAAAAAGAGAATTTTCAGCTACTAGAATAAATTATTATTTTGGTTTTTTCTTACCCTTTGGTTATTGTTTTATTTAATTGCTTATACTCTAGTTATATATATTTTTAGAGATTTTGTAACCCTTCATTATAAAATTTATCTTTGATTGTCGCGGTGGGGCACAAGTTGCTTACTGACTTAGCCCCTTACCACCTTGTAATATGTATTATTTGAAACTTAAAATAAAATTGATTTGAAAGCGTAAATACTTCTTTGAATTGAAATACGCTTAGACCTTGTATAATAAAGACGAATTTGGACAAATACGAACGAGTATACAAAGATATATATTTTCGGTAAACCCGGACACACGAAGAAACTATTGTAGTTCGACAATTTTCACACCAAAATATAATGCCTGTTTTAGTATTGTTCAAACGACGTTTTTAATTCTTCTTGTGCCCTGTGTTAGCGAAAGGAGTGCAAATTGTTAAAATTCGTTTGCAAACGCACTTAATTAGCGTTAGCCAGAGAACTGTTAGCGCGCTTATCCGATTTCCAGGAATATTTCTGTACTCCCGAAGTTGTTGTTAAAAGTTCTAGAGCGCTTTGCTTAACCTCTCTAATTTTATTAAATTCATAACCGTTTATGACGGCAGCTTTTCCTTTTTTAACATTGAGAAACAGACTGGATGACACCGTTGAGAAGGGGCCTACAAGTTTTAAAGGAAGGGCCCGTAATGGTGGCTCGAATTTTAAAATTGAGGTCTTTGAGCAAACCAAATTCCGAAAATGTTAGAATTGACCAACTTCTTAGGATTAAAGGATATAAAGATGGGTTGCCTGCTTGTATGAAAGCTATAGGTGGCATATTAGTTGACTTCTTTCTTTTATAGTAAAGGAAAATACACGATGACGCAATAAACTAATCGGACAAAAGTACAGATAGACTCGTTTTACTCTTAATTTTTCGTCTTTTTACCTCTCCGAGGGGACTTTGTACCCTAGGAGGGGTTATACCACCACCGTGTCTGTCTGTGGGTCTGTCTGTCTGTCAGGACTGCGAACGCGTTCGCATTTTCGGGGCAAAGGGTAATCACTGCGTACGCAGTTTCTTAGAATCAGGGAAAAGGTTTTTCCTAAAGCGCCCTCTTTTTGTCATTGGGTGTAGTATAATTTTTTAATCAGCCGGGATTCCAACCCGAGCCCTCTTGCACGACAGGTGAGCGTTCTACCGCAGAACCACGGATACAGTTACGCTTCAATGAAAATTAAAAACTCTTCCGAGGAGAGATATATTTTGGCTTGCCAACTTGTTAATTTCAACAATAATGTTATAAGGCAGATGAACTATCACATCTTGTAGCTTATGAAAAGTGACCTTTGGCGGAAACGTTGGCCTCAAAAACGTTCTACTGACAACACGAAGGCAGTACTGCATAACCTCGTAACTCCGAAAATAAATTAGATGATGTATTGTTTTGCCTGGCCATTCGTAGATTAGAATCTATGTAACTTGCTTTATTAAAATTTAAATATGAACCGTGACACCTTATTTTAACTATTTTATAAGAACATTTTCTAGTAAACAGGAAATTGTGAAAATATAATTGTTTTACTTACGACTATAGTGGTAATTCTTAACATCGTTACGGCTTTGTGGTTCGATATTGCATCTGTAGCACCAGTTAATGCCTGTTTTCCAGGAACATCGGGTTTGTATTGCCAAGAAACATCGGCCTAATTAAATGATCGAAGATTAAGCTTTTTAGGTGAATGACCCATATATCCATAATATTAATATTTAAATCAATGGTTGTACTGGTATGAAAACAAACCCTCAAAAAAATATTCGTGTCAGTTCATTTTAATATAAAAAGGGCGTAACCTTGAACCAATTCCAAAATATGGATTTGATTTTAGGGGATCAATATATTGGTATATCTAATTAAGCTTTGAGCGTCATCTTGGAAATAGGAAGCTCAAAAGCATTAAAACCGTTTTAACATATTTTTTAAACATTTTCTTCGCATGTGTGAAAATAGAAATAAAAATATCAGGAAAAGTATAAATAATATTCTTAGACAATACATATAAAACTTTTTTTTTTAAATATTTACTTTATCTGACCCGATTGTCTTCTGGTTTCCCAGGGTTGCCTTGAAAATGTCCAGTTTTAAAGACTGGTAAGAAATGGTTCTGGTCTTACTGTCACTTTTGATCTTAAAATCACCATAGGCACCTTTTAAACTTTCCTTCTGAAAAATAATGTTTTTAGTGTAATTTTGGGTTCAATTTTAAATTGAAAAACTACAAAGTTTGACCTCTAAATAAGCCAAATGGTGCTTTAATCTTCTGATATGTATTTTTAGTCGGTTTTGTTAACCAATTAGAAAAGGGATTAAGTTTATATTCAAGGGGAAAGTCACCATCGTCACTAGTCAAAAGGTTCTATAAAATTAAAATGAAATAGTTAAATCTAGATTCAATTGATTAAGTCATGATTAAAAAAATCAACATTGATTGTATTTAAGTATAATTGAAATTGATTATATCATAATTAATTAGAAAAACCACCATTAATTGGATTTAAATGTAATTGAAATGATCAAAACGTGATTGAAAAAAAATGAAGTAAAATAAATTTATAATGAATAATAATTAAACTTTTGTAATCGTAATTGAAATTATTTAATCGAAATTAAATGATGTTATTGTAATTGAAATTATTTAATCGAAATTAAATGATGTTATCGTAATTGAAATGATTTTATCGTAATTGAAATGATTTAATCGTTATTGAAATTATGTATTCGTAATTGAAGTGATGTAATCGTAATTGAAATTATGTATTCGTAATTGAAATGATTCATTCGTTATTGAAATGATTTTATCGTAATTGAAATGATGTATTCTTAATGGGAATGATTTAATCGTAATTGAAATGATGTAATGGTAATTGAAATGATTTAATCGTAATTGAAATGATGTAATCGTAATTGAAATTATGTATTCGTAATTGAAATGATTTAATTGTAATTGAAATGATTTAATTGTAATTGAAATTATGTATTCGTAATTGAAATGATGTATTCGTAATTGAAATGATGTAATGATAATTGAAATGATGTAATGGTAATTGAAATGATGTAATCGTAATTGAAATGATGTAATCGTAATTGAAATGATGTAATGGTAATTGAAATGGATGTATTCGTAATTGAAATGGATGTATTCGTAATTGAAATTATGTATTCGTAATTGAAATGATGTAATGGTAATTGAAATGATGTAATCGTAAATGAAATGATGTAATGGTAATTGAAATGGTGTATTCGTAATTGAAATGGTGTATTCGTAATTGAAATGATGTAATGGTAATTGAAATGATGTATTCGTAATTGAAATGATGTAATGGTAATTGAAATGATGTAATCGTAAATGAAATGATGTAATGGTAATTGAAATGATGTAATCGTAATTGAAATTATGTATTCGTAATTGAAATGATGTAATGGTAATTGAAATTATGTATTCGTAATTGAAATGATGTAATGGTAATTGATATGATGTAATCGTAATTGAAATGATATAATTGTAATTGAAATTATGTATTCGTAATTGAAATGTTGTAATGGTAATTGAAATTATGTATTCGTAATTGAAATGATGTAATGGTAATTGAAATGATGTAATGGTAATTGAAATGATGTAATCGTAATTGAAATGATGTAATTGTAATTGCAATTATGTATTCGTTATTGAAATGTTGTAATCGTAATTGAAATGATGTAATCGTAATTGAAATTATGTATTCGTAATTGAAATGATGTAATGGTAATTGAAATGATGTATTCGTAATTGAAATGATTTAATCGTAATTGAAATTATGTATTCGTAATTGTAATGATGTATTCGTAATTGAAATGATGTAATGGTAATTGAAATGATGTAATGGTAATTGAAATTATGTAATGGTAATTGAAATGATGTAATGGTAATTGAAATGATGTAATCGTAATTGAAATGATTTAATCGTAATTGAAATGATTTAATCGTAATTGAAATGATTTAATCGTAATTGAAATTATTTAGTCGTAATTTAAATGATTTAATCGTAATTGAAATTATTTAGTTGTAATTGAAATGATTAAAACGTGCTTAAATTTCATATTAATTTTCTAAACATAAAAATTATACCCTAAGTCCAAAGGATCTATTCGCTTCTAGGTGTTCAAAGTTTTCGTTGCGTGCAAAATTAGAGTTAAACATTTGCAATTTCTCTTACAACGGTCATCTTTTCCCTTTCTTTCGATTATTGCTAACGCATTTTGTTGGAGTGTAAGCTGTTTAATACTTTAACAAGTTAAAATGTATCTTGCATACCTTTTCTAGAGCTGAGCGAAGTTTGACTCCTGCTCTTTGCACCTTTGCTTCTTCCGCGAGGCCAGTTCCACACGATTCCGGGTAAGTCAACTCCTCGGGCCACTCTTCAGTTTTGCCCAGATTGTCCAACGTTATTTGAGCTACCAGTCGTATTAGGTCGAAGAAAAAAGCGCTCTCAACCTATCATATTTTCAAAAAAAAATATTTAATTTATCGTACGTGTCTGAAATACAACGACAAATTGTTACACAGACAGTCGTTTAAACCAAATTAATTTTGGAAATTAACCATTGATTTAAAAAACTTTGTAGTTTCCGTCATAATATGAATCTAAAACTAAATAATTTCCAAAACTTGTGGCTTCATGTCCATTGAAACTGAAAAGTTTGAAATTGGAATTCAAAGGTACGAGCGACGCAGTGACGAAATTTAAATGTTAGAACCGTACAAAATTACAACAGTACATCTGAATATTTGTATTTGAATTTCCAAATGACCTTAGGTTTCCGTTGTACCAAAAAAATTCGTCATGACGGGAAAGTGTTTATTTCAAATGATAAGGGAAATGCCCACTTTTTATAAATACTTACTTTACCGTCAACGGGAATCGCAGCGTTAGCAAATAGGGCAGCCTCTGCACTATTGACCACACTCGGTTTAATGAAAACTATGCTGTTGTCTTGGCAAACATCGCATACGACGCCGGAATCATCCTTCACAAAGAAAACCAAGGTTTATATTTTGGCGATAAGAGAACAGAAAGTAAAAGGCCTTTCCTTAAAATATTTCTACGTGCTTTCACTGTTTTTTCTTCGTCACACACACCACCAATTTCACTAAAACTAAACCATCAGTTGGCTGTACTTTTTGTACTTTCCGGTAAGATTTCCCCAAACATTTTACACAGAGCTCGGGCTAGGCTTAGTGACATCGGAGTTCAAACTAATTTTAATTTATTTTCGATACTAATTAAATGAGTTATTATTGCAATACATATCAACTCTGTGAGAATATTGTATTGTTATTAGCTAGTATTTTATGATAAAAAATAGTTTTTACATGATACACTACTGTGACCGTCAATGAAATGTTAAGCCTTAGTTCACAAGGCTATAAACTGTTTAACATTATCAAAACCGTACAATTTTTTTTAGTTATTTTAAATATTTAAATCCTCTTCTCTAATGGCTAGAGCAAAAACACGAGAACCACCAATGGTCTAGAGAGTGAGGAGTAAAAACGCGAACAAGTAAAGAGACCAATAAGTAGGGGAGAAAACTAAGCTTTAATGGGGAAAAATATGCGGTACTTCGGCCGATAGGCCTTCAAGGCGAAAAACTTTAATACGTCGTATTTAAGTTTTTCGCCTTGAAGGCCTATCGGCCGAAGTACCGCATATTTTTCCCCATTAAAGCTTAGTTTTCTCCCCTACTTATTGGTCTCTTTACTTGTTCGCGTTTTTACTCCTCTAATCTAATGACTAGTTAAGTAAACGAAATACTTTTATACTTTAAACATTTGATATAACAAATTTAACAATATAACTTGGATTAATTTTAATCCGTTTTGTAACTACTTAGCAGACGACATACCGTGCTCAAGAATCCTTGCAAAAACAGTTTACCTTCCCCCTCTTACCGTAACGAACATTTTATGGAAAGGTCTATTTCGATACGTTATTAAGAAAGAGGCTTATAGCGTTTTCCATTGGGATTGCTCGGAACTTCCTCGGAGAATCCTCTGATTTTGCTTCTTACGTCATCACCGTACCTCGGTGTTTCTTGGTGGATTCGTAGTCGGACCCTCCCAATGGAATACAAAACTTTAAAGGAGCACACTTTATCAGAAACGGAGCTCTCATTTCATTTGTGGCCATTTTTAAAGCTTCTATAACGTGCACATTTTTGGTGCCTTCGTCCGAAGAGCTAAGGCAGCTCGGAGCACTCCCCGAGGGGCAAAAGGGTCAATGGAAGACGTGTCTCCCTTTTCGGAGTCCCTCTTTTTGACCCAATGGAATACATTTTTTTTGTTCGGAGCACTAAAGCAGTGGAAAACGCTTTTAGACCGTTCTATAAAACGTGTTGGTGGACCGTAGAGGAGTGTAGAAGTAATTAAAATGTCTTGTATGGCATAACGTTACGTTGTGATATAACGTCATCCATAAAGGGCATCAGTTTAAAAATGACTAGATAACGCTGCAACATTAAAGATTTGTAAACTACGGGTCTATTTCTGCATGCCCTTAAAACTACTGTTAAGCCTAAGAAATAGCTTACCTTTGTTATAGCAAACCAAGAAAATTGAGGTTTAAACATGTTTTTTTTAAAAGCCTGAAATATAAAAACATTTTTAAAACACCTTATTACACAAGAAATCGTTTACATAATAATAACAATTATTATTATAACCAGCTAGGCTAATACACAAGGCACCACCATAGCCCTAACTCATGCTTCGATATGTCTTTAAATTTACGTTTTTGGGTTTAATTTGCTATTTCTTTCGACGGGAGGTGTTTCAAACATATTGAACCCACCGTTTCAAAGACTTGCTTTAAGGTTTTGCTCGAACCGAAGATGAAAAAGTTGCCGATATCGGATTCGCTTAGTTTGTTCATCTTCTTGTCAAAGTCTTTGGCTTCTATATTTATTTGTTCCATCGCGATACCAGTCCGTATGTTGTCAAAGAGCAGCCCTGCTTTGGCTTTGAGTGCTGTCGGAAAGAAACATCGAGTTCGATAAAAATTTGTATTGCATTTGTAAACTTTTATGAACTAGAGAACGTTCTTTTTTAAAATCGTTTAGTTTTAACCATTGGCTTTTTTCAAAGCGTCGGCTTTACAACACTTTACCTGAATTGACATGGATTCAGTATATTAATTTTAATATTTCAATAAACAAAAGCCGCGTTCACACTTTTACTTGAAACTAGTTATCATGATGAGTTTCTCGAATTCATATTGGTCAAAACTAGTAATTTAACCGGCTAACACCCGGTTTTCACTGGGCGATTTTGTGCGATTTTCGTATTTCTTTGCGGAAAAGAAAAACCTTTCCTGTTATTTTGGCAAAATTCGTGTTTTTGCTTCGCGGGTCCTATTTATATTTTTGCGATATATATTTTGGTGCGGTTTTTTCCCCGTAGACATAGACCAATCATAGCCAGTCTTTTAGTCTCGTGATTTAGGAAACCGAGGGGGCGCGTGTGTTTACATTTTTCAAGTCGCCATCTTGAAATTTCGAAATAAGAATAAGACCTATAGGCTTAGCTCTTCGATCTGATATAGTGCATCATCAGCGGTCTGCACTCTGCAGTGTATTAAGTTAAAATGACAAAAATTCATTCTGAAGCTATTGTAGAAGAGATTAGAAAATACCCATATCTTTGAGATAAGAAAAACTCGAGCTACAAAGATGTAATCATGAAAGACAATAGGATGAAATCTATCGCAACAATGTTAAAATGTCTAATGTGTTGGTTCTTTCTCAACTTCGTTACAATAAGTAAACTTTAAGGGTAATAATAACTTCGACAACTACGTCGTCCTCCATGTTTGTTTACAGACGAGATCCTTTTTATTTATTTTTTAACACGAGTCAGTTCTGTTCCGGTTCCGTATTCGAAATTAAAAAAACATTCGTTTCACCCAGTGAAAACTCAAAAGCGAAAAACAAATTTTAACACGAGTCAGTTCTGTTCCGGTTCCGTATTCGAAATTAAAAAAACATTCGTTTCACCCAGTGAAAACTCAAAAGCGAAAAACAAATTTTAACACGAGTCAGTTCTGTTCCGGTTCCGTATTCGAAATTAAAAAAACATTCGTTTCACCCAGTGAAAACTCACAAGCGAAAAACAAATTTTAACACGAGTCAGTTCTGTTCCGGTTCCGTATTCGAAATTAAAAAAACATTCGTTTCACCCAGTGAAAACTCACAAGCGAAAAACAAATTTTTTTAAACGGATTTTACGTTTTCCGCTCTTTTTGCGAGATTATATAAGCAAAGAAAATCGCCCCAAGTGTGGAAACCGAGTGTTCAACGTGGTTTTAAGCTTAACTGTAAGTGTAACTTTAACGAGGTTTGACCTTTAGTTCATAATCTAGTTTTAAAATCAACGTCGGGTCAACTCAGAAGATTCCTAACGTAGTCAGTCAATAGATATTAATCTTAAATTTTTTGTGTAGAACGTGAATAAGATAATTTTTTTATTGAAATCAACATACTCAATCAAAAAAAAATTAATTATTTTTTCATTTAAAATTTTAGGATAACCTATTTTAATAGCAAATATTTTTAAGTTGTCGTTTATGTTAATATGAAAATATTAATATTTTATGCCAACAGCAAGTGAAATGCTGTAGCTGGATCTCTAGTAAATAATGGATGAAGAACTAATATCAAAAGTAAAATCTCGAATTTAATTTAAAGTAATTTACTTTTAAGCTCATTTAAAGCGCCGGTTTGATAGTAAGAAACTTATAACTTAATGTGTGACTAAGTGATAAGCAATGATCAACTTACCGAAGGTGTCATCGTAGACGACCGCGAACTTTGGCATCGCGATAAGGTCAGCGACGCTTTTGACCACTTGGGTGATGGTGATCTCCGGAGGCAATATCTTGATCAGGTATTGCTCTTCAACTTCCGATAATGGCGCTCCTGGCCACGGTGAGTAAGTCGGCGTTACGCTGATTGTTGGTATCCCCATTTTCCTCAGAATGGTCTTTGCGTCTTCACCCACTCGGCCTTCGAAAGCTTCCCCTTGCTTCGTGACGTCAATGGCCAAAGTGAAATTTTTCATATTTTTGATAAGCTCTTCGCAAACTATATAAATAAATTAAAAACAACAATACACTGTTGGAGCAACCCAAAGAAAAGATTAAATAACTACTGCATAGACTGTTGTAGAGTATTCATTACATAACTCGGATGTATATATCGTGCCAATATTACTAAATATTATTTAACAAACTCAAAGAAAATATCTGAAGAAACTAATGGTAATTATTTTCTAATAAAATACAATGAATATTCCGAGATAATTGTTAAAATTCATCTAAAAACATGAAATTTTGCTACCTTAGTTATCATTTTTTTAAATTTTCATCTAAGAATAACTTTTTAATTAGAACGAAAATTGATATTATATTTTTCTAAAATTTAATGGTGTTTTTTATCTCATGAGCTTATGTGCAGTTGTGAAATTAAATAAAGACTTTTCCTCACTGAAGAATACCAACAGAATTTATTTTTATTATTTTGTGTGTTATTTTCTATACCAAAAAAATCAAGGCTTATAAAGTGTGATTGTATTTTACAAGAACAGCAAGATTAGAAATGCTACCAATAGAAATATTTACAATTAAAAGACAAGAAAACTTTACAGACATATATCTGGTTGAAGTTGCGTGTGTAAGGGTAAGATAGGCCGCTCCCATGTTAAGTGGGTAGGCCTAACACCCTAGACAAGTTGCGTTCTCTTATAAATATAAAACATACGTTTGGCTTCATTGAGCATTGGGTCAATGTCCACCACTTCAAGGTTATATTTGTGTTCACCCATTTTCACAGCTTCCAGTCCCATTCGGATGGCCACTTTGGGGAGTGAATCATATTTCTCAGTAATCAAAACTGAAAGATTTTAAAACAAACCATAATATTATTTTATACTTGTCGATAAACAAATCATATTTTAAGAGAGAAAATGATTTCTTATTTCCAAAAACGTGGAAAATAACTGTTCATTGTGCAACTGTTGCACTTCCCATTGTTCTGATTCTTCTCGCGTATATTTCTTAGTACCTTTGCGCATAAAAAAATAAAGTAATTTGGCGAGATCATTGTTTATGATTATTGCAGCACCATGACTTTGGCCAACGTCGCCCTTTTAAGTCAATGGTTTCTCTTTCGTTTAGGAGTGGTGTTATTAACTTTATATTTATATATATATATATATATATATATATATACACAGGGTCTTTTTTTTTTGCTCGGAAAAGTGTTTTTTTTCAAAAACTATTTATAGTACCGATTTCAAATTTGGAAGGTCAATTCTCTATACCGGGGGACATCAGTTTGAGAAATTTGAGCGTTTTCGGTAATGTTTTTCACCAATTTTGAAAAATTATTTTTCGACCACTAGGTGCGAGATAAAAAAATTTCTATTATAAAGTTGTAGGCCGTCATCGAAAACCCTTAAAAATTGTTCACTCGACGAAAAACAACTTATTTATCAGTGAAAATTCGAGCTTGAAAAATTTACAAGTTGGTGAAGCCAAATTACGATTGTTTGAAACGATAATTGAAAAGGGAACAAGTCTAATACAAACGTAGTAGAGTTTTCACACTTGAAAAAATGTACACGTTTGGTTTTTAAATGCAGATATTTTATTCACATAAATTTTTACAAAACATTTTCAATAATATCACCATTGGCTGCAACACAGGTTTGTGCGCGGACAATTAAGTTCTCAAACGCTTTCTCTACCATTTCTGGTGTGACGTCTCGGCAAGCACTGATTATTCGTCTAATGAGTTCCTCCCTAGTTTCAATGGGCGTGGCGTATACCTTTGCTTTAACGAATCCCCAGAGAAAATAATCCAGCGGTGTTAGGTCAGGTGACCTTGCTGGCCAATGCACTGGACCATTTCTCCCTATCCACCTTTCAGGAAACTCGTTGTTGAGGTGCTCAGTTACTTGCCGGGAAAAATGCGGAGGGGCGCCATCTTGCTGAAACCACAACTGACGTCTTTCAGCCAATGGAAGGTCGTCGATTGCGTCACTCAGTTCGTTCTGTAGAAAATGTAAATACCTTTGGCCGTTGAGGTTCGTCGGCAGGAAAAAGGGACCAATCAAACGGTTTCCAACAAGTCCAACCCAAACATTGACCCGTTCAAATTGAACCTGGTGATGATATTCAAAACCCCAATGTGGGTTGATGTCAGACCAAAGATGGCTGTTTTGATGATTAAAGGGCCCATCTCTAGAAAATGACGCTTCGTCGGAGAACAAAACATGGCGCAAAAATTGTCTATCTTCTTGGACAGCATTTAGTAACCAGTTGCTAAATTCATAACGTCTTTGATGGTCTCCGTCAATTAGTCCTTGGTGGAGCGTAGCTCTGTATGGGTGATAGCGATTCTTACGAAGAATTTTCCACACACGATTTGCAGAACAACCCAAATTAGCAGCGGCGTTAGCGCAACTGTGACGAGGATATGCCACAAAGAACGCGAGTACATAGTTCTCGAAGTCTAAATCCGGTTGACCCAATCCGCGAAACCTAGGTTGCAAGTTACCAAATTGATTGAAATCGTGAATTGCTCGTCTTACTGTATTTACAGATGGTGCTCCATTTGGATGTCTTTCTGCGAAGATTTCAGTCACTCTTCTAAGGTTTTGCGCTGCTTCTCCATAGTAAATGGCAACTATCTCGGTACGCTCAGCTACTGAATAACGAGGCATTGTTCGAAATATTATCAAACACTGATAATAATCTCCCAAAGTTTTCCTTTAAATACCCAATGCATGTTTAGGATTGACCTATAGCCTCGTGTTTTTTAAATCCGGTCGTTTTTTTAACCAAAGTTTCAACTGGATTAGGTAATTCGGTTTCAATTATCGTTTCAAACAATCGTAATTTGGCTTCACCAACTTGTAAATTTTTCAAGCTCGAATTTTCACTGATAAATAAATTGTTTTTCGTCGAGTGAACAATTTTTAAGGGTTTTCGATGACGGCCTACAACTTTATAATAGAAACTTTTTATCTCGCGCCTAGTGGTCGAAAAATAATTTTTCAAAATTGGTGAAAAACATTACCGAAAACGCTCAAATTTCTCAAACTGATGTCCCCCGGTATAGAGAATTGACCTTCCAAATTTGAAATCGGTACTATAAATAGTTTTTGAAAAAAAAACACTTTTCCGAGCAAAAAAAAAGACCCTGTATATATGTATGTTTATATATCAATAGATACTTACGAATATTGAGTGTAGCTGCACGAACATTCACTGCACTAATACAAAACAAACAAAAATTTGTAAAAATCCACTTCAAATGCATTTTGATTCTTCTAACGCTTTAAAGAAACTTCATTTTTAATCCTTAAAGAAAAATAAATAACGTGAATAAGATATTTGACCTTTAAAACAGATACCCGAATCGCTAAAAATAGAACTACATAAAATACGTAGAAATTATAAAAATTTAAAAATTCCAATATTTAATCTACTTTTATCATCAACCAACATTTGTGAGATATCAATTTAAAACTGTCCATTTCTCTGTGTTTTTTCAAACACTTGGATATGGCTATTGCATTTTTATAAATGACTTTGTTAGTAAGTTATTGAATATATAAATAAAACATATTTACGTTTACATTATTCTCGAAAATGTGTTAAGATATTTGATTCCTCCCCCTCAAAAGTCCTCAACAAAAAGTCAAAGCTCGCTCTCCTGACCTTGCGGTTTTGAAAACTTCAACCCTGAATTGTACTCGCTATCGAAACTAAAAGATTCTGGAAAGTCGCTTCAAAAGGGGATAACGAAGGGGAAGGAAACAAATGTTTGAAACTTAGTTCGACACGCGTTCATGAACCTTGGCCTAAAAATTAATTGCAGATAGATTAAATTAAAATATCGTTAAGTAATTTAGCAAAACTCAATATCAATTTAGCAGTTGGTGAAAAACATCAATTTTAACTCCAGGCTTAAGATTTGTAAATCTTTGCCGATCAGATGAAAATCCAAAGCGATAAAGCGATTTTTTTTTAAATCGAAAAAGTTGATGCAGAGTAATTCTTTAATGGACAGACGTTATTGCTATGGTTTTCGGTAACTATAAGGGGTGATAACTTTTGAATGGTGTGCCTAATTTAAATAAATAATGCTTTTATGGTCTCGCAAAAGTTCAGTATGTTAAAGTGGTGCCTTTCCATTGACAATTTTAAATATATTTATAATCACTTCGATAAATCTACATTTTAAAATTTTTATTTCGTATATTAAATTTGTTTCGCTAATACACATAAAGATTGTTATCGTAGATGTTATTAGAGTTCGCACCATAACAGAGGTGATTTCAGATTTTATCATCGGGTCTGGAAATCACGGACAGAAGTAGCCTTGATCTCGTATATTAAAACAATAACTAAGACCCCTATACATGTAGTAAATGTACGTAGTTAATATTACAACTCCTTTTATAATTATAACACCGGGAATCTTATAATTCTTTAAAGAGATAATGCAAAGCCGAACCAGCCTATTTTTTATCGATTCGCATACCTAAAACTTGTACAAAAATCATACTCACCTTAAAAAATGGTTTGAAATTAAATTTAAATTAATTTTTAACTTCGCGAAAATCAGGCCTTGGCGCTTCCGATGGCCTCTCAACTGTATTTGCCGCGCATCCGACGCGTCGTCTGAAATAAGGTCCCCGACCAATCAAAGCGAGGAGCACCCTTTAATCCAACATCCAATGATTTATCTCTTTTCGCACGTAATCGCTCGAAGCTTCCGGGAAAAAATCAATCGATTCTAGAGCTCGCTAAGCCTCGGTCGTTCCTAGTTCGCTGTTTGTATTATTTAATATATTGTAGGAGATTTTCAAGCATTTTTATTCGCTTTTATTTTATAAATATACTTGTGTTATAAAACCATGGACACTGTATCTCTAACCGGACGGGAAAAGCAGCCTAAAAGAGGTACCCCCTCACTGTCCGTTTGCGGCCTACTTCGTATTAGCTGAAATAGTCGGCCGTACTCGATTTGCAGGGCCGTCAAGGTCATTCGAAAGAATGTAAACCTTATTTCTTTATCGTTTGAAATGCGCCATCTACTGGGGATTCGCTAGGTATTATGGGTATCAACATTTTCGCGATTTCTGTCTGCTTTGCTAGGACTGTATAAATCGTCTGCTACTTAAGTTATCGGTAAGGCTTAGTAAGTTTAGGTGTAAAATACGATTTTCAAACGAGATCGAGAGACAAAACCGGTAATTTATAATAAATAATTTCGCCTATTTTATTGAATGTTCAATTTTTAATGATAGTATATTATTTACAGTTCTTCAGAAACTCCCAAAAGGGGAGGAACAAGATGTTGTGTTATCGGTTGTGGGAAAAACAGCTACAAGAGTAAAGCTAGCTTTCATTTGTTTCCAAGGGACAAGACTTTGAAAGAGGAATGGATTAGTAGGATTCAATCAGCTCCTCATGATTTCTAAACCATGCACAAGTTCAAAAGCAAATTTTGAAACTGGATTCCTTCAGCAACTAGCAAAATCTGCAGATACCATTTCAACCCAGCTGGAGTCAAACGTTACAATGATCTTCTCCCTTGTTACTTTTCTTGGAAATCTTTTGAACATATTGTTTTAAAGCCTTTCAAAGGTTGGAAATTAACTTATAATTATTTATTTATTTATTTATAACAAATTATAACATTTTTACCTTGTTTTTATTCACAGTACGGTTAGGTTATAACTATCTGGTTCTTCCTCCGGATGAAACGTTGTCGCTAAGAGCAGATGTTGTTATTAACAACGAGGAAAGTACGTTACCAGTACCACAAATGAGCATGAAGAATGAGTTTACCATCAGCCACTGTGAACATTCGTGTATAATAAAATACCATTACTCATCAATTATTAATGAAAAGGATGCTCTGATTAACCAGTTGATATTTGAAAATAAGGAGCTTAAAGAGAAGTCTTCAACCCTAGAAAAAAATAACGAAGACACCTTAAATGAATTAACGAATAAATGTAAACAATTAATAAATCTTGAGATGCAATTTAAGGTTTCCAACGCCACTAATAAGTCATTCAGCGTAACCACTAATCTACAAATAAAAACATTGTCATATTAAAAACTACATAGCAATAGCAACGGTAACTATATTTACACCACAGTCTATCCACTATAGACTCTGTTTACACTGTAAATGCAACTTACTTGTTTTGGTTTTCCATGTTTGAAATATGTAAAAGAGATTTCTATTCCTCACATTACCACCTTGGCTTAAATAATAATCAGCTAGGCTAGGCTAATACCCAATGCACCACCTTAGGCCTAACTTTAACTATAAAAATTTAATATTTTGTATAATTTTATGTTCGAAAACTATAAAGAATAGTTTAGGAATAAATTGCTTACCTGTTTAAAGTATTCAACTTTTTCATTATCATTAAATAACCCTTTAAATTACGAAGATAATGCAGGAACGATTTAAAAAAACTATTCCTAACTTCCTAAGCAGACGATATTTCTGAAAAAAATTTCAAAGAATTGTTGGGAAAATTCGATTTCCCATAATTCTCAGAATAATTTGAATTTATTTCGCCAGGTGTCGTATTCAAACGATAAAGAACGTTTTTTCGACCACGTGACGAATTATATGGCCTTGACAGCCCCGAAACTTTAAAGATTCTTGAACCCCCCCCCCCCCCTTTACAGAGAGACGGTGGCGGCGGCAGGTGATTTTGTATGGTGGAAGCTACAGCTTTTCCCGTCCGGTTAGAGATACAGTGTCCATGATAAAACTAACAATTTCGTGAGTGGTTAAATATATCTTATAATAATAAACCCAGCCATTTCGTGAGGACTATCAGTATTCTCTAAACACCTGGTCAGTACTAAGGTGTAGTGTTGATTGTTTTTGGAAATATTTCGGTAAGAATATTTGAAATAATCGTAAATTATCTTTGATAAAAATATAATAATGTTTATTTTAGGTTAAGAAAGATGCCTGGAGATTGTAAATGTGCAGCTTTCAACTGTGATAATACTCGCTAAAATACAAAAGGGAAAGACATTAAATTCCATTACTTCCCGAAGGATCCTAAACTTAGAATCAAATGGATAAGAATTCTTGGACGATCGGAAGACTGGATACCGACCTCTAGTTTAGCTGTATGCTCCAATCATTTCTCTGATAATTGTTATAACTGCGATAGCAACGGTGTAAAACAACATCTTAAATCTGGAGTAGTACCTAATGTATTTGATTTAACTCAACCTAAAAGATTAAGATTAAGTGGGCCCAGTGTCGATTCTGGAGAAACAAGCGTTGCTACTGTTTCTGCCCTTCCGCCATTAGCAACATCAGTTTCAGACACCTCTTCTCACGAAGCTGGGGACACCTGTTCTCACGAAGCTGGGGACATCAGCTCTCACAAAGCTGGGAACACCCGTTCTCACGAAGCTGGGGACACCTGTTCTCACGAAGCTGGGGACACCCGTTCTCACGAAGCTGGGGACACCAGTTCTTGCAAGCCTGTGGATTCAGCCCAAGCTTTGACATTTCATTCTTATGCATCTAGAGTTAGATAATTTTTTTTTACTCCTATTCAAAAGTTAAGGATTAAAAAATTTAATTATTTTAGAGAAGTATTTCATCCAAGAGTGTACAAACCTCTGTTTCACTAAGTAAAACAAAATCTAAAGGAACTCTTGTGCGACCTGTTGGTAAGAGTAAAAAATACAGTGTATGTAAATTTTAAAACTATTTTTAAAATTGCATTATAGATCTAGGAATTAAAGAGCCTTTCGCTTCTCCATTGATGTTTTCTTCCCCAATTGTTGCAAGTGGAACAACGTCTTATGACACCGATTCTGAATCTGAGTATGAAGATTCGGTGGAAGAGCCAACACCAAAGGCAATTAATTTTAGTCATGAAACTGAATCAGCTAAAAGCGAGGACCACCCTAGTGAAGTCACATACGAACCTAGTAGTGAAACTATTGTTAGCCCAGAAAGCGAGGAATTTGAATCAGACGAGTATGGTTTAATTATTATTGACTTGATTTGGTTTTTAACAATCCTTTTTATTTGTAGGGAGACTTTTCCATCTAGACTTGAGCCCCATCTGGAGGATAAATTTATTGTTTTCTCATCATGTCTCTTGACTCTCTTAAGAATCTGTAAAACTTTCCATAATAGCCCTGTCATAGACATTAAACGTAGAGTTATTGGCTCTTGTTTGTGTGTTACTACAGAATGTACCAAAGGTCATATTTTTAAATGGCAAAGCCACCCACAGTTTGGTCAACCTCTTGGGGGAACTATTTGCTTGCCGCTTGCATGTATTTTTCCGAAGTTTTACCCACAAAATTTTTGCTGGTTTGTAAACAGTTCAAACTTTGATGCTTTGGCCCACGGATGTATTTCTACTACCAAAGGATGTTTCATCCAGTAATAGAAAAAGTATAATCATTTTGTTTTTGCTTTACATTTCGGTTTTCTTTAATATTTGGACATATATATTTTAGCTTTGGTTAAGCGAACAGGATAAACTTTTGAATGAAATGAAAGCTTCACCCCTAAATGTGTGTGGAGATAGCAGAGCAGATAGTCCCGGTGAAATTTCATTTTAATTTAAATAATTTTAACTGCGCTTTATGTAAATTTTCAGAAAAATATTATTACATTTATTCATTTAGGTTACTCAGCTAAATACGGACTGTACAACTTTATGACGGGAGAATCCAAAAAATAATACATTTCGAGCTTGTGCAGGTAATTTAAATAAATATTTTAACTAAAAACCTCTTTAAACTAATTTTAAACTTAAAATTTGACAGTCAACTGAAGTTAAATCATCTAATCAAATGGAAATGGAAGGCCTTATTAGAGGCTTAAAATTTTTCTATGATAAAGGAGTAAAAATTGGTACTCTCGTATCTGACCGTCATATCGCAATCACAGCTCATTTGAGGAAAAAACATCCAGAAATAAACCACGAATTCGACAACTGGCATGTAGCTAAAAGTAGGATATAATTGTTCAATAATCAGGGTTGGAAAAGAGGAAAAAACGAGAAAAATTGGAGAAAAACAATTAAGGGATATTAAGATTTGATATGACTTTAAAATAATTAAATTGTTACTGATGTATTCAGATTTAAATATAGGCTTAGTAGATAATAAAACAGCTACTATATTCCAAATTTCCAATCAAAATCAATTAGTTCATCTCTTTGAGAAAAAGTTTGTTTTTGTTACTCTAATTAATTTAAATTAATTTTTTTTTCAATTTTGGCCATTGGAAGTGAAAAAACCAAGGAAAAGTTCATTTTTACGTCCCACTTTTTACCAGGAAAAACTAAGTGGAAAAAACAGCTTAAAATTTGTCATCCAGTCTTTTCTTGTGAAAAACCATTGTTTTTTTCAACCCTGGAAAAAATGTGCCAACTCTGTCAATAATTTAGTTACTGATTTTCTTAAAATTTTTAGATATAAAGAAAAAATTAAGAGCTGTAGCTAACACAAAGGGTTGTGAAGATCTCGAAGTTTGGATGCAATCCATTATTAATTACTTATATTGGGTAGCTCGCTCATCAACCACTAAAGAAGAACGTATCGGAAAATGGACATCATTGCTAAACCACATATGCAACATACACCAGGGTCACAGCAAAGCCTTTCCGAATTGCCTCCATGATGAGATTTCCAAGGAAGAAGAGCGATTTTGGTTACACAGAGGTGAAGTACAGTGTCGTAGCCAGGGGGGGCACAGAGGGCACGCGCCCCCCGAAACGTATGGTTGTATGCACAATTATTTTATTTTTTGTTTTACTTTTTTTCATTGTGTGCCCTCCCCGAAACCAAATCCTGGCTACGCTACTGGTGAAGTACTTATAACGTTATCCTTTGGTTCACTCGGAGATCGCAGACTCGCTGAAATTGGAAATCGAGCACTCAAAGATCAATCTGAGAACGTAAAAGGAAAATGCGAAGAATTCTTTTAAACCAAATCAGTTGAAATAACTTTTTTTTAAATTGAATAGAGTCCGTTGTTTACGAAAAAATTTCACCAATAATTCACGCCCCTCACACTTTGGCCGCAGTAGCCCAGCTCTCACAAAAGTATCAAACTTTTACATTAGAAGTGTTTCATTCTGTACTAAATTCTTTTACGCCAAAGAGGATTCATTTTCACAAAGATTCTATGGTCTCCAGGTATAGTTCAAATAGGCAATTGCTTCTATTTAATATTTACATCATTGCGTTCTTCTAGAACATGTTTAGCGGCCCTTCATTTTAATGAAAATGGACAGAAAGCGAAACAAATAAACCAACAAGGTGAAGAAGAGTATTACTTGGCATATCCAAAAGCCAAAGCTGGAGAACCAACTGTAAAAGCTATTCTTGAGGAAAACACTTACGGTGAGTGGTAAATTAGAAAATATTTTTGTGAAACTTTTAAATTATTTTTTTTTAGAGTATGTGGAAAAATTATTACAAATGGCATATGAAAAAGCCTTGGAAACTCCCATAGGGGTTAAGTTAATGGCTTCTGCTTGTACAGCTGAAACGCTAGCGTCAAAGTATTCAGAAGGGGTAGATAAGAGCATCATCCTAGCAAAGAAACAAAGCCGATTTGATTGATAAATTCAGTGCTAGATTAACACCTATCGGGGGCCCTTTTACTACCAGTAGAAGAAATATTTTTAAATAATACAACTGATGCAATGAAACGAACATTTCCATAAAATACAGCTGATTTAATTAATAAATTATTTTAACAAAAACAATATAGTCAATTATTTATATATCAAACATCTTAAAATCTTGGGTATTTAAATCCCGTATACTCTTCAGATTCCGCTGGGAACAACTCACTTATCTTCGATACCACACAACTTGGTATGGGTGTCCTACGATGCCTTCCCATTTTTCCATGCACAACGTATATATAATTTCGATAAGCAGCATACCGATATTTTCTATAGAATTCACAAAATGATCAATTTCATGCACAGAAACATGTATCCTGCACCCTTTTAACTTACTCGTGGATATTAAAGTCATTCCTATCATTTGTGTTCTGGACGTACATTCTGTAGTGAATTTCTAACACATCAATATCAGTACAATTTTTGATGAATCTCTGATACGTTTGAATGCAGGAATGACCAAAAACCTTTTCTCTTATTTGGCGAACCTCTTGGCAACATAAACTTTCGATAACTGTTGGCATTTCTTTGCAATTGTTACAATGACACCTATTTAATTTTACATTATTATTAAAAGTTATTATTAGAGTTTAGATAAGAGTACTTACCAGTTCGTATTGCCAATTCGTTCATTATTAAGATTTAGGCCTACATCTAATGCTTCGTTTTCACTATCACTATCATTGTTAGCATTAATTGGTTGATATTGAGCCAATCTCGGTTCAAACAAATATGGTTGAGCGCCTAAGTTTTGATCCTCCATAGTATCTAGGTTTAAACTAAAGAGATATTTAACTCCTCACAAAATTTATAACGTAATAAATATTACAAACAACGAACTAGGAACGACCGAGGCTTAGCGAGCTCTTGAATCGATTGATTTTTTCCCGGAAGCTTCGAGCGATTACGTGCGAAAAGAGATAAATCATTGGATGTTGGATTAAAGGGTTCTCCTCGCTTTGATTGGTCGGGGACCTTATTTCAGACGACGCGTCGGATGCGCGGCAAATACAGTTGAGAGGCCATCGGAAGTGCCAAGGCCCGATTTTCTCGAAGTTAAAAATTAATTTAAATTTAATTTCAAACCATTTTTAGGGTGAGTATGATTTTTGTACAAGTTTTAGGTATGCGAATCGATAAAAAATAGGTTGGTTCGGCTTTGCATTATCCCTTTAATGAAATCTAAATTTCTGAATTGTATTTAATTTTCACCTTATTATAAGGAGAAAAACCAGTACTTAATTGCGATTTCAAATCAAAATAGATGATAAATAAATTTCCGTTGTAAAACAATGATATGTAACGTTATTTTGAGTGACCACTTCTCCCGGTAGCTTTATTAACGCTTGCATAAACTTTTCATTGTTTTGTACTGTTACGTTATCTCTGAACGAACCCAATTTCATTAGAATGAAAAAGATGTAGCCTCGCCCGACAACCATGCTATTTGTGAATTTTGAACCGTTTTTCTACTTTTCTGTCGTTTGTTGCAATTAGTCGGAAACCAGCTTTTCTAACTTAGAAATGTACATTGGAAATTACGTTAATTTTTTGCAGTACATGCAGATCGTTTCGAGTAATTTAGCGAAAAGACTATATATAACAAAACTGTTATGATAATTTATGTGATTATATCAAAAACGATATTATTACGCGCGCTAATAAAATTAGAACATCTTCACTGTTCATTAATTGCTATTCATTTTATGTAAATATATTTTTCCAATTATTTTGCAAAAATGCATTGCACCTAAAGGTTCACCAAGTGTAGACAAACCCGATGTTTTTGTTATACACGTTAGAAATTTAAAATTAAGTAAACCAATTTTAAAATATCATAAAGTATTTACCCAAGGATAGGTTGGGAAAAATAAAGCTTTCTAACCCTGGAATTCGACCCCTGGCTAAGGTGGTTTTAGATAATCGCTTTTTAAGAGAACCCTAGTTAATTAACAACTTAGTCTAAATCAAATGTTTCTTTAAAACCATGATTAACTTCATTATATTAAAATAATACTGTCACTTGGTGAATATTTTTAACTTAATTTTATTTCACCTCCACATTTCTGGATATAGATCAGCATTAATTCACATTTTTCGTAAAGGAAAATAAAAAATATTGGCCTTATTAAAGCAGAATCAATACTGTTAAAGAAAAATAATCTTCTATCATACTATGCCATTTATTTTTAAAGTAACTATCGCCATTTACAAGATCCTTTTTTAATCTTGATATCAGAAATGATAAAATAGTTGATCAAATATGTAATTTTTACCCTGGTCCATTTTATTCATGATGAAAGTTAAAATATTCTTGAATACTACTATTGCACCGAAATTTAATATAGCTATTTAAAAGAGCTTTCTTACTAAGACCATTTACACCTGGACTGGAATGAAGATAGGCGGTGTTGTAAGGCTAGTGTCGCAACTAAACCAACGCCACAATCCTCATTTAGCGGCAACTGTCGTCCCCATGAAAATTCGTGCGAAAAAAACTGGTTTGCTTGGCGCTTTTGCAGAGGTAGAGCGCGAAACGTTCGGCTCCTAAAGGAGGGGGTCAAAAAAGTGTGTGTTTGGGCGTTAATATTGCGGATTTTCTCCACTTGGTGGTGTTTTGTAGCGGACACTCTGAAATCGGAAGTATAGCGTTGGCATTGTAGTCCAGGTGTCTTAGTTTCTGATGACTGCCCTTCGTCAGCCGATAGCTTATATAACTCTTATTTTTAACAAACAAATAATAGAAAAATAACCTTTAACGCTTTAGAGTTTCATCGTTTTTTATTTATTTTAAAATTTTGTGAATATATCAAATAATATAATTAACATGGTGGTTAAGTAATGGGCAATAGATCATCTCATATGTGCGGTATATTTTTGACGCAATATATGCCATTTATGGCTTATAGAGGTGCAGTGATACATTATGATATTTCTTTATAAAAACAAATATTTGCGCAACTTTAATTATAAATGCCAATATTTGGTCGTTCGAATTAAATTTAATGTTATCGCGCGCCAGAAGCTATTTTCAACTACATAAAAGGTTTAAAATAATGTTGAATGAAACGTAAAAAGGCCATATCCCGGTGATTAATATCAATTTGAAAAATAATTTCTTGCGGTTGTTTCAAAACTATTTAAGTCAGCTAATTTGTACGCGTAATTGATTTTTGTAAATATAATTGAGTTCCAAGACATTTAAATATAATAAATTTTGCTTGCTGACCCCCAAATAAACAATTTAAAACCTGCGCGATATTATTTGAACTATAAAATTAAAAAAAAATCACTTTTAAATATAGATATTTAATAAAATACTTCGACTTCTTATGATATTCTTGACAAGCATATTACTCTATATTTTTGAACTTTACATCTTACATCTATAGGTGTGTTTATAAATTAACGTGACCTTCTTGTTTCAGTTGCGTAGCGAGAAATTCGCCAAGGGGGGGTCGAAGTATGTGAATGTTAAGAGGGGGGTTGAGAAGGGGGTTTAAATTTAGTACAGTTGAAGGAAGGTGCAAGGGGGGGGGGTTGGACCTGAACCCCCCCCCCCTTGTCTTTGTCTACGCCGCTTGTTTGATTGTAGCTACTTCCTCACAACTTTATCTTCAGTAATATTAGGAACGCGCGCTTAGGGCTTGAGAAACATCGAATTTTCACGTGTGCATGAAAACCGCGCTAGTCAAAACTATTTTAATAAAGCTAGGGCATTGCGACGTAAGATCAACTTAAAAACAGTTTCAGCCAGCGTAACTGAATTTATAAAAAGAGCCATTACATTCAACCAAACTCATTTTTTAATTCTTTAATTTTTTCGAAACGTGGAGAACATAAATAAATTAAGCATCATCTGGCGTTAGTTTCTATAAGCTTTGATGCTGCTTCATAAAACAATATTTCGATTTTTTGAAATATTTTACGTAACATAACGTATTTCATATTTAGGGTCCTTATAAAAACATTTAATTAAAGTATTATATAATATCGAATTAATATGGATACCTATAATTTAAGGCAATTTAAAAAAATCATTAACGGAGAAAGGATGACACCTTCAAACTTATCTGCTGTCTTAAAGTGAGACTACATCAAACAAGCGCTTATTTAATGAAGTCATTAATTATAAATTATCTCTTATTCGCAATTCGTTCATATTATGATATTAAATCGATGGGCTTGATCACTCTGCCTAATCGCTGTACGCCATTCTCGTGACGAGTACGTATCGACGAAATCTACGGAAATCACTTAATCGATATAATGGCAAAATCCATATGATAAGTCCATCGAATAAAATTTATTCCAAATGACAAAAGTTTAAGCCAAATTTTAAATAATAGTTAAACAAACAAATTAATAACTCTATAATGTTAACTGACCCAAAAATATTGTACAAAAAATCTACTTTTATGTTTACTGATCCTAAGAAATTGTTTGAAAAATCAACAAAAATCCTACCTTTAAGCTTTGAAAATGCTCGATTGAGTAGCTTCTATTTGTTTGGTTCGTCGTGTTGCGCAGTTTCGATCTGAAAACGACGCAGTATAGCGAGCTGTCTCCGAATTCATTACATTTCAACGCACTGCGGCCCTAAAAGCGGCCGACTCGCCTCGACATTTAATTAAAAGGTATGTAAAGTTCACTTGATCAGGAAAAACAGAATAAAAGTTTCCAAAATAACCATTTATAAAAGCATTCGAAATGGAAATTAGCCCTTGTTGTCTTTGAAATACGAAAACGTGACCCCAGTAGAGTGTCCATTGATTATTAGACGGAAATTAAAAACGCGAACGTTTCAAAGTAATTAGTGTTTCGTTTCAAACTTCTTTCTTCGGAGTTATTTAGCTTAAAGGGCTATTAGAAATGATTTCGTTGGTTATCATTTTTTAAT
The DNA here is from genome assembly GCF_980474605.1 of Leiobunum rupestre. NCBI lineage: Eukaryota > Metazoa > Arthropoda > Arachnida > Opiliones > Sclerosomatidae > Leiobunum > Leiobunum rupestre. Next base: position 53,957,727 of record NC_143384.1, on the reverse strand, counting down.
TTCGTATATATCACTAGAATACTTGACAAATATAAAGGGTGTTTGTTTGCTCGAAAAACGGAATTTTGTTTCCCAAAACTATGTTTTCTAGAAAGTTGAAATTTGAACTGTACATTATACATACAGGAGGACACTTTCTACCAAAATTGCATCTAAATCGAAAAATATTTGCACGTTTTTTGAAAATTTAAATTTTAGCCGCTAGGTGCTACAAGAAAATTGTCAATGAGAAAATTGTAGAGCGTCACCGAAAACGTACAAATAGCGTTGTCGCGACCCAAATAGACGTCTTTTTCACTGAAAAAATACGACTTGAAAAAGTGACAAGTTGGGCAAGCTAAAATAACTTTTTTTGAATTCCATTGGGAGAGTAGTGTAACTTTATGAAAGCAGAAATTTCTTAATCTGGTGTTTAATGCAATAAACACCGATGAAAAATCGAGGAGACAATAACCAAGAAATAAAATTAATTAATTAAATTAGTAATGGCGATTTAAATTACGTAAGATCTGGCGACCTTGCTGGCCAATGGCCGAACCGTTTCACCCTATTCATCGTTTTGAAATACAGTATTTCACATTTCGGGGGTCATGAGGCGTGGCACTCTTTTTGAAACCACAATCTGGCTCATTTAGCTATTGACTTTTCCTATAAGTTTTTTAATCTAATAGGCCTGTGTTTGCATCTAGTCGTATTCGAAACCTATTTTAACCCTGATAGGTGAGAAGATAAAAAGACCACAGGTTTAAAGTTCAGTAAAAACCCTAAATTTATTTAGTATTTAAATAACTGTAATACATACTGTGTAACCTTATTGTCGTAATCAACCTTAAAATTCATGACTCAATATTCCAGATCTGATCGTACTAGTGGCCAATTACTACGCGAAAGGTGGAAGAAACCTACGACGAGTGAGTGAGATCTTTGAGCAACGACATCCAGATAGAAGACCACCCCAAACTACTGTAAGGCGAGCTGTAAATGACTTTCACCAGTATGGTATCGTACAACCTCGATTTCATGGGCCTGGTCAGCGGGATTTGGATTCAGTAGTTGTGCCGCGGCGTGTAAGTATTTGGCTTGCAGTAAAACTCACATTTGGGAAATTTTACATAGGAATAAGTACCATCCTTACAGAGCAACGCTTCACCACGGTTTACGAGATGGAGACGCTCAATAACGGCTGGATTTTTGCAACTGGCTGCTAAATTCCGTGCACGACGATCGACAATTCCTCCGCAACATGCTATTCTCGGATGAATCCTCGTTTGCAAGAGACGGCGCTTAGAATCAACAAAATAATCATGTTTGGGAAGATACAAATCCACACTGGGGATATGAACACCGTCACCAATTTCAATTTGGGCGCTTGAATGTTTGGATTGGTCTTGTTGGAAACCGGTTAATTGGTTAAGTATTCTTACCGCAAAATCTATATGGCCAGAGTTATTTAGAGTTCTTGAGAAATGAGCTAGAACAACAACTTGACGTACTGACGTTGGCGCAACGAGCAAGACTGTGGTTTCAGCAAGACGGTGCTCCGCCTCATTACCACAAAGCCGTGAGAGATTACCACAACAACGAATTTCCACAACGATGGATAGGGAGAAACGGTCCCGTACACTGGCCAGCAAGGTCGCCCGATCTGACTCCGTTGGATTTCTTTCGTTGGGGCTTCGTCAAGGACAAGGTGTACGCCACTCCGGTTGAGACCCTTGAAGAGCTGCGTCAACGAATTGTAAGCGCTTGCCGGGAAGTAACCCCGAAAATGATTCAAGCCGACTTCTACTTGAGGTGGTATTTTTGGAACGTACTTATAAATTTTGTGTGTAAGTAGATAAATAAAATGTCTCTTTGTTTTTTCAATAGATTCGCATTTTTCATCCTACGAAATTAAATCGTGTAATACCTTCTTCGCCATTGTCTCCTCGATTTTCCAGCGGTGTTTATTGCATTAAACACCAGATTAACAAATTTCTGACTTTCATAAAGTTATACTACTCTCCCAATGGAATTCAAAAAAGTTATTTTAGCTTTCCCAACTTGTCACTTTTTCAAGTTGTATTTTTTCAGTGAAAAATAAGTCTATTTTTTTCGCGTTAACGCTATTTGTACGTTTTCGGTTACGTTCTACAATTTTCTTATAGCACCTAGCGGTTAAAATTTAAATTTTTAAAAACGTGAAAATATTTTTTGATTTAGATGCAATTTTGGTAGAAAGTGTCGCCTGGCACGTTTAATGTACAGTTAAAATTTCATTTTCCTAGAAAACATAGTTTTTGAAAAAAATCACTTTTCCGAGCAAATAAACACCCTGTATAATGTTTGACTTTAGCGCCAGGCAGCAACTATCGTTACTATGTTTAAGTTTTTCGAAAATATTTTGTTTCTGATATTTGGTGGAATTTTATCTCGAAATGTAAAATGGTAATTTTATCATTTTATGAGAAACAATTTTTTAAGAACTTATTTCAGTTTAATTTAAGGGCTTATGGTAGCACCTTTCACGAACGTAAGTTTTGTAATAAAAATAATTTAGAAATTTAATTTTTTATTTAATGCGTTTTTATCATTGCTACTAAAAAAGAAACCATGGTTGAAAATAGATATACCATCTTTCTTAACCAAATGTGAAAGATAAAATTTAACAAATTATAACCATTTCCCGCGGGAATGTTTTTGGGTACCCTAATTTGAAAAAATTGACCGATTTCAAAGCGAAATTCGGTGACTGATGACGACATAGCAAGAGCACTTGCTTTTATGCAAGCACACCTAATAATTACTTCACACCATTCACCAAGCACCCTTGTCGGACGAAGGGAACATGATACAAGACCAACTACGGCTAACCTGGATAGTGCGTCTTCCCCGTTACCATTGATGACGAGATGGTATTTTAATGTCCGAAACTATATGAAATTCAAACGTATTTAAATTAAAACTTAATGTTTTCAATTTCATTTGCACTTCTCTAGAGGAAACGATTGAGTGTTTTTAATTTGCTTTTAAATATAAAAAAAAAAAACAGAATTTGGTTCATCCGCCAAAAAAGTTTTATTTATAAAGTTCATTATTTGTTAATTCCTTGACAGTCTGGATTTTTTGCTAAAATATACAACCAGTATTTTTCACCTCCTCGTCCACTAATATAATCATAGGCGTAGAGATATCCAACGCGATATTTTCGTCACGGTTATCTTGATCAGTTAAAGAAAATAGTTTTCATCACATTCTTCTTTTTGAAGTTGATAGTTTTCATCAAATTCTTCATTTTGCAGTTCAAATTTGGCCGGTGGCATTGTGGCCCCGGCCGTCAAGTTATAGGAGCGACTTGAGATTGCTGACCCTCGTAGTTTTTGACCACGGGACCAATAACCGGTAACCGCAAGACCGAAACCCCTGACCTCACGCTGTCAAGAGACGCGGGTATTAAGAGCCAGAGAATCGGGAGTTTATCTCTCTGGCTCTAATTGCCTCACTTAGCTGCTCCATGGCACGACCTTCGACCCTTTTCGCTTCCGTTCGTTCTCTTTTCTCAGCGCACCCCCTCCCCTATCTATCTGTGTCACGAAGACACCTCTGCCCGGGCCGTATTCATTCCACGCATACCCATAATACCAACCGATATGCCATTTGATTTTAAACACCTGCAATTTCCAATCAATTTTAGCTTCGCAATGACAATTAATAAAGCGCAAGGACAGTCATTTAAAACTGTGGGAAACCCATGCTTTATGTGGCGTGCTCAAGAGTTAGAGCTGCAAATAACCTGTGCATACTTACTCCAAACGGATAACCTAAAAATATTGTGTACAAAAACGCTTTATCATACTTACATCTTATAGTAATCAAAGAAATCAAACATATGTTAATATTACAAGATATGATATTTTGCACTATTAAACGTTTTCAATTTTAAAAATGCCGATTTATTATTTAAAAATTATTTAATTTGCATATTTAAAGCAAAGTCCATTTTGTTCTAGTTTTCAAAACCCCAATTTACTCAACTAGCTGAAAGCACGGCCGGAAGCCACGCTTCTCAGCTAGTAAATATTAAAACCATGTGTTTTTCGAGAAGCCCCGTCTTAACAAACTTTTTTGTGCGCGCTTTGCAAAAAAGGTGAATCAGATTTCTCCATATGACTTCTAAGAGCACCAATCACGATATCGGAACTTGTTTCCAATACCGTTGGAAAGCGAGCCAAATACTCCGCGATCAAAAACGGGCTACTAAGAAAAGGGCCTAACGTAAGTTGCTTATAATTATTTATTATTTCTGAGTGTCTACAGTTTTGCAATGCGATTTCCCACGAGTTTAACCCATAGATTTAAGCTTTCAAACTTCAATTGGTGATAGTGTGGACATACATAGTGCAGGTTTTCGTCCTGCCAAAGGTGATTATTTTGATGCCTAAAATCGAGGATACTAACCTAAGGTATAACATAAAAACCACTTTTACGCTGTGAAAACTTATTTTGATGATTGAAGGGTTCATATCTTGAAAATGATATTCATCTATTAACAAAACGTTGCGGATAAATTAGGGATCGTTGTTATTAGCATTAGTAACCACCCTCTTAGAAACATTTGGGCAAAATTGGACAAAATGCCTTCAAAATCGTTGACTCTGAGAATGCACCATGTTTAGTTCATTTCTGAAATGTTTTACGCCTACAAATTTGGATCATTTTTTTCCATTTTGGAAGGATATTCGGCCATTGTTTGAAATATATTGGCCCAATTTTGATGGTATATTCCACTAATACTTGTAAAATAAATTTCCAAAATTGATCAAACTTAGTTGCAAAGTTGGTGGAAAATTTGGAAAAATAAAGCCAAACATTCGCGCAATTGTTTAAATACTTAACCATTTAGAAAAAATTGTTCTCCATTTGCAGCGTATTATTTAACTATAATTTGACAGAAAATATTCTTAAATTGTTTAAATATTTGGACCAAAATGCACGATGTTCCATACTCTTTTAGTACAAAGGTCGTCTAATTTGGGAATTCAACAGCTCTTTCGGTTTAAATCAGACAACAATTGCTGAACCTTCGTACAAGTTTCGTAAAAATTAGCCCTAATTTGGAATAAAAGTCGTCCAATTAAGCCGTAATTATTATCAAATATAAATAGAATACTAGCCCGATTTTGGAATAAAAGTCGTCTAATTACTTGAGCCTTAATGATTATCTAATTTCGGTAGAGCTAGGGCCTGGTGCAGAGACGTTTTGCGATTCCTGTTAATTTTAAAAGGAATGCAATTTAGCGATTCAGATTTAGCGAGCTGTTTATTTTGCGATCCTCGCAATCGATATCGCGGTGCAGAAACGTTTTAGCGATTCCTGTTAATCGGCGACGCTGTTATTTTTCCCAATTTTTATACCAAAGTCACCGACCAATAGGAGAGCTCGATTTTTAACGAAAAAAGCTATCACGTGGTTATGGTTGGCTTGCATTTTGACGATGAAAGCCTGGCTTTTCTAATAAATAATTTTCTAACTCTAATTTTATTATTAGGTTTTAGAATTTTTATAGTTAAATCTGTTATTTTATTAAAAATACTTATACAAGGTTCTTCATTTGATCGGCCCAGACATTTTTCTCAAAAACTATACCTTCTAGAAATGTGAATTTCAGAAAAATCGTAAAATTTTTCACGGTTTTAGAATTTGTAGTTTTTGAACTACGCCTCATGTTATTGTAATGATTGTATGTGAAAAATGAACATGTTTTGAGCGAAATCATTGTTTTACCTTTACAAATTAAGTGTTAGAACAAGTGAAATTTTATAAGGAATTACAGTAGGACCCCGTACACGTTTGTTTTCTATGGACAAAAAGTTGGTGTTTTTTATTAAACAAGAAAAAGTAGATTTTAGGATCTACAAAATGTCTATTTTATGCCAACTGAATTTCCGAAAGCTTTTTTTGCACTTCTGATTCGTTTAAAATGTGGGTTCATTTTAGTATTTAAAGTGCCACCGCTTTTATTTGAAAAACATTATCTCTACGTAGTCCGGTGAAAAAAAGTATGAATCGTTATACTCGTGGATGGTTTAGTTATACTACGGTGATGGTCATCGAAACGCACGTTTAACAAGTCGGTTGTTTCAAATGTTATATCCTGACAGTCAACCAAATCACCACACTATTGTCCGAGCTGTTGCTGACTTCGAAGGAGACGGCAATACGAATCCCAGATTCCGCGGACTTGGACGTCATGGAAGACACGGTCATCGCCTACATTGTCGCTTACCCTTGAACAAAGTATAAGAATGGCATGCTTCGATTTGGACTTGTCAAAATATTATGTCTGGAGTGTCCTTATTTCATTGGAAGATGTCCCTTTAGTCGTTCTGCCACACCCTTGGTTCTTGCATGACGGTGCACCTCGTCACCAGGAACGACATGTGGTGCAATACCTCAACACCGAGCTCCCTGAGCGTTGGATTGGGAAGAATGGTCCAGTGCAATGGCTTCCTAGGTAACAAGATTTGACAACACTGAACCTTTTCGGTAGGGATTCATCAAGGAGGAAGTATACAAGATGACAGTCACTAGTGAAGACGACTTGCGCCAGAAAATCATTGCAGCGTTCCAACTCGTTACTTCAGATATGGTCCTTGGTTCGTTCCTGAATATGCTTCATTGCGGACGGTGGCCTTATTGAACCGCATTTGTAAAAAACTTTCTTTAATTCCTTATTATAATAATTGCACTTGTTCTAACACTTTATTTGTAAAAGTAAAACAATGATTTGGCTCAAAACATGTTCATTTTTCACAGACAATCATTACAATAACATGAGGCGTAAAAACATTTGGGTAATACCAACTTGTTATTTTTCATGACCTATTATTTCAGTGACAAAATGTATGATTTTGACTTTACCAACTCCATTAAAGGTTTTAGAGTATTTTAACGTCCCCCAAAGAAACACAGTTCAACCATCCAGATCCGCAAACGGAGAGAGGATTCTGCCACCCGCCGATCAAGCAGCCGAGTAGCCGCCGCCGACGGAGTCGTTACTTGAACCGCCGTAGAGTCACGCCTAGCTATTCCCGTGTACATATTGAATTGTTAATAAATAACATGTAAACGAACTCTGACGTCACAGTATGCTCTACAACTTACTTATTGAAACTTATCATCTACCACCTAGCGTTCAAAAACTACCAATTCTAAAACCGTGGATATTCTGCTCGGAAAATAAATTGGTATAAACGCTGGTTGATAGCTTAAGATCTTTGATACACTGAACCAATTCACCATGTCCTTACTGACTCATTAGTTAAAACCCACTGCATACACTACCAGCAAATAAAGATCTATTTTTCCAAGAATGGCTTGTTCCATTTTGAAGAAAAGTTCTGAAAAAAAAAACGAAACACCAACTAAAAGGTAAACAAAATTTAATTTTTTATATTGCGCGTGAGGAATTCGAATAAACTGTAACGCAACCTTTAATTTAAAACCACCCTGAAGCTCAGTAGCTCAAGCAGAAGTCAAACTAGCGACCTATGGGTAGAATTTCCAAAGCCCATTTTTACCCAAATTATGTTCCATCCTCGCCTACTATAAATATTTTCATAAAGTGAAGCTACTACATGACTCTCTTTGCCCTCAATGATAGTGGTTCCAGGAATATTTTCGCTTAACAGAATGCTTTTATTAATATATTTAAAAATAAGTTAAGCGTGTAGCCAGAAAAAATTGAACAAACTCTTATTAGTCTCAGAAAAACAAAAATTTATTCGAAGTGGGCATTAATTGTTAAGAACCAACCAGGGACACCGTTTCTTATTTTCAAAAACACCTACTCTAGCGATAAAATTCTAAGACAGATTCGTTTAAGATTTTTGACCATGATATTAGCTATAGTGAAATTTCAATTCCAACGAATAACGTACATCTAAGCTGAAATCCACTTTTGAGTTTTTAAGTATTATCGGAAATATTTCTGTATGTCTTGCAAGGTCACGTTCGTCCTCAATGTAGACAGAATTTGAAATAATGAATTCTTCCTTCAAATTACTCGAGTACCAAATTATAAACATTGATGTGCCGAGTAGCCAAGTGCCTATTAATATCCTAGGAATGTTTGTTTTCGTTAAATCATTCACTGAAAGTATATGGAACTTTATTATAAATCAATCTTCAACGATGTGTGGCACTAGAAAACAAAAGTCACTATTTGAGGCATAGGCGCAACAGGCTGATTTATAAGGCCCCGTTAGGTAGAAATCTAAACCTTTTGGAACGAAAAACACCAAGTGTCCTAGCCCTCAAGTTACGATTAGATAAAAAGGTTATTTACGTCAAGGATCTTAAAAAAAACAATAACATTTCCTTTTGCTGAAAACCTCGTTTTTGATTAAAATACACGGTGTTTGGGATAAGTCTGTCAATATTTAAAGTTTTTATCCTCTGTGTGAATCTGAACTAAAAAACCTTTTCGAGATATGGCATCTAGATAAAAAAACGAAATTATAACAAATAATAATAATCAATGTTTTAATTAAACAAAATCAAAAGTGGTTAGTTTGTCATTAAATTGAACACAACGAATTTGTTAAACTAAAACATTTTCGATAAAAACATATTTATTAAAAAAATATAATCAATATAATAAATTTCTCCAGTTCCGCTTTGCGTCTCAGCTTTTTTGTATATGAAAGCAGGTTTTAGACATTTATTTGTATTTATTTTTTCGTTTTGGAGTGTGAACCCTAATTTTTAACAAACAATATTTAGAAATGTAAATAATCGTGCTAATTTAATAAATTACATATTTTGTTTATAAGTCAATTGACAATAGCAATGGATGACGTTTTGAATTGACTAATTCTAAGAACGCTAATATGCAGCTTATGTATGGACGAGCGTGGGGGAATGCTTCACCGACCTTTGATGATTTTACAACGCACATTTACCGCAAACATTTGGCGGTAAAGTTTCAGTGCTGTTTACAAATGCCTAAGATAAGTAAGAGAATTCAACAAGCAAAATCTCGAGAAAGAGAAGAAGATATTCTAATTGATATTCAGAAACAAGTACTTACTGTTTTCGATATCAATCTTCAAACAAACATGAGGCAAGTCGGCTGTCCATCGCGTATATGGTCTGGGGAACACTTTGTAAGCATCAATGTCATCTATATCATTTCCTTATAAGGTTCAAGCTCTTAACCAAGTTGACCAAGAAATCTCAAACGTGGCCAGTGTGCAATTACATTTAAAACAGTTTAGTTTAAACGTGCAGCATAACTGGCAACCACTTAATTAGACCTGACAATTTGACTTATTATTTTGTTAAAATACTTTGTGGTTTAAAAAATTTCCGAGAAAAAGTTGGGTTCATTTCCATCGAACAAATGGCGTTAAAGAGACGAGTAAAGAGCCAATGAAGTAAAATAACACTTTTCCTCTCTTAGGATTATAGTCAATTTAAAAAAAAAACATATTTTATTCGCCATCTCGTTGGAAGTCGACGTTAAAATGTAATGATATAAGCAAATCAATTCGTTCCCGCTTGGGTAAAACCATTTTTTTACCAGATTAACCTTAATTTTCAGTTTATTTTTTAGGTTTTTAAATGGTTATTTTAATTTTCAAAAAAAGCAAAGCCAATATTCGACTCGTTGCTCTAAGTAAATTTTGATATATTTTAACGTTTTCTGAACAGTTATTTAAAGTGTCGTATATCACGAAAACTGTAATTTTTTTAACTGTTTGGCTTGGATATTATTTGGTTCAGTTTAAGCCTTAGAACACGCCCTATAAAGGCTATAATTCATGACAGACTTATCCAAAACACCTTTATGATTATACATTGTAGGACCCACTTTTTATTCTAAAATTCTCTTACCCCATTTTTCACTGCAGTCGCTAAGTTCCATTGAATTATTTTTTCAACTGGTAATTTTCTCTCGCGAAGATTAACTTCTACTTCGTCATACTTAATTAACTTAATCCAAATTTTAACTACAATGCATAGTTAGCGTTGATTTTAAATTCAAAAACAGAATTGTTTAATAAATTTGGAATCTATCCTTCTACCGCGATTACGGAGTGATATGGAAGTAAATCTAAGCTAACTTTTGGGAAATTAAGTGTCGACTTAATAATGATAGCGAATGTGTTGTGGGGGGATGAAGAATTAATTTTAAAGTTATTACGAGGCCAGTGTTTCTGATTACTAGTATCAACATTTAAGATTATATGTTTTTGATGTTTAAATTATTTCTAATACAACTGCTTTAGAAACCATTTACACTGATTTTAACATTAAAGGGATTTTCTAGGGAGGTGTGAGGGGTCGGAATTCGATTCAAAAAACGTCACTGAAACGTCATCAGAGTAAACGCAATGAACGGCGACCAACTGATGTATTTTAAAGTTCCTTTAAGTTAACAATTTTCCCTAGTAACTAAATTTCTCGAACATTTTTAAATTAAAATTATGGTGAGTTTAGTTTAACATTCAGAGTGCCCTATATGTGAGCAGTCCATTGCAATTTATAATGAAATTCTTCACCGATTATTGCATTCCGGTCGCTATTCAGCAGACATCTTTTACGCTCGGGCTTCCGTTGAATTTCAACGTTAAGATAATTATATGAAAAGTCAAAATTTTAGCCAGAGATTCCAACAGTAGACCGGTTTCGCCCTTTCGGGGCTCATCAGTACTGTGTAGGAACTCTGGCTTTACTCGCAGATCTGCCGATAGAGCACTCTGAATGTTTATTAGTTTAATTGATATCGGCAGATCTCCGAGTAAAACCAGAGTTCCTGCACAATACTGATGAGCCCCAAAAGGGCGAAACCGGTCTACTGTTGCAATCTCTGGCTAAAATTTTGACTTTTGATGTGAGTTTAGATATATCACATAAAACAATTAAAGATCACTAATCTAATTGCGCTTAAGTGAATCATTAATTAAAAAGGTTATTAACTCAACCAATATATTTTATATGTATATTTTACTGTTCGAAAAGAAATTCAGAAAAATAAATAGTTTATTTTAAATTGTAGAAACAAAGGTTTAACGGCTTAAAACCATTTTAAGAAAAGAACTATACAAATTCAGCAACTTTTTATTGCTTTTTAAGTCTAGTTAGTTTCTAAACTCTAAGTAATCAGTCAGTTAAATAAGGAAAATCTTGGCTTAATCCTCTTTAATTAATGTGTTTAAGTAAACAGGAAATATTAAAGCTTAATTGCATTCAAATCAGAGCACCAAATATCTTCAAAGATTTTAAGGAACCTTCAGATATCAGATTGAAATATTAAAAAAAACGAGCAAATAGAAATTTTCAAATTAATCGCTAAATTATTATATTGTTACGAAGAGTCTTACTGCTTTATTTTATAATTCAGCTAATAAGAACTTGTTCATTTATTTTTATTTAACATTATTTAACTGGTTTTAATTTTTTTGTTCAAACTAATCATTATAAAAATTTTATTTAAAAATCTGAACCAATAAGCTGGAAGTCGCGAACGACTTGGCCTTTTCCATATGTATGGTTATGATTACTGAATAAAATAATATTATTATTTTAATTTTAGATTTGGGCCAGATTATTTAGGTAAATATTAGAGACAATTTTGATGTAGAGTTCGTATAAAACAGAAAATGCTAATGTTTAAGTTTTAAGTAGAAATGGTAATAAGTGAAAGTGCAAAGTTTTAAATAATATTAATTAAAGTTTAATAGTAGTAAAGTAAAACGCCAGTAAGTTGAGGGAGCTGTAGGACCGTGTGGCATGAAGGACATGGTGGCATCCTCAATTATTAATTTGATTCTAATAATACAGCACGATATGCGAAATAAATTCTTACTTACGTCGTGTTGCCTTAATTCAAAAGAATGTAGGCAAACAAAACACTAGTTTCATAATAATAACTCTTTATGTTATTCGTCAAAACTTGGCTTACAACGAAATCTTCTATTGTCTTCATTTGAAAAAAATATATATTCTTTAGTACGTTTTTAAATTTAACAATTTAATCTTAAAGATCTATTTAATCTTGGATGATAGAACTACATTCGTACAGTTGCATTTTTCAAAATCAAAGTCAAATTAAGAAATGAATCGTTTATTATTTAAGGAGACAAATACCGATATTGTATGGTTTTTGTATTAGGAAATTAGGGCATTATATTTAGAGATTACCCGACGCTAGTTTTGAATTGATTGAAAAGAAGAAGTTTCTATTAAGTCAGTTCAAATGTCCTTAACAATGATACAATTATGATTTTTGCTGATTAACAATTAGTATAATAAAATATCTTGACCTATATCAGATTATTTATGTCTGTAGGTATTTATCAAATCTCTCTTATTTTAAACCGGACATACGTGACAGATTGTAGGAACTTATGATTGCCCTGAGAGATCTGTATTACTGCTTAAAACGGATTTCATTTGAAGCATATCAATAATTTTAACAATGTCTCATTAATTGGAAAAAGAGATTATTCAGAGACTATATGCAAATGATTTCATATTTGTAAATTTCGATGCGATATCCCTTTGCTATTCTTAAACAAATTGTATTTTAAAACACAATCGTTAACGAAATTTAGGTTTGACTTTTAAGTAGGCCATAGCAAATATTGACACGTTAAAACTATTTGACTAAAATTAAATAAGCACTCGGAAAACGTAACTGAAAGTTAAAAAGCTGGAAGGTATGCTAGAATTCTAACGAAAGCACCGTTTTATAAAATAATAGTTTGAATTTAAATAGGGGTGAAACACTATTTAATTAAAACCACCGAATTTTGGTGAAAATGAGTGTGGTGGTTTTCAAAACCAACCTTCTTGAGGAATTGTAATTTCTCCCCCCATTTTGATCCCCTCTGTTGTTCTCACATAATTTGATCATCCTGGAACTTTACAATAAAATTATTGTTAAAATACCGTTTAATACAATGTTTTGTAAAAGGACGGGAATTTCATAGAAATATCTCTACTTTTTAGATTTACAATTAAGTGAGCTTTTTAGTTTAAAAACTTTTTTAAATGAGTACCTTCGAAAGCGGTCTTAAACATGTTTAAAGAAATAAATATAAATGATTTGGTTCAAAACTGGAAAAATCAAATGGGGCTTAACACGAAAGAAAAAAAATTCTGGTCCTCCCAAGTTTAAAATAAAATACTTCTACGATTTAAATGTAAAAGTTTCTTAATCAGTTCAGGAATAATCAATTCGGAGCGAGTATGCTATTTTTTGGTTTTAAAAACACTAGTATCCATTAAAAATAATTGTTTTTTTGATATTATTGCACCTATTTTGTTATTTGGGAATTTCATTTTTAATCATAAATTATTCCGTCGTTAAACATTTTTTTGTTATTTAAAAAATATTTTCATTTAAGTTAGCAATTGTTACTTTTAGAAATACATTTTTACATTTAAAATTCGGTGTAATTGTTGAATATAGAAATGTACATAAATCTCCCTAACGACGTAAGTGTTTGTTTCTGTCATGCTGTTGTGGTAAGAACAAGCTAAAACTTTATTCAAAACTCTAAAGGTCTGTATGAGGGTGTATGTGGGTTCGCTACTAAATAAGAACGCGTTAGAAATAATAAAGACGATAAAGTGATAATTAGTGTAATGGTTGTTCTTGGGTTTATAAGAATGACAGGATGCGACTGAAAATACATACTGGATCTGATGATATCCTTAAAAAGTGTTCTGTGATGTTTTCGGTCATTTCTTAGTTACTTTGTTTGATTTTTGATGGCAAAAAGCATTTTTTCTTCTGAGGAAGACTTAACCTAGCGAACAGACATACATTACAGACATTTTATTTTTGACACTACGAAAACAGTATTTTAAGTAGTGCGTACTGGTTTTAAATTCAGCCAAAAAACCTCTTTTAGAACAATATATTTTAATTTAGATTATATCATGATGCGGTTGGAAAAGTTATATCTTCCGTTTTAAATTATTTCTATTGTTCTATTATCTTAACGTTTTTATGCAAGGCATCAATTTTAACATATATAACTATGAAAGTGTTTTGTTAGTGAAACACACTAGAGTTAAACACATTTTGATTAAATACTTAAGGGTCATTTCTGATTATAATATTTTAAAGCTACGTTTGAAAACACGAGTTATACATTTACGGAAAATGTACAATATATTTGATATAAAATTAATAAGCCATATTTGACCAACATTTCCTCAAAAATATGCACAGATCAAACATGGATAAAGTTTAAATTCAATTCTGATTCAGTCTGCAATGTAAATTAATATTTACTTTAAAACTAAGTGTTATTTTCATTAGTATTTTTACTTAATTTTAAGTTATATGTTTATTAACATTTCAGACTGAATCAGAATTTGATTAAACCCTTATCTTTATTGGATCAATGTTTAATCGGTGCAATTTTTGAGGAACTCTGCGTCAAATAAAGCATATTACTATTGTATGAAATATATTCTTCATTTCCGTAAAAGTAGAATTCAGGCTTTCAGACGTAGCTTGTATCTTTTAATGGTGCCTTAAAAATATTAAAAATCAAGCAACCTTAAGCTTCTAATCATATTACATTTCTCTGTATTGTGTATCGCTAATAAGAAAAACTCATACACTTAAATAGTAGTATAGGTAAAAATTGGGGATTAGCTTACAAAGTTAATATTAGAGTAACAATAAAAACTATTTAAAAAAGATGGAAAGTTAACCTTTTCCAACCGAATCATTTGCTTATCAAATTATATAATCTTAATTAAACTTTATGAAACTTCGTTCAAGAAGTGGTTTTTGTTTGACTGAAATAAAACAAGTTAGCACGGCCTAAAATACGGTTTTCGTAGTGATGGAAACAAAATATCCTTTAGGTTAAGCGTATCTCAAAAGAAAAAATGTTTTTTTCCAACAACATTAAAAAAAAACAATTAAAAAATAAAAATCGCTCTAACTATGGGATAAATTTCTTAAAAACTGTTTAGAAAGCCGAAGGGGAGCCTTAATTAAAATAGCTACGGGATATTTAGGAATATTTATTTTAAGATTTCTTAATTTAATTTTTACGATTGGAAAAAAAGTTATTAAGATTTCTAAACAAATTTCTAAGAACTTCTTGAGAAATTCCCTTGGATAATAATGGGAATTTAGGCACTTTTAGAGTTTCTAAAGAATATTTAAAGATACATTTTTAATAATAACCAAACCATTTTCCTAAAGATTTTTCAAAGAATTTCCAAACCATTTTCTTAAAGATTTTTCAAAGAATTTCCAAACCATTTTATTAATGATTTTCCAAAGATATCCCAAACCATTTTTTAAATGTTTTCCAATGAACTCTCAACGCATTTATCTTAGATTTTCCAAAGAATTCCCAAACCATTCCTCTTTGATTTATCAAAAAATTCCCTAACCATTAATCTTAGATTTTTAAAAGAAAACTGAGGTGCTGTGCAGGAAACACAAGGACGTATTTTCTGATGAAATATCGCGTCAACTCCAAAAATAAATTTGCCACCCCCCACTTCAATAATTTTGAGCCATCAGATAAAAACGTCCCTGGCAATAGCCGGAATCATTCTGAAGCACACTATCCAACCCGTAATATGAACGATGCTCTCACGGTCCGTCAAAAGGCAAAGGTGAATAACCATCAGACTCGCTGACATCTCTCTTCGAAAATAAACAAATTGGCGATGAAGTACTTTATTTTTCTACACATTGAATATTAGTCTTAGCTGGGGTTATTGATCACGCTCTAGAAGACCAATCACGACGCTAAGACTAAGCACCAGCAATCAGCACTAAAGACTCACAATTATTACAAAGTGTTTGTTTACTATTTGTCGATCTCAATAGCAAATGCAATGTATTTAGTAAATACATATATTTTAGTTTCCCCAAACGGTTTTGGTGTTTTTTACCTCTTCGACTAAAATATCGTTATTATTTACCTTTAAAATGACCGAAAAAACCCACACAGCAGGATTTAAAAGTATCATCTGATCAGGGTTGTATTTTTATATTTATAAAACGAATAATTTGCTTCTAAATTTTAAAGGGTGCAAAGTTTGTTATTTATTTTAAATAAAAATTCAGAGAAAAATTGATTAAGCAAAGCAATTACACCAAGTGAGAGCACGGCAAACATTGTGTATGTGCTAAGAAAGCAACGTACTATGGGATAATTTGAGGACGCTGACCATTTTAAAGGGGAATGGTCAAGCTTTAACCAGTTAGATAGCCCTATAGCCCATTAAAAAGTACATTTTGTGGCGAAAACCGTTTCAAAAAATATTGAGTGGTTAATTTTTAATAAAATAAAGAAATTTCGGGAATTCCAAAAGCGCGCGTCCGCCGCGACACCAGGTGAGAAATCGGTGAGACAGAAAAACAACGTAAAAGCGCGCGCTGCTGAAGACGCAAAAAATATGTTTTTCACGCGCGGCGCGTTTCAGTTATAAGAGACCTAAGCCTAAATTGCGCGATTTTAAAAGTTAGGATAGTTCGCAAATCGCTCATATGGGGTTAGGGGCGCAGGCGGCAGCCTCTAAGATGGCGGCGAAAATTCAAACCCAAACACTTGGCGTTATTTTTCATTTCAACCTTTTGGGCCAAAAGCTATTTTTTCAAGACAAAAAAAGGTACGTGTTAGTATATTGAACGTCTTGTTAATCTTTTGATACGGAAATAAGGCCATATTTGGAAAAGCTTGGCCGTTCCCCTTTAATAAATATGTATGAAAAATTTATTTGCCACAAGTTAAAAATAGAATATATAAATTCTGATTAGTCCATCATGCTAATTAGTTTATAATGCGTACGTCGTTTTCCTAATATTTCCAACGTTTGGGAGATGGTAAGACGCGAGAAAATGAAATTATTTGTTTAGAAAACAGTAAGGGTGATGGGTTGGTTCAGTAAACTTTATTTTCTAGGCTATTGGCTAAGGCTTTAAAACAAACAAAGCTAAGCGATTTCGATATCATTCAAATGTAAATGCGCTGCCTTTGTAGGCAACATCAAAATTGCATTGTGTAAGAATTAATAATTGACAGTTATTTTCATTATTTCATTAATTGTCAAAATTTGGGAAATTGTCCAAGAAGTACGCAATGGATTTTTTTTTATAAATTTAACAAAAGTTTGACATTAATTTTACGATTATAAAAAGAAATAATTTTTGTAGCCGGGAGAAGTGGCTCACTCCTGTAATCCCAGGCGTCCGGGAGGCAGAGTTTGTGGAAGGCCGTGTGAGGACGACCACTAATCCCACAACGGGTGGTTGTCATACTTCCGCCACGGGTGTCCCAAGCCTATCCCTAAGTATCCCACCGTTGGCGTGGCCGTAACACATATCTCGCACCTGATTAATCAAATGGACGAGCGGACTGTATTGTCCCACCCGTCACAATGGCTCATAACGAGCTTCTAAAAAAAAAAAAAATTTTTGTACGGCCAAATTTGCGTTTTGGCAATATAAACTTAAATTTAAAATATTTTCTTGAAATTTTTTATAAAATTATTTTATGAGTTTTCGTCAGTGTTTTCCGAAGGGGTTATCCAGTCGTAGCTATCTAATTCGATACTTTTGGCTATCTTAGGTTGCACTTATGAATTATGACTTACATTGTCGTACGATATAACTTTAAGTGTTGGTTGCACGAAAAATCGATAGTAATTAAAACGAATGAATGCGGGCTTGTTTGGAAGCCCAGGACGTTCTCTTTCCAAAAATGTCATTGTCGAAACAAATTTCCAAGCCTAAGTTTATTAACTTTGAGTCCGAAACTGACCTTTTTCGCTCCCCAAAATCCTAAAAATTTCGGCGAATTTATCTCCTCCGTAGCACGAGCAATTTGGGGCAAATAGAAGGAACTGAAGTGGAGGGATTCTGTTTACTTGTAGAAGTTTTCAAACCAGAGGTTTTTAATCATAATTTTAGGCTTATTATCGAAATAAAAATAAAAAATTACGCGCGCGCGACCCGTCGTTACAAGGAAGGTTTCATATCGTTGTTGCTTGTGTATCGTTTTTGCTTGTTTTTGCCTATTTCAATTACTACTGCGTAGGACTTTTTCCTGGGTGTTATATCAACCTGCTTTTAATCCCAGATGTAAAGAAATGTATTACAGACAATTCGCCAATGATGAGCTTAGTATTTTTGGACGAGAAGAATTTTAGAAGTCTGGAAATTTGCCGAAAAACTCAATTTCCACCATTTCGACCATTTTTATAATAATTCAAAGACCACTTAACCAATTTTGATGAAATTTTTAGTACTTGCTATAAAATGTTTGCTCTTTCTAATGAATCATTAACTAGCCATAGCTAAAATTTCGTGCAACCAACACTTTAATAGAAACTCACTTGATCTTTTATTAATTGGAACTATTAGAATTATCCCGATTTGTTTAAGAAAAAGAGGGTATCTCCATTGGGGTTTGGGCGCAGTGCTCTGACAGAAGGTAAAGACCCATGTGTTGAATCTTCAACAATATTTTTTTCTCTCTAGTGTTGTAAGTCGGAAAATTTTCCGGAAAATGACCAAGACCTGTTTTCCGGAAAATTAACCACACTATTTTTATCGTTTGCTTAATTTAATCGAATTATGCATTTATTTGGTAAATACATTACTGATTGACAAATTTTCTTATAAAGTTTACTTCCTTTCTTTAATATGAATTGTTATCCTTTGACCTTTTAAATTTTACCCCATAAACGAACTCATTTTCTGTACCCCGCAGATTTTTTTGGGTGATTAGGGCCATGGACGATTCGGAGAAATGGTAGAAAGTTTTAGGGTGGTAACCCATCTACGCTGCTCTTCTGCAGGCGTGTATATGTCGTTCTAATGCGGGACCCATGGTCAACTTCCTAAATTTCTTAGTCTTTGACCTGGACCTTGAAGCTTCGGGGGCTTCACACGCTCTGTATCCTATCACCCCCTTTTTGTAATCAGTTGCAATGGTAGCTCCGACTGTGAACAACTGTTTCGGCGACTCGGTCACCCTTTATGCTTCATTAAACTCAAACAGTCGCGTCATGTCATTGTTATAAACCCATGAATAACCATTAAACTTATTACCAGTTTATCGTCTTTATTATTTAGAGTTTTGAATAACGATTATATTGTTGTTACCACAACAGCATAACAGAAACAAGCACTACCATCGTTAGGTAGGTATGGGTAAGTTTCTATATTCAACAAGTACACCGAATGTTAGATGTAAAAATGTTATTTTGAAAGTAAAAAATTCCAACATTCGATATTTTAGATGTAAATATTTTTGAAATCATAAATAAATGGTTATCGATGAAATAATTTAAAATTAAAATTTGTGCGATAATATAAAAAACAACTAATTTTAATGGATACTAGTGTTTTTAAATCTGGATTTTTTGAAACGTGTCCAGACCCAAGTTAATTAATTGGGTTATATACGGTAATTATTGGTTTTATCCGACCCGTTTTATGTTCCAATCAAATTATATATTTCTTTGTGGTGTATTGTCTGTAATTTGGTCTTTTATGACGAATATTATACAGGTAAACTTATCCTTCAAATCGTGTAAGGGAAATTTGTATTAGAGTAGTTTGTGAACAATACGGCTACATCTACCCTCCTGCAAGTTTTCCGAACATGTGTTCAAGTGCCACCATAACCTGTGTATTAGCACTCAAACAGAAAGGGTTCCAACTAAGGGAAAAGTTTTGGAATTGCGTTTCCTACACTCAACATGTCCCGCTTTAACAGCTATAGAGGTTACATTTGCCCATGCCTAAATACGGCCCTGTTGGAAACTTGGCTAGCCAAGAAATATATTATCAACTTATGGGCTAGTTTGGATCATAATGCGTAAACAACTTAATTATGAAAAGTTGGAGAAAATTCGTAAAAATTGACAATAATCTCAAGGTTATACATAAAGATTTCAAAACGGTTGCAATGAAATAAAATTTCAAACAAATTTTCCATTGAAATATTATTAATATATATTGGAGGGACTTTCAAGGGAGGTGTGAGAGGTCAGAAGTCGGTTCAAAAAACGACACTTAAATTCCATTAGAGTGAAACTTTGTAAATGCGACGAACGGTGACTGAATGACGTATTTTAAACTGACTTCAACTATCCCTTGAAAGTCCATTTGAGGCAGAAACCTTTTACCACGTACGTGGATTTTACGGGGCTTTATCTGGCTAAATCCGGGTGGTTTTAGTCTGATTGGATAGGTTTCTGTCAACTGTAACCTCATTATATTCTCAATAGAAAGAAAACCCGTTTATGTTGCTGTAACCCCACAAAACTTATCGGTCTTCATTCTCTCATTTCGATACCCAACGATGCCCCGTGATACACCTCCGGTCCTTTTTCTCTCATACAGCGTAGAATAAGTAAAACCCCACGATACCCTATGGGAACTGATACCCCGGTCCTCATTCTCTCATTTTTCTTACTGCTTTTGTTATTTATGGAGGAGCTGATAGGTGCGTAACAAAATACACTGTGGAAACAGTTTTGAGTTTTTTCTCAAAAGCTGTTGAAAGATTTAGAATCCCCAGCCGTGTGAGATGTGACAGGGGAGGAGAAAGCACACTAGTTAGATAAATTATGTTTCAAACAAGAGGAGAGAATAGACTGAGTAACATTTTTGGAAGAAGTGTCCATAGCCAACGTATTGAAAGGTTATGGATGGGTTTGATGCTTGTACTAACCACTTTCACTCATTTTCTACTATCTTGAATCTTAGGGAATTTTAAATGTTGATGATGATAAACATATATTATGTTGACAGTAATAGTAGCTTGTTAAGTAAATGGCAACTACACACAAATCTTAGTTAAAACTTTTATTGTGCAATCTAATGCATTTTTTTTAAACTTTTAGTTTTATTTATAACATGTTTTCTAACATCTGTTATATTATACATGAAAAATATGATATGCATAAATTAAACAAGGTGTTAGTTCTTTAACATAAATTTTTTGTTGTAACGCATTTTCTTCATTTTCTTTAACTCTCCAGAAAGAGTTTCAGTCGAAAACAATTCAGCAACTTTATCAGCTGAAGAGCGAAGCGGGAGATGAAACACATGAAATGCAGTTTTCATAGCTGAGATGATGGTGCTCTTTAGGTACATAGGGTTCATAATTAAATGCTTTTGAGCAATATTGACTAGCCGATGTCTGAATGTCTCTTTTTTGGGAAAGATAGTTTATTTCGTGATGTTCAAAAATATCCATGGGATCAGAAAGTTGTTTATCTGAAAAGGTATTAGAGATTAAAGCTTCAACAACTTATCTTGTCTCACCAAGAATCAGGAATTTCAAAAAATCTTCCTTTAAGAGCTGACGATAATGTTGAAGGGCGAATGAAATGGGATAATGTTTTTGTTTACGCAACTGCATAAAATAAGCCCAATGATAGATAGAAACATCGATATCATTTGCACAATGAGTTTGGATATTCGGTACTTTGACCTCATATCCATTGAAATAACTTTTTTGGCATTTATTCCAGAAAATTATGAAAGTTTCTTTAGTCACCCCCCCCCCTAAATCTTTTTCTTGTTCGTCCATAAATCTAACCTAAACGAGTCTCTTACTAAGCTTGAGATCTTTCTGGTAAATATCAAACATTATTGACATAACAAACTCGGTCCAAGTAAATTTTTTCTTCATTGGTATACTTCGCAGAGACTTGTTATAGTCATCAAAAATGGAAAAAGAAATGGAAAGCTATGCACAAAGAATAAAACAACTTCTAATTAGCCTTTTCAGTTAACTAATAGAAGCTTCGCAGTCAACGCGAGAAGCTCAAACTGCCGGATTTTAAGCAGACAATTTTTAAAATTAAAAACTTACGTGACGAAAATCCAGCAGTTTGAGAGCTTCTCGTGTGCTCCGCAACGTGACGCCATGGAAACTGAAAACTATAATTGAACCTTTTTAATTAAATCATTTTCATATTAAAATTGAAATACTTAGATGTTAAATTATTTATAGAATATGACAGTAAAACATTGTCAGAGTAGTAAATTCTAAACCAATTTCATAACTTTGACTCTTGACAGCTGTTATGTAAAAAAAGTTGGCTTGCTGTTAGACAAAACTAAAAAAAATATATATTTTTGGTATTGTTGCAAAACGTTATATTATTAATAGGTAAATTAGAGAAGACCATTTTAATTGATAGTTTCAAAAATTGATAGGCCCAATTAAAATATAAATTAAAACTGTGAAAGGTGGGATATTTGATAACTTAACTTTATAGATATCATTGGCTTGAGCATTCGGTTGTAATTAAAAGGCTCTATTTTTCTTACCAAAAACTAGTATGGTTTCGTAGGGTAGGAAATGTTGAAAGTCGGCAGTGATGTAAATCGCATAAATATTTTGAAGTTAATTATCATAACTAAATACTAGTTTTAAAAGCCATATCACACATATTTTTGAGTTTTGGACATTTCTAACTTATGAAGTAAACCAAACACAAAATTCGAAATATGTCCCAGTTGACACGGTAATGGGCCAATTGCGCAGTTCCCATTAGCGCAGTTCCCATTTCCGCAAATGCAATTTCGCGGTTTTCCATTTGCGCAGTTTTCATTTGCGCAGTATCCCATTTCCGCAGTTTTCCATTAGCGCGTTTTTCATTTGCGCTTTTTCCGTAAGCGCAGTTTTCCACTTGCGCAGATATTTTCCATTTGCGCGGTTTATCATTTGCGCAGGTTTTTCATTTGCGCGGTTTTTCATTTGCGCAGGTTTCTCATTTGCGCAGGTTTCTCATTTGCGTGGTTTACCACTTGCGGAGATTTTCCATTTGCGCGGTTTCCCAATGGGGCTGTTTTCCATTTGCGCAGGTTTTTCGATTCCGCGGCTTCTCACGACCTGAATAGTCTATATTAAGCAATTTTCCTTGAAATAAGATTTTTTCAGGTAGTTTATTTTTAACGTAACCTTGTTTACCATCCAACTGTGCTGCTGGTGTATTTTTAATTACCGGTCGCGCTGTCCATACGAATAATTTAAAGTTGTTTGAAGTTAACATATCGGTTGTTGAATTATTTTGTTGGGAATAAATCTTCGGTCGACAAGCGAAGCATAGCTTCTTAGCTGTACCACTGAGGACAGTATATTGGCTGCTATTTAAATTTAGTGCCTTCCACCAAAAATGCACCTTTTTAATTGCACTGCATGTTTCCTAGGGGTCAGAAAGAATATTTTTTAACGGTTAGGTTAGCCGGGCGCGCCGTAGGCGCGTAGGCACCGTTTTCATATAGGAGGTGTTCTACGACAGAGGCCATTCCTACGAAATACAGGACGCTTACTGTCCTATATTGGAGGTCATTTCAACGAAATAGTTTTTATATAGAGGTAGTTTTAGCAAGGATAGCGCGCGAAACGCGCAACGGTTAGGTGAGCCGGGCACGCCGCAGGCGCCTAGGCACCGTTTTCATATAGGTGTTCTACCACAGAGGGCGTATATTGTCATTTTAAGCCATTTTAAAAGCGGTGCTAAGGTATTAGCAGCATTTTTATCTGAAATTGAAACATTTTTTAATTCCTGTTTATTTTAGATTTTAAACATCGTTTTTATTTTTTATCATTTTTTATTGTATCGTTTTTATTGTGCCGCCTACAATTGTTTAAGAGTTATGGCCATCATTAAAATCGTCCTTAAAGCTGGAACTGTCAGTAAACAGTTACTACACTATGATCTTAGCCTAAAGGCAGAGAAGCTACGAGTCGCTGTTGGACTATATATATTTTCCCAAGAGACTAATTCAACGAATGCTATTTTAACTAAGAAAAACCTAATTTTTTGGTATTTACAGCCCAACCGGACATTAAACAAACACTAGCAGCGCAGCTGGATGGTAAACAAGGTAATGTTAAAATTTACCTGCCAGAAATAACCCTTTTTCTAGGAGAAAGGATTATTAGTGAATATTTAAGTCATAAAAATCCCCGCAAATGGGAAAACCATTCAAATAACAAATCTGCGCAACAGGAAAATCGCGCAAACGGGAAACTGCGCAAACGGGGAAACCGCGCAAGCGGGAAACTGCGCAAACGAGAAAACCGCGCAAGCGGGAAACTGCGCAATCGGGAAAAAGCGCGCAAATGGTAAATTGCGCAAATGACAAACTGCGCAAATGGGGAGCTGCGCAATTAGCAATTCTGCAAATGGGAAACGCGCAATTGGGAACGTGCGCAAACGAAAACTGCGGAAGTGGGAAGTGCGCAAATGGAAACTGCGCAAATGAAAACGGCGCAAGTGGACCCAAACCGTTGACACTATCTCTTTAAGTCAATCTTGGTAGGTATATCGTTCTCTGACTATTCTAATGAAGCTTGATATGACTGAAGTTTTGTTACGTGATGGACAGAATCAACTTATTTAATTTTTGAAACGTATAGTACTATTTCGATAACAAATATATCCACACAGTAAACACAATCAGCAAGTTTTTCCTTCCAATATGCTTTAAAGCTTACTTTAAGATATTCATTAAAACCAGCAAAAGTTTTCAAGTTAAAAATATTTTGTCTAAAGTAAAACCCAAATGAAACACAAAGTTTTGTGCAAGTTTTTCATTGTTAAATAACCTATACTGGACAACGAGGATGTATTTGTGATATTAGACAGTGGGCATGCACTTCTTGAATTGAGCAATAAGAAAGCACTTTTTAGATAAGATACATTTCCAGCATTCTTGCTTTGCAGTTCTGACAAAGTATTACCCAAACAGATTTTTAAAAAGATTTAAAAATAATGCAAACGACCATGACAGATCTTTCACAACCTCGAACAATAGGAAAAATAAAAAGTTGACACATATGACTGCATCTTTGGAGATAAAATAAATAAATAAAAACTTTAAGTTAAATTATAGTTTTTAATTTAGGATAACACTCAAATTTTCCTAGCAAACTTACAGAAAACAAAAATTAAGTAAATGTTAAAAAATTTCAAAACCATTTTTAATTAGTTCCACATAATTGTTCCTCGTGCCCTTTTAATTAAATCAATTTTTATACGTGATGTACGACATTAATATATATTAAATTATCTATTTTCATTATGTTAAGATCAAGAAAATTTTCAAGCTTTCATTTATTTGAATAATATAAACAATGATTCAAATTCGAGTTTCCAAAAAAAACTTTGAAGGAAAGACATGGAAATTACCAACAAAAACTAATTTAAAAAGCAAAATAGATTTAAAATATCTGAAAAGTAAAAAAAATATATATATGCTCAAAGCTTTTATTAAAGGAAGTAGGTCAAACTTGTAAAATTTGGCGGTGTATTAACTCTTAAATCTTCTTTGTGCTTCGCACTCTTCTTTCTTCCTTGCACATGATACAGAGGAGAGCTAGAAGAGCGTGAGATTTTTAAGAAGATTGACATTTCCCTTAAGGGTTCAGGCATGCAAGCTCTTAAAAATGCACGGCAATTTTAATTAGCCTCTACTTATACTTTCAGTATTATCAAGAATTTATTTATTTACACTTAAGGGGAATGACTATGTTGAGTGGAATTTAAGCGTTTTCCTTATCCCGACCATACTCTAGACAAAGGCTCCTCCCTTTAAAATTCAATCAAGTCGCTGCCGTTTCTGATTAGTTCACCAAAACCTACATCTTCCGACCAAAAACGTACATCTTTTTTGATGAAAAATAAAGGCCGTATCTATTTTGGCCTACGTCAAATTGTCTTAGAATAAGATTTTCCTTGGCGACCAGACTGAGAAAAATTCGTAGCGTATCGAAGCGAGCAACTGGTGCGAAAGTCTCGTCGTAGTCGATACCTTCTCGTTGCTTGTAGCTTTTTGCTACGAGCCGGGCTTTATATTTCATTACAGTACCATTTTCATCATTCTTCGTACGAAAAATCTAACGATTTCAGGTGGAGGGTTGAACATCTCGTAGACATCATGTTTCTTCATTGATGAAAGCTCATCTGACATTGCCAACTGCCATTCTATGGATTCGCTGCTTGAACGTGCGTCTCTTGCAGGCTGTGGTAAAGTATCACATATCAGGAAAGCTTTATTTCTCTTGAGCGTTGAACGATCTCTGAGTACCGGACCACTCTTCTCATAGCGGTTGTCTGACATTTCGTCAGAGACTGTTGCCTCATTGTATCCGGTAGCCACGTCTTCTGACGCTTCAACGGATTTCGTCGTCTCGTCTTTTGAGTATTCGGCAGCTCTGGTTGGCATGCCTGATGGTGCATTAGCGGCTCTGGTTGGTCCGTCTTTTGATGAGTTGGTGGCTCTGGTTGGCTGGTTTTCGCAAACCTAATCGTCGGTCAGTTGCTTGCCCTGGCTGGACAATTCCTTAGAGACAGGAATCCAGGAATCAGGAACGCACGTCTCGGGATTGAATATAACATCTCGAGATCTTAGGACATCGTCCAGCTCTGGAACAAAACTCGATATCTGTCGGCATTGTCTTCATAGCCAACTAGGAACCCTTTATACGCCTTCCGAGACAGCTTCTTTCGCTTCTCTTTTGGTATGTGCACTCAGTGCCCAAGACTCGCAGATGCTGGATTGATGGGTTTGTCTTCCCTGTCCACAATTCGAACAGCGTCTTCCCAGCAATGGATGTAGGTGCTGTTCAGTTCAGGATTTAGACGGCCGTGTTCACCGCCTCAGCCCAGAGTTTCGGTGGGAGGTCCAATCTGGAATGTAACATGACCCGTACGATTTTCTCGTTCTGCGACCCTGTTCCGTTCGGGCGTGTATGGCA
Source organism: Leiobunum rupestre (assembly GCF_980474605.1). Classification (NCBI taxonomy): domain Eukaryota; kingdom Metazoa; phylum Arthropoda; class Arachnida; order Opiliones; family Sclerosomatidae; genus Leiobunum; species Leiobunum rupestre. The sequence continues at coordinate 53,930,961 of NC_143384.1, read as the reverse complement.
TGGTCTTGCGGTGATGCAACCCTTCTTGAGACGTCCATTGACGGAACTCTTCATTGGCATATTCAGTTCCATTATCCATGACCAGCTCTAGTACTGTGTGATTGTGGGTTTGGCAAAAGGCAAGGATATCTTTGAAACAGTTGACGGAAATATACGGCTCGAACACTGGAATACCCGTCTTTGAATAGGATGTAGTATTTCTTCCCCTTCATGGACGGTGTCGGTGATGGTCCCCAGAGATCTGAATGGATCCTTTCACCTGGTTTCGTAACCTTCTCCAAACGAGTACCGAAACTGTGCCTAGTCATCTTGCCGTATATGCACCCTTCCCCGAGCTTTTCAGATGTCTGGTTTAAATTTTCGTATCCGAGTCTCCGTAACGTCGCTGCTACATGCCGTTTATCCTGATGACCCATGCGTTCATGCCAGACTTTGAGATCTGCTTTCCGGTCATTTCTCGGATCTGCTGCGATGTGAGCGGAGCATGATGGCTACTCGACTTTGATATCCAGACGATACAGAATCTTTACCTTTCCAGGTATTCAAAGGTTCCTTTTGCCTCCGACAACTTCATAGAGACCGTAAGAATTTGCTGTGACCTTGAACTCCAGATTCTTGTTTCTTTTCGTTGCGCTTTTCAGCGAGAAAACATTGCAAGCAAAGTCAAGTATGTTTCACACATTGTGGACAACCTCTTGATAGAGTTTCTTCCCGTTCCGGAACTGAATACTAATGTCTCCTTCACCATCCGCTGTCATCTGCGTCTTGTTTCCAATCTGAAGAGTCGCTGAAGTAGCGAACTTGCGGAGATTAAGGAACTTTGTGGCGTCGTTCGTGATATGCTGTGTAGCACCCGAGTCAAAGTACCATGCTGCTTCAGATGATGAGCAAGCAAGGAGACCATTTGCTGCACTCAGACCCCCAATGCTGGTGAGATAACTCTCGTCAACGCTCGTCTTTCCAGGAGCTCTTTTTTGTGCTCAACAGTTTTCTGCAACGTGACTGAACTTTTGGCAATTGGTGCATTTTCGCTTACGTCTCATGCCTTTCGTCTCGTTTGATGAGTGACCGTGATGACTTCCGGTAGTGCGATTCGCCATCAGACCAGAGGAATCTCGGAAAGCGTCACCTTATCGAGTTGAACGGCCAATCAACAGACGTTCCAATTCTGCGACCGTCTGTTTTTCGGTTGGCAGCGTGTCCCAGAGCATACCGAATTCTCGATACTCATCCTAAGGTAGAGACTCGAAGATGCAGTCGTCAAATGTTACGTCTGTGCCGTTGACAAGATGTCTGTCCAGAGAGAACACATCTGGGCAATGTGGGTGGCCATGTCGACGTCTGGTGACTTCGTAGTTCGCACAAGTTGCGCCAGAAACTTACGCAGACGGTTGGACGACTTCTGCTCGAAAATTTCAAGTAGTTTGTCCCACATCTCCTTTGGTGTCTCGCAATTGGTAATCATGTTTTGGACCTTCTTGGACAAGGCTGACCAGAGGATACCCCGGACTGTACTGAATGCCACAGGGTATTTTTTCTTGATTAAGGTGTATTCCGACTTCTCTTCTGCTGTTGCTGATAATAACGACCCCGTGGTTCAACCCATTCACCAGTCAGTATCTCGTAAACGTTCGTTTGGTGAGGATGTCGACTATTTGTCGTTTCCAACTCCTCCAATTCTCCGGACCAAATAACTTTTCAACGTCTTGGCGAAGAAGACTTTCCATGGTTTCTTTCGGGAACTATTCACCAGGATACGGAATACGGTGTAGTAACTGGGATCCGGATACCGGATACAGTCGGCAGTAGAATAGTCCATCAGTTTTGTTGTGGCGCAGTGGAAGCGTGCTGGGCCCATAACCTATTGGAGTTTTAAACACCAATGATAACTGCAAAGCCTACACTACAATAAATTGACGAGCTAGTAAGAAGTCATAATATATTAATTAAAATAATAAATGTTTATTAATTAAAACATATTAATAGTGAATACTGTTAACAACATCATGGAAATATTTGACATCAATAAACTCATAATAGCGTAAAAAAGAACGGACTTTCGCCAAAGCTGTAAAAAAAAATTAAGTAGCCGTATACATTCGTTTTTAATCAACAGAGAAGACGCTACATTAAAATATCTCCGATGCAAAAATTTAAATCGAACACGAAATTTCAATCTATATAAATAAACACCGAAATTTAATTCTCTATAAATAAACACCGAAATTTAATTCTCTATAAATAAACACCGAAATTTAATTATCTATAAATAAACACCGAAATTTAATTCTCTATTAATTAGTAATATACACTTCCGATAAATCTGAAAGTCTAACTTCCGAAAAAGCGTAATAAGTATCGGTGGTTCTGTGGTAGAACGTTCGCCTGTCATACAGGAGGTTTTGGGTTCAAATCCCGCTCGATACGATCGCAAATTGACACTAAGACAAATATCGTGAACAATTGGTGGAAACACTGCCATTAGATGTTGAGAGGTTGCCATAACACTCAGCACTCGATCCGTCCCAAAAGTCCAGAATAAGAAAAAGTTGGAGAAAAGACGCCCATACATACAAAACACAGACACCACAAACACAACCGTCATAACAGGAACTCAACTTTCCCTCCCAACAAATAAACCTTACAAAAAAATATCCAATCAAACTCAGTTAAAACTGCCGCGACGGTGAGCGTTAACGATTAGCAACAACCAAGCCCAACCAAACCGCAAATTTATCTTTCGACTTCATTCCCTAATTCCAATCAATTGCGAACGCGGATTTCGAGATATTGCGTACGCAATGATTATACTTTGCTACACAAATGCGTACGCGTTCGCAGGACACTCACACAGACAGACACACAGACACGGTGATTGTAAAACCCCTCCTAGGTTACATAGTACCCTCGGAGAGGTAATGAGTTTGAAGACAAATACAAGCCATTTTAATTTATTGATACGATTTTAATAATTAAATTTAGAGATACAAATGTCATAAAAATTCAAAAGGAATGGTTTTAAAATTGTCTAATATTGTAGCTAATATGGCACATTGGTCCAGGAATGCTTATTGCACGGACGGGCTCGAGAAAAATGGGTTAGAAGCTCAAATATTCAACCAGCAGTAGATTCCCAAAAGACTGGTGTCAGATCGACTGGCGTTTGAGTGTGTAGATAGACGGCTAAGATAAAACAATAAATTTGTATCTTTAAATTTAATAATTAAAATCGTATCAATAAATTAAAATGGCTTGTATTGGTCTTAAAACTCATTTTACTTCTAAAAGGACATTAATTAACTTTTGCCACTTGTTATTATGGTTTTTCGCCTCACAGATAAAAAACAATTGATAGTTTAATGAAAACAATTTGGTTCAAGGAAGAATATTGTTTGCCAGATTTAAGGCTGTGTCCGGGTTTTTGGGGTAGTTTTTTGGGTGCCCATATCTCTGAAACGAAGCACTTTAGGACCCATGTTTTTTAGACATTTCTTACTTATAGAGACCCATAGAATGCATATAGAAAGTTTCGGTACTCTTATCCGTAACACCCTGTATCTGACGCCTTCGTCTTTCATCTGAAATGAAAGAGTGTATTGTCTAATAGGAGATTTTGACTTAAGACTGCTCAATATTTGGAGTATAAAACTATCACCTTTTTCACTGGTAGGCTAAGAACTATAGGTTCGTTATACAGATATTAATGTCGAAATGTATGGTCTTAAGTTCTTTTTACTGCTTTATTTTAAGCGCTAGTCAGTTAAAATTAATCAAATTTTCACGTACAAAATTAAGTAGCAATTATTTTCGTTAGAATGATAAGAACACTTGTACGATTGTAAATATTTGTAATACCACATTTTGCAGATTGATCTTTATTTTGGAATATTTGGATAAGCTGATTAGTAGAAATATACATACTTATAATTTAGCTGTTTCGGAAACAATATATATTTTTTTAAATTTCATTTTAGTGGTGAACATTCAATATTATATGCAACGAATTAATAAATAAAGAATATAGACAGGTGCAGTTTAATTTTATACTATTAATTAATGTGTATTAATGAATGAAATATGAATTAACGCAATTTTTCTGCCAGTTCTTCAGTAAGCGTTGTAGATGATTTCGAGGCAGAAAGTAACAATCGACAGAAATAATCCTCCGAGCCAAACAAGGATGATTGGTGCTAGAAATTCCAAATTTGTGGCCTTTAGCTTAGGTCGAGCGTCGAATGGATCCACACGGTTGAAATCAAAACCATAATATACTTCCCAGGGTCGTCCTTGCATCGTTTCTACAAAGCGTGTCGTGCTAAAATATAAAATGAGTTGAACACGAAAACTGAGAAGAACGCTCAGTTGCAAGCTGCCTTTTCTACATACTATGTGAATATTTAAAACGGTTATGAAAATCTTTAATCTAAACGACACTCTTGGTTAATTTGCTGAAGAAATAGCACCCTCTTCTTGTATGCCGATCAACTTAATGCACGAAGATATTGAAGAGTGCATATGAATTTAATAATTTTAGGCTGACTTCTTAAGATTTTGGAACAAGCAGAGACCTTTGATAAATTGAATCAAAAATTATGTCGGTAGGTGGTGATGCTTATCAATAAAAATTTAAAAATGCACAAAAGCTATATGTTTAAACCAGGAAGTTTTCCCAAAGTTACTTAAAACCGGGTTGCTTGACTTGCTTCGCTTTTTAAATCAAAGTAACGTATGGGTTAATTGATTAGATAGATACTTCATTTATTTTCTTAACTTTAAAACCGATTTGAAAATATTATAGTTTCAGTATTTAAGTCTTAGGTTTCTTGACTTATAGTTAACAATCTATTGAAAAACGAAGATATTTAATTTGCAATAACACCTGACATACACATAAAAAGCTACAGTTTTAAATAAAGAACCTAACTTATCTTTACCCAAGGGCTATCCAAGACAGAGATAAATTCTAGTACAATTTGGGCTAAGATAACTTTTCCTATAAGCGTAGTTTAGAATTTCACTTACAGATAGATAATTCTCTTAGTGACAGTCGGCGGTACTCGGAACTGGACCACAATGTGTTGCGTCTCTGGGAAATACAATTCCCTGCCTAAGTGAATGTTCTGGCATATTTCCTTGTACCAAAGACGCAATGCTGAATAAGCTGAACTGAACGATAGGAGAACGGCATTTCGACTGACGGTTACATCGGCTTTGTGAGTCCGAAACACAGCACGTTTTGCTCTGCCGAAGAACTCTTTGATTTGTGGCCTTGCATCTTTAGACTGAGTATAAAACGAAGTCAGCGTGACAATCATCTGTTAACTAGTTAAACGAACACGCTCTCTTACCGATATGTTGCCTCTAATGTCTACGAATTCGAATATGTACTTTATTTCAGGTCTTGTCAGCGCTACTTCGACGGTGTCTATGTAATTTATTTTTACTGTAACCAGTTCACCTTTGAAATTGGCCAAATAGGCCTTGTTTAAAACCAGACCGGCACCGAGAAGCCAAACTGATAAGAGTATTCTCCAAGAAATCCGTCGGTTTGAATGAGAAATAGCTGTTTAACGGGAGAAAAAAAGTGGTCAAGGCGAAGTAAGATGGCCTTTTACTTAAACGTACATGAAGGAGATTGCATCTTTTTCTTCTAAATCGTTTTTATCATTCAGATTTTAAATTATTGGACGTAAATGGATGAGATTTGGTCCAATCCGTACACGTATGGGCAGCTGGCAAAATGAATCCCTCAGTGACATTGTTTAAAGGAATCAAATGTTTAAAAAAATTGAGCCAAGTGACAGAGAAAGTGTTCATATACAGAAACCAAAAACAGTTCCTTGTTTATGATAAAAACATTCTAAACCCGAAGAAGGCCCAAAAAACATCAAGGGTAACACAGGAACGAAATTTTAACAACCATGTGTTAGGAAAATACTAAAGTTAAAGTTGAAGAGCCTTTGGCATGCCTGTTTTGCTGTTACCCTGGTGAGCGTCGTCTAGACGTGCTGGAATCCATACCGCAAACTTGGAATGCTAATCCCGCCTATAGTCTCTATAGTCAAATCTCGGGAAGATAAAAATTTCCCTTCTGGCACGCATATGTCGTTTTTTGGTAGTTTTGGCCCTGGGAACCTCACATTTGGCAAATATTTTTTGATTGTGTCGTCTGAATTTTATAAACATATGTTGCGACTCTTGGAAGTTTATGGTAATGAACTTTCTGGATGATGTAAGAACGACGTAAAAATCAGTGGGATAAGCATTCCAAGTGCACGGTGTGGATTCCTGCTAAACACAATGAGGCTCTTAAAATTAAAAGATGCCACTTCAAAAAGAAGGGGTATAAGCAGACAACTTCCTTTAAATTATCTGCGAAAAGAACCAGGTTCCATTAATACATCTAGAAGCTGGTTAAGCTTTAAATCCAAACTTCTATAAGTCGCTGAGGTTTGTCTAGCTGTTAGGAGAGTTGCCAGCTAATAACCCGAGTTTAATGTAGCTCCACCGTGTATACAAAATATTTTAACATATCTTATTTAAAAGAAATATTCCAATTTCGTCTTTATCCTACAATTAAGGTTTATCAAATAACCATTTCGAGTTAAAAATCGTTACCCGAACCAGACGCAACGGCACCCTAAATGGTCGCTTCCTTCTTTACCGTAGCCAAGAAGTTTTTAAAGTCGACCACTATCTTCACCCCTCGACATGCAATTCCTGATAAAATTTCTTTGTTGGAACAAATAGTGTTTTATTTTATTTAAATACGCCTTGATCTTAATCTAAGTGTTAGATATTTAATAGATCATCGTCAATTTTTCGCAATAATACATATGTTATTATGTATACCACGTTATTTGACCAAAGTTTGAAATAAACAAATTGAACTTAACGATTCAGAACAAGATGAGAGTAGAAGAGGAAGAAGCTATCAAAGATTCTCTTTTTTAGGAAAGTGGGTTGGCCGTTCTTTTGAAGAAAGTCTTTCGGCACTGCAGCGACGAGTGCAATTAGGATAAATGACAAGCTGAGGAGTGCACAGTTAATGATCCCCAAGGCTTCGTTCGGGAGAAACACTCGGTTGTTTTCTAATTGCTCATCGAGACAACTGAATAGGTGAGAGCCATCGGTGTCGAATGCCAGCGAGACGTTTCCCCATTTCCTCCACAGGAGCATATCCTTGCCATGCATAGTTTGCGAAGAAACATCCAGAGATGTTATGAACTGCGTAAAATTTCAAAGTTTAAACCATATTCGACGGTATTTTGATTTTGTAGTAGTAAAACCAAGAGAAAATAGCGGAGTGTGCAGCTCTTAAAACCAAAATGACCTTTCCCTTCGCTTTCTACCTTGTTTGACGCGCGTGAGTCATGGGACCCCAACGTCATTCTTCGGGGAATAAAGTGCTGACCGAGGTAGTCTGCAATACGTTTATCTCTGGTTTTCTATGAAAAGCGCCCTAAAATGTGAGACATTTTACCCTCGGTTTCTTGGCTTTTAATTTTTACGTAGTTGACTTCGGTTTTAAGAGTACGGTAATAAGTTTGTTTTACCGTGATTACGGGAAATTATCTAGGCTTAAGCATATGCCACCACGCGAGATGAAAGACGGCCACCAACTATTCCTAATCTAAAACCAAGAAACCAACTTTATCGATCCAAATACACTCAGGCTTTTGCTCAGGCCAAAGCTATAAATATTGCACAAAGTGTTACAAAATTTGTTTAACGCACCACTCTTTTGTAGTTTTTCTATTATGCTCCTGTAAATTCCACTTTCATCTAACTCTATAATATCATCCTCAAAATTATTTATCAAAATGACTAGGTTTAATATGATTCCTCGCATTGCGATTTTGACCTGACATAAACCGTAAACCTCCAGGCAGGCAGACTATTACAAAGCTTAGCAAACACGTGATGAAAAATAATAATATATAAGTAAGCTCTATTTAAAATAAAAAAACAAAACAACAAACATTTACTATTTTTTGAGCGCACAGTAACAAAATAATTAGATACTCCTAAACATGTGAAGAGGGGCGGGGGGGTGACCGCTATTCTTGAGGATATTTTGCCCCTCAAACATGGTGACGCGCACGTTCGGCGAAGTGCTACACTCTCTCGTATTTTCTCTTGATGAAACGTAAAACGATTTCTTACATTATCTTTCATTGGTACTAATCTAAATAAAATAAAGCAAATTACAGGTAAATTCAGCGATTTTAGGTTGCTACTTTTAATAGCACACTTTTAGACAGTTAAAAGACGAGCAAACCCGAGGACTTAAAATAACAACAAGCTTTTAATTGTCATCAAAACCATTTGAAGTTGAGGCGAAGAGTCTAAAGGCACTAGGGGGCAATAATTAAGTTTGCTTATTTAGTTACCCAACGCTTGGCAAGGCTGCCGAAACAGAGTTAGCACGTATACTATCGAGGCGCCTAAAAAGCTTTGTAAACTCTTCCTATAAATGGCAGTGTACATGATATCTTAAGTAATCCAAATGAATGTGCTGCCTTAATGGTGGTGTACACTGTGTAGTGGCGGATGGGTTAGCGCTTTCACCTCGCAGCGAGAGGATCCGGGTTCGATTCCAATTGTGGCACTAGGTGAAAACTTAGAACTTTTCTTTCCGCGTTGAGTTTCAAGTTCTCTCCCCACTGTGTAAATGGGTTTTCCCTCGTGTTTTTAGGTTTCCCCTTCTCATAATAACTCGTAGAGGTTAACGGTAATAGTTAGTGTAAGGAGCTGTTGGCTTGCACGGCTTGCCACCACCCACCTACGAATTTTAACCCGACCACCTGTTTAATGGCATTGTAAGTCGCTTGATGACTTGGGCCTAAAGTGGTGCCTAGCTGATTATAATTATAAATGAATCCAAATGATGTGGCCCATAAATGATAATGGACACTGTATCTTGAGACCAATAAACAGAGGCATTGTGAAAAATAGAACGATTAAGTTAAATGTTACAATATCCGTCATTTTAGACATTTAGCTACTGGCACATGAATTAAACATTTATAATTACGTTAATTACAAATTAACTTTACGTTATGTTTGGAATGTTCCTCAAAACGTATCGTAAAACCCTTAGCTTAGTTGGCATTTCCCAGGTGACGCCATTGGCCGCGTTGGAATCCGAGGCCAAAATTACCGTTTCTCCCTGTAAAAAGTAAAAAATTCAAAAATTTAATAAATGTGGAACCGCCAGTTACACTTAAAAATTAAGAAAACAGATTGTTACTTCTCTAGATTCAACTACATTTTGCTGTAAGTACGTTATAACAATAGGTTCCGTTAAATTCATTTCAAACTGAAAGTACTGCTAAATATTATTTTTTTTATCAATATTTCGTTTTTAAACGTTACGCTTATGATTATTTCATACTTCTTAGACATACAAGTGGGACTCGTGTGATGTTCGAGACATATTACGTCTTTGTCCAGAGGAAAGCTATTCATTTAACTCTTCTTCAAATGTTCTTTTAAATTGACCCTGAAAGAAAGTAATATGTTATTTTAAGATAATGTAGAGACGATTCAACTTAATGTTGTTCACTAACGTAAAGATTTCACCATTAACCTTAATGCATTTTCCGTATCATTAAGAAGTAAACGAAACAAACTTTAAGCATTAAAAAACGATCCGTAGCGCCCTTGTATCATTCTCAAAGTGCCACTTAAGAAAAATAATAGCGTTGTTTTTGATCTTCAACTTGTCGTTTCTTCGATCGCAGATTAAAAATTTTAAGTTATTTCATAAAAGTTCGTTAAATAACCATTACGTTTGTATATAATACTGTCTGAAATTTTGGGCTTATGCCTAATACCTTCTGAACATTAGGACGTATGTAAAACATGCTGTGAACCCTTGGGTTTATACTTAATACGGTCTTGAGTCGTTGGGTTTATGATTAATTCCTTCTGTAACGCTCAGCTCATTATTAATCTATTCTGATAGTGAGTGTTATTTCTGTAGTGACTAATCATATTGGTTTACGTCTAAAATGATTATTTTCTTCCGTCTCATGATGCCTTGTACCTAATTTTCACCAAATCACAGTCTCGCTTTTATCATGAATAGCTTAAAGAAATAGTTTTGACAATAGGTGCTTAAATAACGCATACTTCAAAGAAAACCCCAAGAAGTAATATTTTCGAGAGCAATTTTTTACTTAAAAAAGCTTCTTGGTTAAAAGGTCATACTGCGCACATGAAAAGTTTCCATTATTTCAACAAGGTCTATATAAAAAATTACCCGCAGGTCCTGGCTTTTGGAAATATTACTTCTTGGTAATTTCCTTGGAGATGTTTTATTGAAGCGGACTCTTATGCAATATTTCCGTCTGGTCAAAACGATTTTTTCAAATGCGATGCCTTATTTGTCTGTGTATGACTAATGTAATATCCTGTGCAATATTTAAAAATAAACTATTAATATCATTCCTTTTCTGATATTATTTCAAACCAGTCTTTTTTAATTTAACTTGATGTTATAAATAGTGCCAATAACTTTAATTTTGTGGTGTCAAAGCATAAATAAATAAATACGATAACAAAATGATGTCAGAAAGGTTTCGGACATAGGTGCCAAGACTGTAAGACTCTTTTAAAAATTAAGATCTTTTAATCACATCAAAAGGGCTTCGATATCCCACAATGACCACGAAAATATTTTTACAAAATTATCTTATTTCAAAAGGAATACAGGAAAAAGTGAAGAACAGCCTATATAACGTGACCTAGAGGACAGTACCTAGCCATAACGCATCAAGTATTGTCCAAATTCCCGATAACGTTTACAAGTGCTCAATACGCGTAAAACGAAAAGTTTCCGATAACTTTTTCAAGTGCTCAAACGAAAATAATTAATTGATGTTCAATTCTTCACATTGTCCCAAATAATTAATTGGTGTTCAATTAGTATAGACCAAAATTAAATTTTGTTTTCGTGTGTCCTACTCTATCTCGGGGGCAGAAGTATAGAACAGCCAGTGAAATCTACGTATAATAAAAGTGAAATCTCAAATTCCCGATAACTTTGTATTTACATGATTGCGGATAATAATTAATACACATTATTTTAAATGTTTCCAGTTAAATTATTGGCGCAGATTCATTTAGTGCTCAATCGAATATTGTTACCAATTGAACCAAAAACCCTTTAAAAATGCTGAGGGCTGTCACCTCGTAGCGAAAGCAACGATTAAATCGTAATGTCAGAGGTGAAAAGGACACAAGTCTTGAAATGTAATATCTTTGCTGTACATGTAATTATTTATACCTGACTCTAAGGTGAAGGCGCCGTCACATTTTGAGTCTTAATGGCTAAATAACGATGTGAATTGACCAATTGGAAGCCAAGAAAATGTACCTAAAAACGGTCTTTAATTAAAAAAGTTCAAGATATCACGCTAAGGTGTTAAAAATTTCTTGACAAACTCTTTTGGCTATACAGGGTGTCTCAATTTGCTCGATCAGGCCATTTTTCTCAAAATGTATTTATGCTAGGATTCTGAACTTTTCAGGGTTTATTTCTTAGGCATGGAAGGCTTTGGTTACTAAATCTCTAATTTTGCGTTTTTCGTGTATACTATTGCCAGTTGCTTTCAACACTTGCCACGAGAAGGCAACATACTCCGCACATGTTCAACTATATTTGTCTATTTTAGATAATAAATCGCAACTTCAAGTGATATTAGACAGTAAATACCTCCAAAATAGAGTTTCCCAATTTTAAATAAGCTCTTAGTAACAGGGTATCCGACAATTAAGTCTTCATGCGTGACGATTCAATTATTCAAAAAAGGGAAACTCTTTATTTTGATGATATCTAACTGTCTAATGGCCCTTAAAAGGGTCGTTTGTCTTCACTCAACCTATTTCTTCGATAAAGTTTCGGCTATTTGTTCAAAAGCCACAGCCATCCTCGCTTGTGAACGGGCTAAATCTTCGAAGGATGCAGCAATTTTGTCCAGCGCTATTTTTATGCCACCGATCTCATCATTTGGCGCCTTTTGGGAAGCATCCAATGAAGCTGCTACTCTTTAGTAGGGGGTCATCCTGTTTGCTCCTTATTGGCTTTTCTCGCTTCATTGAATTCAATGAATTTGTGACAGGTTACTATAAATGGTTTTGCCAAAATAATTATTTAAAAATTACTTTTGCAGATTCAACGACTGTCTTCGAAATGTTCCCAACAAGGTCTTCATTTTCGCTGGACCTTATTGGCTCTTCAACAACCATGGATTGTTCCACCTCAACCTCAAAACAAGCATCCAATTGGATATAAGACGGTGCTGGCTCCTCCTGCCGTGGGATACTAATTGTTGATGTTGGTGCAACGGGCGTCCCAAATCCCGTTTCAACCACTGAACCAAGTCCAGTAACGGTCCCTTTCCCAATAACGGAAAGAAACCTTTCTTACAAATCCGTTAAAGACTCGGATTGTGGTCCAACACCAGTTTTTTCCTTTTAGGCCTTTGATGCCTTAGCTCGAATGTGCGAAAGCCATGCTGAAAACGACTAGCGAAGCAAATAGTTAATTTCATCGAAATTATCGCTAAAATTTTATTTCAATTGAAACTTACCTTCCATTTTTCAACAGCTTTGGATGGTCCCAAGCCACAACTATTGAGCTGACCGTTCAATTGAATCCACATTGCATCATATTTTGCCTTCGTGAAATTCATGTTGAATTTCATGTGCACAAAATTAGTATTTGCTTCTTAAAACTCAATGTAAATAAGCTGTTGCTTTGAATGTACTTTAACACCCATTGTACTATTCAGTAAAGTAAAATAAATAATTCTAAATACAAAATTTTCTCAAGACCTCTAAAAATATCACTAGCTTTGAAGGGTACAAGCCTAAGAATAGAATTTTATATTATGAGTATTGTTGTGGAATAATGCGAAGTTCTTGGAAATAAATTCTTTGACAGTGTGGAAAACCACATTTCGATTGGGAAAACCCATTTGAAAACCCGCCAAATGAAAAAACCAATAAAAAAGAACGTTTCAAAAAACACATGGCGTAGTGTGAGCGGAAATGACGTTTATTTAGATTTGGAAAGGGAAATCGAGCGTTCCAAATGAAGATGTGGATTTGGGTTAGAGAATACGGTTTTTCGCGCCCTTTCTAAATCATTTAGATTTGGAATTGTCTTAACGATTTGGATTGTTTACAGAATTGCCTATCTGGTCTAGGTTGTTGTTACTCCTTCGATATTTTCTGGGTCCGCTACTGTTCGGAAATTTTATCTCTTTAAAGCTTTGATTAAAGATTTTTTTTTAAAAGGCGGCGGAGAGGCGCCAAGAAATCTGTCAGGTCGTCTGGTGGCTGCCACCTGGTGGCTGTTTGGGTGTTAGGGCGCTATCTTTGGGTACTTATTAGTTAAAAATATCCGATGAACATGGGTCCTACAGTGTTTTATTCCGTAGACATAGGCCCCAAAAAAACAAATTGTTTGTATTACATACTTATTTGTTTTTTATTAGTGAAATGATCGACCTATTAAAAAGTACGAAAAATTCCTGGTAGACGTTTTAGATAAAAAATCTAATGGGTTTTAATCTGTAAATCGAGTCAGCTGATTTGAGTCCTGATTTTAGGCATCACCTGGAAACTACGTTCCCCTTGAGGTAGATTGCAAATTTTTCCTGAATTTATTTAAACAAGGAAAGAAAAATTAATTTTTGTTTTAAGAATCGTGTACCCGTGTGTAGGTGCTGGTATGCTCAGAATGTTTATTGTTAGTAGTTATTTAAGTTTAATAGTGTAATTTAATATTTTTAATAATATCTTTCGAAATACTACTGAAATTAAATACTATTATAAATAATTATAAGTGAAAAATGCAGCAATTTCAAAATTCTTAGTTCTTTTTTTTTTGTAAAAAGATGGCGTTGGGAGCCCAAAATGAATTAAAATGACAAGATAATGAATTCGAGGAATTTTAGTAATATTTTTCGAGCAATTTAAGTAATATTATTAGAGGAATTTTATTAAAAAAAGTTATTTGATATAAAAAAGCAGATAAAATGTTCAAACTGAAAGTAAAATTAAAATGAAAAAATTTAATGAAAAATGTTTGCGGGAGCGAGAATCGAACTCACGCCCATAAGTTTCAATGTGCGATTAGTTAACCAAAAAGCGTTCAAAAAGCAAAATACGTATATATACAAAAGCATCCAAGTCTTAACGATGAATTCAGAACGAAATAGCCAGAAATAACAAAATTACAATTACATACAGGTGAAATCACTAATCATTTTATTGCACAAACTCAATTTGCAACTAGATCTTGTATTATTTATAAATTATCTTTAAAATTGACTAGAAATTAAACCTGTTTTGCCTGAATGCTCGTATTTTCTCGACGTCGTTCGGCCATATTTTTACATATCATTTCTAGCCGGGAAGCCGAAAAACGCATGCGCGCAGACGTGAAACGAATTTACTTCAACCTGTTTTGCCACATCAATTTGCCGTTGTATAGCGCTCTTGATGATATACACAACGTAGACGAAGAGGAATTTCCCCCGCTTGGCTACGTTTTTTCGCGTTCCGAATCATACCCGATCACACACAACAACATGGACTACACCAGCCTATAATGTCTCGTATAGGCCTACTTAAGTACACGATTCATAAAAATGAGAGTTTAAGGATCATAGACAAAGCATAATTGAAGTTTGTGAGGCAAATTAAAACACGGCTCAAGATTTTGTCAGTTCTTGCGGCATTCGTTTGAAGGATTTAAGCTTGTATTCTAATCGGTGGTGGTCATTTTGAACAATTCTCCCAATTGTTTTTAATTTTAATTGTATCTTAATATCTAATTAATAGATAACAAAAGAATGTTGGGCAAAAATAATTTTTTTGAACGGTATCCATACATTTGGGGGTGGGGTTTACTAAATTCCATATTTAACAAAGCTTATTTTTAACAACTCACTCATCAACTTTTGATACTTGTTAATAATAAGTGCAACCTTAGATAGCCAAAATATAAAATTATATAACTACGACGGAATAACCCCTTCGAAAATATTTTAAAATTAAGTATATATTGCAAAAACACAAATTTGAACGTACAACAATTATTGTGTGTGATAATCGTAAAATTAATGTCAAACTTTCGTAAAATATAAAAAAAAAATCATTTCATACTTTTTGGACAATTTCCCAAATTTTTACAATTTATGAAATAATGAAAATCACTGCCAAGTAACAATTGTTAATTCTTACATTATGTTATTTTGATGTAGGCAGCGCACTAACTTTTGAATGATTTAGAAATTGCTTAGTTTTGCTTATTTTAAAGCCTTACCCAATAGCTTAGAAGATACTCTTACTGCGGCACTGTTTTCCAAACAAATAATTTCGTTTTATCGCGTCTAACCCTCTCCCAAACGCTGGAAATATTTGGAAGACGGCGTACGCATTGTAAACTAATGGACTAATTAGAATTTATAAATTATGTGTTTAACTTGTGGCAGAAATATTATTCATACATATTTATTAGAATGATCAGCGTCCTCAAATTATCCCATAGTACATTACTTTCCTAGCAATGTTTGCCGTGCTCTCACTTGGTGTAATTGCTTTCCTTAATCAATCTTCTTATAAAACAATTTCTCTGAATGTTTTTTTAAATTGATAACAATTTTTGCGCCCTTTAAAATTTAGAACAATTTATACGTTTTATAAATATAAAATACAACCCTGATCTGATGATTGTTTTAAACCCTGCTCTGTGGTTTTTTCGGTCATTTTAAAGGTAACTAATAACGATATTAAAGTCGAAGAGGTAAAAAAGACCAAAAAAGTTTGGGAATCTCAAATATATGTATTTATAAAATTAATTGCATTTGCTATAAAGATCGACAAATAGTAAAAAAAACACTTATTAATAATTGTGGGTCTTAAGTGCTGATTGCTGGTGCTTAGTCTAAGCGTGAGGATGGGTTTCTAGAGCGTGATCAATAACCCCCGCTGATACTAATATTTATTGTGTAGAAAAATATATTAATAAACAATCAGAGTGCCCTAAGAGCATAGAAAAAACAATTTAAACGATATATAAATAATTTAAACGTTATATCGATTGATATTAATTTTGTGTAGTTATACGAACTACAATTTCGTTCACACTTTTATAGTATTTATTGTTTCTGTTATTAAAAGAAATAGAGATAACAGTAGGCTTAAATTCATTAAAATAACAAAGGTAAATAAAGGAATTTTTATTTTTCTTATAATATAAAGTAATTAAAACAATTTATTTTGAGGATTTGTGAAAGTTGAATGACTAGCCAAAGATGGCGCTACCATCAAATTCTATAAAAAGTTGAAATAAATTAATTTTTCGGTACGTTTATTGTTTGGTAAATAACAAAAACTAACCAATAATGATTAATCAGATGTCGCCTCTAAATTGTGGTAAGCCTAACGTTACGCAACTTAGTTGGCCAAAACAAATTTCTTGCTTCACCTATACGTAGAGAATAACATCAGTTATATCTTTTAGTAGACAAGAAAAAAAAGCATCGTTAGAAAATTTATATTTCTAACTAATAGCGTAAGTAACATAATAACACTAAGTATGACAGTTAACGAGATTTGCAACGGAACTAATCTTCATAATTATTAGGCAAACAAAATGTTTTATCAGCACAGAGCTCGAAGTGTCGAGCGACACTTCCGCCTACGCCAAATTACCTGGTTCCCGATAGATCGGCGAATTTCCTAGGAGTAGGAATGTTCCACGGCTAAACGGATCAAATATTAAAAGGGTTTTCTTGGCAGGCGTGATTCGCACGAGGGCTTCAAAACCAAAGTAAAGATCATTGCGACCCCAGGACGTGCTCTCCGATATTAGGCTTAAATTCTTAACGAAAATTGTGCACCAATAGGACAGTAAGTTGAGAGTGCAAGTCAGAGCTTCAAGAAAGTTCGCCCTATCAGTGTCGAAAAAAGGTTCGGTTGAAAAACTAACATTAAAGCAATAGGAAGTGTCATGCTTTATATCATTGTGTTGCTTATGCTAATAATAATTTTATCAATTATGAAAAAATAAAATATAAATTAGAGACGACCTCTTTGGGCATACGCTAAAATTAAAAATTTAATAATTATTTTAAGCATATAAGACAGTCATTGTGTAGCAGACGATAGTCTTTGAAATTAATCTTTTTGCATATGACAAGAGATTTGTTGCTTTGGCGATATTCCGTTAATATCAGGCGCAATGGCAAAATTGCCTTTTATGGTTTAATTCCAAAACAAAATAATAAAACATCAATAATTCATTTATTAAAGGTTTTTGGCGGTAAAATCATTTAAATAAATATAAAGTTTTATAATGTTGTTTTTAATCAATAAAACTATAGTTTCTAAATTATTAGTAAATTTTAAAACATCTTTCCCAATATCATTACCCTCCTCCTAAACATTCTACGGTAAAGTTAAATAAACACTAGGTCCTGAACATCGTTGTTTTCCCTTCTTCCACTCTTGCTTCCATTTTAAGTTGATCTGTTTCTCACAAAAAAATGGTTAGGCTTAATTTTAATAAATTAAGTGAACACATTTTATTTAATAACTTTAAAAGTTGTTATTCGATTTTAAATTTGAAAACGGTTTTGGTTTCTCTGCGCGTTCGTGCGTCTCATAAGCTAAGTCACCGAAAAATCAGAAAGGTTTTTCGTGACGTCCTTTTAGAGGGGTTTTGAAATTTCCGGTATATTTTTGTTCCCAGAATAAATAATATAAAAGTTTTGAATGGTAATATATTTTGAGTTATTTTTCTTTCATTTAAGCCCTCACTTGACTCGCTCCTATTTACAGTAATGAAATGGCGGCCAATTGAAAACGTTCAGAAACTTTTGTCCGGGACTGTACATGTAGCCTGAGCCTATTAATGGCGCCTTAAGAATATTAAAAATCGAGGACCCTTAAGCTTCTAGTCAAATTATATTTTTGTGTATTGTGTATCGCTAATAAGAAAAAACTCAAACAATTTAATAGTAGTATAGGTTAAAATTGAGGCCTTGCTTAATAAAAATCAAAACCTATTTAAAAAATAAGGAAGGATTACCTTTTTCAACCGAATCATCAAATGATATAATCTTAATTAAACTTAATGAAACTTTTGTTCAAGAAGTGATTTTTTTGACTGGAATAAAACAAGTTAGCATGCCCTTAAATACTGTTTTCGTAGTGACGGAAACAAAATGTCCGTTAGGTTAAGCGTATCTCGGAAGAAAAAATGGTTGTCAACATTAATTAAAACAATCAATTGTAAAATAACTACACGTATCGCTTTAACTATGAGATAAATTTCTTACCAACTGTTTGGGAAGCCGAAGGGGAGCCTAAATAAAAATAGTTACGTGATATTTTGGGAATATTTATTTTAAGATTTCTTAATTTAATTTTTACGATTATAAAAAAGTTATTAAGATTTCTAAACAAATTTCTAAGAACTTCTTGAGATATCCCCTTGGATAATAATGGTAATTTAGGCATTTTTTAGAGTTTCTTAAGAATATTTAAAGCTACATTTTTAAGAATAACCAAACCATTTTCTTAAAGATTTTCCAAAGAGTTCCCAAACCATTTCTCTTAGATTTTTTAAAGAAAACTGAGGTATTCTGCGAAGAAATATCACTCAACTCCAATAAATAATTTACCATCCCCCACCGCAATGATTATAAGCCATCAGATAAAATCGTCCCTGGCAATAGCCGGAATCATTCTGAAGCACACTATCCAACCCGTAATATGAACGATGCTCTCACGGTCCGTCAAAAGACAAAGGTGAATAACCATCAGACACGCTGACATCTATCTAAAAAAACAATTGGCGATGAAGTAATATATTTTTTATCAAAAGTCAAAATTTCAGCCAGAGATTCCAACAGTAGACCGGTTTCGCTCTTAGGGCACTCTGATTGTTTATTAATATATTTTTCTACACAATAAATATTAGTATCAGCTGGGGTTATTGATCACGCTCTAGAAACCCATCCTCACGCTTAGACTAAGCACCAGCAATCAGCACTTAAGACCCACAATTATTATTAAGTGTTTTTTTACTATTTGTCGATCTTTTAAAGGGCGCAAAAATTGTTATGAATTTAAAAAAACATTCAGAGAAATTGTTATATAAGAAGATTGATTAAGGAAAGCAATTACACCAAGTGAGAGCACGGCAAACATTGCTAGGAAAGTAATGTACTATGGGATAATTTGAGGACGCTGATCATTCTAATAAATATGTATGAATAATATTTCTGCCACAAGTTAAACACATAATTTATAAATTCTAATTAGTCCATTAGTTTACAATGCGTACGCCGTTTTCCAAATATTTCCAACGTTTGGGAGAGGGTTAGACGCGATAAAACGAAATTATTTGTTTGGAAAACAGTGCCGCAGTAAGAGTATCTTCTAAGCTATTGGGTAAGGCTTTAAAATAAGCAAAACTAAGCAATTTCTAAATCATTCAAAAGTTAGTGCGCTGCCTACATCAAAATAACATTATGTAAGAATTAACAATTGTTACTTGGCAGTGATTTTCATTATTTCATAAATTGTAAAAATTTGGGAAATTGTCCAAAAAGTATGAAATGATTTTTTTTTTAATTTTACGAAAGTTTGACATTAATTTTACGATTATCACACACAATAATTGTTTTACGTTCAAATTTGTGTTTTTGCAATATATACTTAATTTTAAAATATTTTATTGAAAATTTTCGTCCATGTTTTCGAAGGGGTTATTCCGTCGTAGTTATATAATTTTATATTTTGGCTATCTAAGGTTGCACTTATGAATTATCACTAACATTAACGTATGATATAACTAAAAAGAAATTAACTTGATCCTTTATGAATTGTAACTATAAGAATTATCTCGTTTTGTTTTAGGAAAATGAGGGTTTAAGGCGCAGCGTTCTGAGAGAAATCCATTTGTTGAATCTTCAACAATATTTTCTGATTATTTTGTATAATTTTTCTTGTTCACTTAATTTCATCGGTAAACACATTACTGATTGACATATTATCTTATAAGGTCGACTCACTTTCTATATTATTAATAATAATAAAAATAATAATAATAATAATAATAATAATCAGCTAGGCTAATACCCTTGGCACCCCCTTAGTTATCCTTTGACTTTTTTAAGTTGACCACCTCAACGTACCCATTTTCTGTACCGCGCTCGGGCCGATTCCGAGAAATAATGTAAAACTATCTGCAGTCGTGTATATGTCCCTATAATGCGCGGCCCATGATCCACTTCCTAAATTTCTTAGTATTTGACCTTGACTTTGAAGCTTCGGGGGATTCTCCTGCATATATTCTCTCATCCCCTTTTTATAATCAGTTCCAATGGTAGCTCCGACTGTGCACAACTGCTTTAACTCAACCAAACGCTTCATGTCATACTTGCTAACCCATGCATAACCATTAAACTTGTTAGATTACTCTTTAGTTATTACCAGTTGATCATTAGTTATTACTAGTTGATCGTCTTTCTTATTTTTAACACGTTGTTAGGTAAGAGCGAACCTACATCCAACCTCATATGTACCTTTAGATTATTTAGTAAATTTTTATAATGCTGCTACCACCACATTTTTGGTGCCTTAGAAACCCGGGAGAGCTGTATTGACAACGTTTTTATAATCATCACCTTGGGAATCAACCTTGGAACTCACAATGGCTGACGAACTAACTCGTGTGAAAGCCAATCGGACCAGTAGGAAGCAAACAACGCCACGTGCAAAGAATTTGTAACAAGCTGAAATATCAAAAAGGGCGCCTGGTGGATGCACGATAGAAGGATATTTGACTGTCATCATGATTAAGAAAGAAATGCTACGAGATTTGAAAGTCGAAATGTAAAAAATGAATGCTCAATGACCGAGGCTACGAGAATGAGCTCTCAGCCACGCCAAAAGATGTGGACAAGCTATTCGATACTTAAAAACTACGAACCCTGCTTTTATCTGCGTATATCACGCGCACCATAGGATAGCGAAACCACAGCTATTGCAACCCCAAGCAACGCAAAGCTGCCGAAATGAGAAATAAAAAAAACAGCGGAATGTACATCGAATTGCAAAAGTCTGGGGAAACAACGATGCTCAAATCCACAATGGATGTATTTAAGAAGACGGCATGATACATGTAGGGTTAATTTTACAAGCCTAGCATCTCTAGGAGCCATTGACGATACCTAGGGAACCCTTATTTTCCCTTTGATCACACAGTACCTCCTGAGGGATATGAACTGCGCGTTTACTAGAGAGCACACCTCTGCTCATTTAAACACCGAATATTGGTGGAAATTCTTAGAAAACGAAATTAGTAGTAGGGAGCACGCCCAAGATTTGAGCGGCTCCTACAAACCAGAGCAAAACCCGAGCCGTTCGAACCCGATCAGCGTTAACCCGAAAAGAGCAATAGTTCCGCCTTCCCAGCGCCGGCGCATTAACAACAAACTTAGAAGTTCGACCCTGCTTATTCCGTTATCAAACTGACCATTTAACCTCAGAACAGAAGCAAAATTAATTCATTAACAAGGATCGCGGTTTTTTATCAAAGGGATAAGATGAGAGATTGTAGGGCCAGAATACATCATTGGAAATCATTTTAACGACGAAACTTTAAAACTATTTTCAACCAATATAGCAATATCCGAGACAATTCAAGCTTCACAGAAACGACAAAAGAAAGTTGCCTAGTGGCCTAAATGTTGGCCGGACCTACGACCACCAAGTGAACGACGCTTCTCCTTCAAACGTTACTAGCTAAGGCTAGATCACCATCTATCGGAAAAGATATACAGGTTCAATGAATCCATGCCACCTTAATTTAGGAAAAGGTATCAAGAGAGCTAAGCATAGAAGTAATAAGAGAGGAAGTATTAAAAGTAGAGAGCTTTTGAAATGCAAAACCATTTAGCACCATGTTAAGAAAGGTTCCCCTGGGGCACGTCAAAATTCTAAGAATTCTTCCCTTGATAGTGAGAATTCTCACTTCTCAAAATTTTAACGGTCCTTCTCACAGGAGATGACGTAATCTCTTTTCACGAGCTCTCTTGAGAAGAGTGAGAATGGCTCCGAGCATTCTCACTCGGTCAAATTACAAATAAAAATGGCAGCTAATATTCTAATAAGTTTGCTTGATGCTGAAGAAAATAAACATTATGATATTTTTGTGGACGAAAATTAATTTCAGATAATATAGAATGGTTAGTTAAATTTCCTATGAAACCTTTCCCTTTAAATTATAAATAAAATCTTTCCTTCCTTCATATATTGTCGTGAAATCCTGTAAAAATAATATTTTTTGTCAAAGGCTTAGTTTATTACGTTCGTGGGATTACCGTAACTTCGTAAGCCGCCATCTTTAGAAGAACCATTTTACATTTGACGCATTTTAGCGAGTTCTCACGGGGAGAAAATTTCTCACGAAGAACTCTTCTCAAGAGAAGAATTCATTCTCAGAATTTTTACGCGGCCCCGGAGTTAGGAAGCGCCCACTACCCTAAACAGCGAGTCATACTTAAAGCTTTTGAAACTCCATATATACGCGGCACTTTATTATCAGTCCCTGGGATGGAGCTCGAACCAAAATGTCCCATAATAGGACTGGTTATGGTTTATGAAACAACCCGAAACCAAGAAGCCGATGATCAACGTTCGGTAAAAGTTCGGGTTGGAGCCTTATGTCTTTGGGTTATAATGAGTGGTAAAACAGAGTGATTTGGCACGGCTCTCGTAGCTCTAGAGGCTTTCTTTGGCGGGACATAAAAGGGACCAGCTTTAATCGGCTCCTCCTTTATCGGCGTGAACTTGATCCCTATAATGGAATTTTCCGTCACTCCTTTGGAAGACGCAACTGTTTCTAATCAGCTCCAGAAATTCTGGGACCTTGGAGCATTCGGTGTTAACGACGAAGACGACTATTCACCCTCAGAAAATCAGTCGGCGAAAAATTTCGTCAACACCACGACGAATTGCAACAACCGCTTCAAAGTTGCTTAACCTTGGAAAAATAATGTAGCCAATCTCGGAGATAATTATGCGATAGCAGCAACAGGCACCGCTAAACTCGTACGAAAACTGAGAAAAGATTCCATTCGTTTTTTTTAGAATATTACAACATAATCAAATAGCAGACTGAAGATGATATCGTAGAACACGTAAAGTCACATTTCAAGGCGAAGCATTCTGGTCAAGTATATTATTTGAAACACCGTTTTGAAATAAGGGAAACCAGCCAAACCGCAAGGGTTCGAATTGATACGTCATCTCTTTGAATGAATGCCTGGAAGGCAGACCCAAGATTAACCCAGAACTCTTTGATGTATTAATTCGCTTCCGAGATAACCCGGCTGCTCTTCCTGGTGATATCGTCAAGGCGTTCCTCCCCAGGATCGACATAAGTAACCCGCATGAAAGCTCATCCTTTCAAGTTTTGCACTTCACGCAAGTAGTACTCGGCCTGACGTCAAGTTCATATCTCTTAGCGGTCACTATTCGTCTCAACGCCCAGAAATCTCTCAACAGCAAATTAAGCCTGAAGCCAGCGCGGTTTTCGGCAAATCACTTTATTTTGATGATGCGATTTCTGGCGCCCGAAACGACGGAAAGTCGCTCTGGGCCTCGGGGAGATTTAAAAAAGCCAGCATACAGTTTTTCTCCGAAGTTATAAAGCTTGTTGCATGCAAACAATCCTGAGACAACTGTTAATCACTAGCGAACCTCCTACGCCCCATCTTAGGTTTTTGGACTTAATTGGCTTGTGTCATTCGGTGAAAACTCAAAACCACTCCTTCTGCGTAGTTTTCAAGTGCTCTTCCCACTGGTTAAAGGGGTTTTCCCCTGAGTTCTTCGGTTTCCCCTTCTCATTAAAATTTGTAAAGTTTAACTGTAATAGTGAGTGTTGGTAGCTGTTGGCTCGCGTGGCATGAAGGGCTTACCACCACCCGCCCTACGCATTGCAACCCGGCCACCTGTTAAGGGCATTAAAAGTCGCTAGATTACTTGGGCTTAAGGTGGTGCCTTGGGTCGTAGACTAGCTGATTACAATTAAATTTATTATAATTATTATTATTACAAGGACATTCTTGTGTTTGAATATGAAAATGCACGGATTTATATTAACGAAAGAGGAAAACCAAATCGTTGGGTACAGAAATCCGTTGCCTGGGTTTTCAACCCCTTGAACTTTTCTCACTGTTCACCGCGTTGCGTTAAAGTTCATTTTTAGAAAACTCTGGAAAACAGATAATAAAGAAGCCCTGACTTGGGACGAAGTATTGCCTAAAATTTTAAAACAAACATTTGTTACCTGGTGTTGCGAAATCAAAGATCTTAACAACGTTCACGTTCCTCGATATTTCTATCATAGATATAAAGCCGTTGAACCCTCCTGAGAAAAACTTTATAGCTTCACAGATGCCAGTGAGAAAGCATTCGACACAGTGGTGCTATGAAATTGAAGATGGGGAAATTGGACTTCATTTAGTCACCTCTAAGTCACGACTTTCACCAAAAAAGAAGAGCATGGCTTTACCACGCTTGAAAGTTATGGGAGCCCTCTTAGGCGCCTATTTAACGGATTTTCGGATCGCCTGATGATGGATTCAAGGCTCTCCCACCAAATGGCACACTTGCGTGTTCAATAAAGTCAAAGATATACGAAGCCTTAGTGACCCAATCAATTGGCGTCACTAATTTTTGGTAAATATTTAGTTTTGGGTAAATGTCTAATTTGGGTAAATGTCTAAATTTGGGAAAATGTAGAAATTTGAGTAATAATTTAGGTAAATATTTAAATTTTGGTAAATATTTTAATTCAGGTAAATATTTAAATTTAAATATTTAAATTGAATTTAGGTAAGTATTTAAATTTGAGTAAGTATTTAAATTAGGGTGAGTATTGAAATTCGGGTACATATCTTAATTCGGGTAAATATCTAAATTTTGGTAAACTTCTAAATTTGGGGTCATTTCACGACAAATTGATCAAATGTTTTGGAATTTTCCACCCTACCTTTTTAGACTTTGGTACAAATTAGTCATAAGGGTTATTATGGGCGATAAAGCTGAATGAATTTGGGTCAAAATCTAAATTAAAATGGGTAAATTGGGTAAATTTACTATAAATATCTAAATTCAGGTAAATTTGGTAAATTCATATCAAATATCTAAATTTAGGTAGATATATCAGGTACTGTAAATTGGATAAAATTTTATCAGGTACTGTGAGTTTCAAGGAAATTTTATCAGGTTATTTAATTCGAAAAGCTTTATTAAGTACGTGTAAAATTTTTAATTTAGGGTAAATATCTAATTTAATCAGATAGGCTAATACCCCAGGCACCACCATAGGCCTAAGTCGTCAAGCTACTTTTAAAGCCTTTAATTTAGGTGGCCGCGTTACAATGCGTAGGAGGGTGGTGGCAAGCCCTGCATGCCACGCGAGCCAACAGCTCCCTACACTAACTATTACCGTTAACCTCTACAAGTTTTTATGGTAGGGGAAACCGAAGAGCTCGGGGAAAACCCCTTAAACCAGTGGGGAGAGAACTTGCAAACTCAACGCAAAAGGAGTTGTTCCGAGTTTTCACCCATTTCCACAAGCTGGGATCGAACCCGGCTCCTCTTGCTACGAGGCGAAAGCGCTAACCACTCCGCCACCCCACCTAGACTCCGCCACCCCACCTAGACATTAGACATTAGATATTTACATAATTTAGATATTTACCCGAATTCAGATATTTACCCAAATTTAAATACCCAATTTTAAATACTTACTCAAATTCAAATACTTACCCGAATTTAATTTTTTACCTAAAATTCAATTTAAGTATTTACCTGATTTAAAATATTAACACAAATTTAAGTACTTACCCAAAATATTACTCAAATTTAAATAATTATCAAAATTTAAATAAGTATCCAAATAAATAATTATCCAAATTTAAATACCCAATTGTAATACCCAAATTTCATACTTATCCAAATTTAAATACGCAAATTTAGATATTTACCAAAAATTAGATGTTTACCCAAAATTATTTATTTACCCAAAATTAGACATTTACCCAAAATTAAACATTTACCCAAAATTAGACATTTACCCCAAAATTAGACATTTACCCCAAAATTTGACATTTACCCCAAAATTTGACATTTACCCCAAAATTTGACATTTACCCCAAAATTTGACATTTACCCCAAAATTTGACATTTACCCCAAAATTTGACATTTACCCCAAAATTTGACATTTACCCCAAAATTTGACATTTACCCCAAAATTTGACATTTACCCCAAAATTAGACATTTACCCCAAAATTAGACATTTACCCCAAAATTAGACATTTACCCCAAAATTAGATATTTACCCCAAAATTAGACATTTACCCCAAAATTAGACATTTACCCCAAAATTAGACATTTACCCCAAAATTAGGCATTTACCCCAAAATTAGACATTTACCCCAAAATTAAATATATACCCAATATTAGATATTTACGCGAAAAAGTAGATTAGTCCATAATTAAAAGGGATAATATGGCTAAATCCTAAACAAATTTGAAGAAATTAAAAAACTTACTAATAACTCGTACCAATAGGTCTTCGAGCAAAAAACTCGAAACTCGGATCAAAGAGATCTTCGAGTAATAAACTAAATTAAAATTAAATAAAATAGCCAGAAATTCCAACGGTAGACCGGTTTCGTTCAATTTGGAACTCATCAGTACCGTGCCGAGTTTCGCATTTTTTGCTCGAAGACCTATTGGTACGAGTTATTAGTAAGTTTTTTAATTTATTCAAATTTGTTTAGGATTTAGCTATATTATTCCTTTTAATTATGGACTAATCTACCTTTTCGCGTATTTTATCATCCTTCTCACAGTCCATATAGGTGGTTTCTTCTAATTTAACCTATTAGATATTTACCCAAATTTAACCACATTGGTTTTTAAAATTGCTTTTAAAATGTTGAGTAATTTCATGAGGGGGAACCCTTAGAATCTTAAATTTTGCCATGTTAATTTACATAGAGAAATATAATATTTTAGTAGTCAAAAACGTTTTCGGTTGCCATGGCATTTTTTACCCTTTGTTTTTTTTAAGTTACCTATGCCCTGAATTTAAACAAAATCGATGAGTAACACCTCGGGTAGTCTCCTTGTTAGTTAAGTTAAAAGGAACCACCTATGGACTGAAATGCAAAGGATGATAAAATTGGTGAATAAGTAGATTAGTCCATTAAGAAAAGGGATCAAAAAGCTTAACCCTAATCAAATTTGAAGAAAATTAAATACTTACAAAAGCTTAGTTTCTTTTTTCGGTGTAATAGTCGCAAGCCAGATTTCCCGCACAGTACTGACGATTCCCAAATAGGACGAATCTGGTCTACCGTTGGAAATTCTGGCTATTTTATTTCATTCAATTTAGTTTATTACTCGAAGATCTATTTGGTCCGAGTTTAGCGTCTTTTTGTTTGTTCGAAGACCTATCGGTACGAGCTTTTGTATGTATTTAATTTTCTTTAAATTTGTTTAGGGTGTAGCTATTTGATCCCTTTTCTTAATGGACTAATCTACTTATTAGCTAATTTTATCACCCTCTCACTTAGTTATACGTTCGCAACTTCTTTCATCGGGGCTGCGACCAACTTTCGTTTAGGTTAAAGAACTATAACTTATCGGAATAAATCATGATTAAAATAATGAAACTTTGATAAAAGCAGAAGTGATGAAGTGTGAGGCAAGCTATCTCCGAATTTTAAAGTTGATTTAACTCTTGAAATTTGAAGGACTTTTAGCAGTTCCCTGTTCGAGACTCAGAAAGGTGGCTCTTGCACAGTTCATTGCTGGCGTGCCACTTAGGTGATGAATTGGGTATTAGACTAAATATTTCTAAAGCATGTTTACATAGATGTGTTCGATCAATCTTGAAATGACCTTATTATTAATTATCAATCCAATTTTCTTTGTTTAAACTTGAGCATTAGCATTTCCTATTTTATACAAACTAAATTTGATATTCTAGTAAAAATTACATACATTTTTTGAATATTTTGCAAGAAAAATCTTAAATTTTCTTTGTTTAAACTTGAGCATTAGCATTTCCTATTTTATACAAACTAAATTTGATATTCTAGTAAAAATTACATACATGTTTTGAATATTTTGCAAGAAAAATCTTAAATCTACTACTTATAATAATCATCATCTAGGCTAATACCCAAGGCTCCTCCTTAGGCCCAGGTCATCGAGAGACTAATTATGCTTTTAAACAGGTGGTCTGGTGGTGTCAAGCCCTTTATGCCACGAGAGCCACCAGCTCCCTACTCTTGTATTGGATTTTGTTAAATCACTATCGGTTGTTTTCATTTATTTTTAAGACTTACCTAAATCTTTTTCAAGCTACATGTATTTTAAGGGCCCAAAAATGAACACAAAAATAACTTTAAAAATGCATATTTATTTTTCAAATGGCTTTTTATCCCATAAAAATGCACTTTATCACTAAAAATGGAACTATCACTTAAAAATGAACTTTACGGTCCAAGGTTGGAATAAATCTGTTTTTATTATAGTGTGCAGACCCCAGGGAATTACTTTGGTTATATCCGGATATTATTGGTTTTATCCGACCCATTTTGATTATTTTCAAACCAAATTTTCGTGTATTTTTCTTTGTAATGTGTCGTCTGCAATATTGTCTATTATGACGAATATTAAACAGGTAAACTTATCCTTGAAATCGTGTGAGGGGAATTTGTATTGGAGTTGTTTATACACAATACGGCTACATCTAAACTCCGTACACTTGTTCAAGTGCCACCTTAACCTGTGTATTAGCACTCAAACTGAAAGGGTTGCCACTAAGGGAAATGTTTTGGAAAATCGTTTTCTACACTCAACATGTTCCGCTTTAACAGCAATAGAGGTGGCATTTGCCCATGTTTAAATACGGCCCTGTTGGAATCTTGGCTGGCCAAGAAATATGTTGTCAACTTATGTGCTAGTATGGATCATAATGCATAAACAATTTGATTTTGAAAAGGTGGAGAAACTTGTAAAATTTTACATTAATCTTAACATTATACATAAAGATTCCAAAACGGTTGCAATGGAATAAAATTTCAAACAAATTTTCCGTTGACATATCATTCATATATACTAAAAAGGTATTTCAAGGGAAGTGTGAGAGGTCGGAAGTCTGTTCAAAAAATGTCCCTTAAAAGTCATTAGAGTTTAACTTAACCGCACTGATGATCCCCAAAAGTGTGAAACCGGTTTACTGTTTTGATATTTGAAAAAGCCAGATTTTGTAAGTGAATTTTTTAAACGGCTTTATCTGGCTAAAACCGGGGTTTTTTAATCGGATTGGATCCTCTGCCAACTCGGACTTTACCACATTTAAAAAACATTAATGGGAGACTAATTTTAAATAAAATTGAAAAGATGTATATAGTCTATCGCGTTGAAAAATAATATACAACATTAAAGCGGATAGTGGGAAATTGAGTGTAAAAGTATTGTCCCCTTCTTGTTTTCTAGCTTAACTGGTCTTGTAAGCAAAAACATACTCAAGTTTCCATCCATTGAAATTGCGACACTTTTTTCAAAAGGTGATAATTTTTCCAATTGGTTTTGACTGTGGTTTAATTTTTGCACAAAACCTGTAATTTATGTTACAATTTTTTATGATAATACGCTTCATCTTTAATTAGTAAAAATTTATGGTTTTCACCTTTGAAAATTTTTCATTGTTACTGCAGATTCAGCGCGATATACAAAGTTAAGAGTATGATTAGCTCCGAACAACATTGCCGTAACCATATGACATTAGCTCTAGATTCATCACAAATCGAATGAGTATGATTTTTCCCGCTTCTAACATATAAAGTATTGGACCTCTCAAACTTCCACCTATAAAAGTCAATTATAAAAAATATTATACATATTTATACTTTTTTAAGTTGTAAATTACCATTAGTAGCCAAACATGGGTTATTTGGTAGGTTCTTCTCTGTCCTTTTTTCCAACTAAGGCTAAAATTAAACAAAATATATTAACATTAACAAATGTAAAACCAAATTAATAAAATACAAATTTTTACCTCAAATTTTAAATATTTTATTACAATCTTCATTCAAATGGCCCATTAGTAGTAGGTTATTGTATGCAGTCGTAAAACCTACCGTTAATTCCTTCTCTTCCTTGAAATTAGTTAGAAGAGCTACATTAGATTGTTTTTACAACCGGAACACTACTTTAAGAAAACTTCTGTTCTTGAAAAAAACCTTGAAACTGGACAGTTAAATTTTACGCTAATAGTTATTTCAAGTGAACTGCAACTCCACTACGTTCAAACAAAAATGGCCAACACAAAATTAAAGAGCTAAGACTTATAACTTAAATTTATTGATATCTGATCTCTGTAGTTGAAACGTCACGCGCATTCTTTACCTTATTAAATTTTGACTAATAATAATAATATTAATAATTTCGATTAATAATCGATTGTGTTTGCCCCTTTGAAACAAGATCGGTTACGAACTTCACTTATCTCTGGATTCATCTCTAAGTTCATTACACATAGTTTCGCCGAAATTATAGTTCTCAGAACTGACAAACGTAACGTGGCTTCTTGTTTTTCCTTACCTCACTTGCCCTCTGCATTATATTTTAAGAAGCACCTGAAAGTTGATATAGCCGGTTATACAATTCTTGAATGAATCCAATTCTACCAGATCCTTCAGTTTCAATGCCAATAAATCACAATTTTTTTCTGATTTCGCTTCTGGTAGGTATAAATTTGCGTTTTTTTACAGCATCATCCAGATTACATCCTATGACAATGCATCTTTTATTTTGAAGTAGATATTTTTGAATTTGCTTTGGAAATATTTATAGTTTAATCTGGTATTTATTTACCCATTCCTGAGAGGTAGAGTTTGTTGAGTAGAAGGAAAGTAAGGTCGACACATCAAACCCGGGTTCAGGTTCAGGTTTGAGTACGGGTTTAGGGATTTAAGGGGTGAAATAGGTGTAAAATCGCTGAAAAGTCAATGTATTTATGATATTTATCGCAACGATTTGTTTTCGGCTTGTTTCTCTTTATCTCGTGTATTAAATATCGTACGGAATAAGTTGAGAATGTATTGAAATGATATTAGTTGTAAGTGTGATACTTGATAACCTGGGTGGGAGAAAGTGTTCGTGATACCCTCGCGCGGATTACCAGGGGCGCGGTTAATTTGAATTTAAATCAAAACATGGATATGATGGTTTAAAAAGTGATTCATAGAATAATTGATAATTTAAAGTAAACTACGTCACAAATGTTTTATAAAGATAATAAAATTAATTTTAAACTCCATATAACGTCATTAAGTGTATATCGGAATGCAATTGTACACGTGATTCCGTATGGGGACCTGGTAAATTTATATATATATACGTAACGCTGCTCATTTCAAATGGGTAAACTAATACGTTAAATTACATTCCGATATACAAATATATATATACTTGACGTTCAATACGATTAAATAGCTTTCCAAAATGTAAATATAGGTAGTAAAATAATACAAAAACACCTTAACTTGGTGTTCAATACGTTGAAATACTTTTCCGATACGGAAATATAGGTAGAAAGATACTATTAAAACATCTAAACTCTACTTTTAATGCAACAAAATCGCGCCTATCGCGGTAGTGAGGATTCCCTCTCCGAAATACTTCATGTAACCAAAATTGGACCGCAAGTTTTTTTCTTTTAGGTGAATCTCTATGGGAGTTTAACATTACAATAAAGCTAATAGGTCCAGTTTAGGGTACTTATGGACCGAAATAGGGTACATAGGGCCGGTAATGGTGACTTCGGTCTCTTTTAGGGTAATTTTGGTCCATTTTGGTCCATTTTTGGTTACTCGGGACCAGCCTGTTTGGCGTTATCTTTACCTCTGCGTATCATTTTCTCAAGTGTTTCAATACTTTAAAGATATAAACTGTTATATAAGACGTGAGAGGGGTTAATGAAAATTAAAAAGCTCTCGACTAGCTCATTTCAAATGGGTATTTACGAATTCGTTAAATTACATTCCGATATACAAATATGTATACTTGACGTTCAATACGTTTAAATAGCTTTCCAAAATGCAAATATAGATAGTAAATACTACAAAAACCTTTTACTCTACGTTCAATACGTTAAAATATATTTCAATACGCAAATATAGGTGGAAAAATACTACAAAAACACCTCAACTTGGCGTTCAATACATTAAAATACTTTTCCGATTCGCAAATATAGGTATAGAAATATACTATTTAAACATCTTAACTCTACTTTAAATTGGATAAAATATATTTCAGATATGCAAGTACATAGAAAAATACTACCAAAACATCTAATCTCTACTTTTAATGCAATAAAATACAATTCCGATATTCAAATATTTAAAAATACTTAATGTACTAATTTACGTTTAAAAGAACCTTTTGTTAACATGAATTCATCCAAATAATTCAATATGTTTTATTAAATCGCGAAGTTTCACAGTTTTCCGCGATTAATTGGCAAATAAAATGTCCGATATAAGTCGGCCGTTGGTCGGGCTATAAATGTGTCATGTCTTTTTCTAGTCACGACATCTATTACCATTTAAGGTCGGCGTTCGGACTCTAAATATTTCCATTGATAAGACTTAATGAGTCCACAAGTGGTCCAAAAAGTTATGTCGCTTTACCGACTTTATTAACGACCAAAAACATATTTACGCTGAATTATTTCAAAAACGTTTAAGACTTTTATAGAGTCGGCAAGTGGTACAAAATATTAGGTCGCTATACCAACTTTAAAAGCGACCAAAACGTACTTACGCGGAATTGTCTCAAAAACGTTCAGGACTAAGACCCAAAAGTGACTTTTCGACCAAAGCCCGACCCTTAATCGACCCTATTTGTGCTACAGGGGTTAAGATGTACATTTGTAAACTTTCTATGGGTGTTGCAATAATGAACAAGATATTAGACGTCCCAATTGAGGCGAAAGCTATAACCATTGGGCAAAAATGAAAACGAGGATTAACAGCCAATGCCACTCGTGCACTGTTATTTCAATAATATTTGACAATAATTTTTTTAAGTACATTTAATTTTATTTTTTTGGACAAATTAATAGTTTCTTTGGGAAATTTATAATCTGGAAAAATAATAATGTTTTTTTGGGCAACTTAAACGTACCCTTTACGTCATATATGCCAATTTGGAATGTTTTATTGAGAAAATTGAGACTCCTAAGCCAGATCCAACAAAGTCAAGTACAACCAATGTTGGAAACATCGTCCTTCCGGTTTTGCGTCCGTAATAATTTGTCCCGAGGGAAAATTGATTAAGCAGCCAGTTGTTTACAATGGAAATAATGCTCCACAGCATTTTTTGGAGTGTTGTCTAGAGGATGAGAGTGAACTTTTGGAGATAATGAATATTAACATTCCCATGAATCTATCGGTGGAAGAACAGAGAAAATTCAACTCCTATACTAATTGCTATATTTTCCGAAAGAAGTTTGAAGATAGTGACAGGAAGGTTCGAGACCACGAACATCGTACCGGACTATTTTGAGGAGCTACTAATAATTATTGTAACATCAACAGAAAATCTCTCTTCCACATTCCGGTCGTGATACATAACTTGTGGAATTATGATTCGCATATAATAATGGAGAGTCTTTGATGCTTCAAAAACAATCGAATTACTTGCAAACCTCACAATATGAAAAAATATTCAAATTTTACATTCGGAAGTTTGTAATTTTTTGACTCGTTACAGTTTCTAAATGCATCCTTAGACTCCTCGGTTGCTAATCTCAGAGTTCAAGGTTTAAACGCTTTTCCGTTGCTTGTGGAGCATTTTAAGAGCAATGCCGAGAGTTTGACCTGAAATTGTGTTTTCCCATATGAGTATATGGATGGATTCGACAGGTTTGAAGAATCGTCACTCCCTCCCAAGAAAGAATTTTCCATAAGTCTTACCAATGAGCATATATCTCAAGAGGACTTAAAACCATGGAATGTTTAATAGGAATCTCTTAGAAATAGAAATGGGTTAGAAAAAGTAAAGCAATAATTTTTTTAAGCTGTGTTTCACAGACACTGACTCACTATGTTATCTGATTGAGACTCACTATATTTACAACGACATGGCAACGTCAACCCATCTATTATGATTTATCCTAAAGATCATATATTTTTTAGTGAAACTTACAAAAAACAACTCAGATTTATGAGAGATGAATTGTGTGGCAGATTTGACCTCTCGTTCGTTGGTCTAAAACCGAAATGTATTCGCTACAGAGTGAGGATGGAGATAAGAATACTGCTAAAAGTGTTGATAGATATTTTGTTAAGAAACATATAATTTTTATTTACGGAACACAAACGAAATAGCAGCAGCAGCACAAAATCATAAGCTATGTACGACAAATAATAGTAGAATCGCGTTAGGCCCTTTTGATAGTAAGAGATATGTTATAGATGAAATTGAAACACTAGCATTTCAATAATGAATATTAACTTTAAATTTCGTTACACATTTAGTAACACAAATCTTAATTTTAATATCTGGTTAATTTGATATTGGTGCTCGTTACTGTGTTAAAGTAATAGCCATGGTGTTAATAAAAAATAATGCTTAAAACATATTTTTAAGTAAGTGTTAAGCTTATTTATTCCATAGCCAATAAACGAACGGTCAACCCCTAGTAACTTACTAGGGGTTGACCGTTCGTTTTAGGTAAGAAAAATTCAAATGGCTGCCAATTAAAACCTAGATACTTTAGAAAATAACGGAATGCCCTTTTAAAGACTAAACACGTTAGAAAACAAAGTGGCCGCCAGCCCTAAACAAGGAAAGTAATAAAATAAATCAAAATAGCCACCTTTCGAAGCCTACATACATAATAAAAAACCAAATGCCCTCTTATTTTAGATTACATGTAGGTTCACGGGAAAATACTATATTAACATATCATCCAAATTTCGCACTATCATTGTTACCATGTTACCCTCCAGGAACCTCACTGTGGCACTACACGGTAATAGTTAGTGTAGCTTTTAAAGTCGCTTGATGACTTAGGCCTAAGGTGGTGGCTTGGGTATAAGCCTAGCTGATTATTATTAATAGTAGCTACATACCTTACTTAAGAGCTTTTCTACGGCTAAAAAAAGGATTTTTCAACATGCAGATAATTTTATTTAAGCACATTAGGCTTTAAATTTACACCTTCATCAAAAACTTTTAAAATCTTACATGGAAAGGAGATAAGCATCCATATTTTTTAAGTTATTAACAAGACTTCTTTGAGTAATATATTTAGTCAACTAATATTATACACGCGTCAGGATTGATTCAGACTTTAATTGTGATATATTTTGATATCTGAGATTATAAGAATATTTAAATGCTTACAATTTAATAAACTTTAGACTTTAAAATAAATTTATATTTGTTTACAGTTTTACACGTTTTTTTTTAATTCTAAGGGAACTTTGTTAGGTGAAATTGAAAAAAATTGTTAATATTAAAATAATATTAATTTTGTTCATTTTTAAGAAATATTTCTCGGTTTTTTTTGGAAACACCTTTTGAAATTCTTAAGCGAATGGTTTAAAATTTTCTTCAGTATGCTTGGGGGGAAAAAAGCCAATATTTCAATAATTCTTAAGAAATTCCAAAATAATTGGCAACAATTGCACTTATTCTTTTTCAGGATAAAAGAAAACAACAAAGAAGCAAAATGTATCAAAGCACGAGAATTTGGAAAAAATAGACTCCCGAGTAATTTTGTGGAGAGGTGACTTAGTTTTTCAAATGTATTGGAACATTCCAGTGAACGTTAAATATGAGCTCATAAGTGGGGTAGCACTTATCGGTGAATATGAAAAGGGTTTTATCTTTGCATCATATTAGAGATAGAAACCCCCCCCCCCCTTTCTATCGTAACGGGTTTTTTTAACTGTGCAATTTTTCACTTTTGCATAACATTATCATAGTAGCTCATTACCGGGGTGCAAATAAATATTTACTTAACAGAAAGGGTTGGCTTCAAAATTATAGAAAATTTACCGATCAACATCACCTTAAAATTCAATCTAGGAGAACACCTTGTATTTTTAAAATATATAATTATAAGAACGGCAGGAGTTTAATAAACCTTCGCTGCCATGAAGATGATTTTAATATAAGAGCAACTACACAGCAAATCTTTATGTTATCTAAAGAGCACCTAAAAACATCGGTTGAACACATAAAATGCCTTGATATGTCTTACAGATGTTCATTATGTATGACTTAGATGCTATTTACATATTTACAAATGCAATACAGATGTTCAACGTGTACTCTAAATGGCCTAATCCGTACTCTATATGTCCATAGGACATCTGTGGAACATGGAACATCTATGTTGCATCTAACGGGTCGTTTAGGGAGCGCCTGTGTTACATATTAATACCAAATTGCCTATGTCTTTCCCTCTTGTTGAGATAGTTAAACGAGGTTTTCAAAGAGTAACGGTTAGGTCGTGGTTAACTCTATCGGACTTGGCCAGATATTTCCATGCAGATAAAATTATCATCACAACAAATAAGTAAGTATAATTTCATAATAATTAAGTAATACTTAAGTAAATAATGAAGTCATTAAAGTCGAGTAAATATATGCATTGTATTTTTCATATAAATAAATGGCCTAGGCTTAACTAAATTAAAGTTTAAAAAAATAGCACACCTAATAGTATTTTCACCCTCACTTATAAACAACTTTACCCAATACTGACTAACTATAATTAGAGCAATAATAAGGATGGTTAAATAGTTTTGGATTTAATAGTTTTATTTCTGTGTGAAAAATTCGCATTAATTAAAGTAATCGCGTTCAGTGTTTTCAAGTTGCTTTTAAATATAGTTGAAAATAGGCATTGTTAATCTGTGTTCACTCATTGATTATGGTAGGGGATGGGAAATTTTCATTTAGGTAGTTTTTTTAAATTTGGGTTTGAAATTTTTATATCCTGTACCCTATACCATTTATTTAAAAGCTCAAACAAATTTTTTTTCAAATGTTATTGAACCCTCACTAAAAACCACCTTCCCCAAGTCTGAATCGCTTTGTAGATTAAACATTAAGTGGTTAAATATTTTTGGATTCAATAGTTGCATTTCTGGGTGAAACATTTGCATTTATTAAAGTTATCGTGTTGAACGGAGCTTCAGTGTTTTCAGAATTATATGTTAGGGAAGTTGCCTTTAAATATAGATGAAAATAAGCATTGTTAATCTGTGTTCAGCCATTGATTGTTGTAGGAGATAGAAAATTTTCATTCAGGCATTTTTTTGAAATTTGAGTTCTAAATTTTGATACTCTGAACCATATATTATCATTTATTTAAAACTCAAATTTGAAAAAGTGGTCTAAATGAAAATTTTCTATCTCCTACCTTAACCAATTGGTGAACACAGTCTAACAATGACTATTTTCAACAATATTTAAAGGCAACATCCCCTACATTTAATTCTAAAAACACTGAAGCTCCGGGACCGTTCAACACGATACCTTTTAATAAATGCAAATTTTTACCCAGAAGTACAACTATTGAAACCAAAAATATTTAGCCATTTCATTTTAACCTACACATCCTGTCAGACTTGGGGAAGATTGTTTTTAGTGAGATTTCAATCACATTTGAAAAAAAATTGCTTGAGCTTTTAAATAAATGGTATAGGGTATCAACATTTCAAACTCAAATTAAAAAAAACTACCTAAATGAAAATTTCCCATCTCCTACCATAATCAATAAGTGGACACAGACTGATAATGATTATTTTGAAATATATTTAAAGGCAATTTCCATAAAGTTTAATTCTGAAAACACTGAAGATTGTTCCACGCATAACCGTTAAATTATACACATTTTTCACACTGAACCAGAATTATTGAACTCATGGGGAAGGTTGTTTTTAGTGAGGGTTCAATCACATTTGAAAAAAACAATTTCTTGAGCCTTTAAATAAGTGATATAGCGTGCAGAGTATTAAAATCTCAACAAAGCTTAAGCTTTTTTTTCAATTGTAATCTGTGTTCACCCATTGATTATGGTATAGAAATGGAAAATTTTCATTTAGACAATTTGTTGAAATTTGAATTTGAAATTTAGATACTCTGCACAATTATCATTTATTTAAAACTCAAATTTGAAAAAGTTGTCTAAATGGAAATTTTCCATTTTTTACCATAATCTATGGGTGAACAAAGACTAACAATGCCTATTTTCAACTATATTTAATGGCAACTTCCCTTACATATAATTCTGAAAACTATGAATCTGCAAGTTCAACACAAAACTTTAATTAATGCAAATTTTTCACCAAATATATGTTACCACTTTATTTTTTAACCTACACAGCTAGTCAGACTTGGACAAGGTTGTTTTTAATGAGGGTTCAATCGAGGGTTATTCACTGTTGCAAAATTTTGTACCCCTGATTTCAGATTTCACGTGATTTCACTTTTGATTTAACGTTATGGAAGCTACTGATTTGCAGTGATTTCAGTGATTTCCCTACTGATTTGTACACCTGATATCAAAAAGGGTTAACCCTTCGGGTTCGATTACAATTGGAAAAAAAAGCTTAAGCTTTATTGAGATTTTAATACTCTGCACCCTATATCACTTATTTAAAAGCTCAAGCTCCGTTCAACACTATATCTTTAATAAATGCAAATGTTTTACCTAGAAATACAACTATTGAAGCTAAACATATTTAGCCACTTCATTTTTAGCCTACACAGCCTGTTAGACTTGGGGAAGGTTGTTTTAAGTAATGGTTTAAATAGAATTGGGGAGATAGGTACTTTGCTACCAAAATATCAAATTCAAATTTTAAAAAGTGGTCTACATAAATATTTTTACTTTTCTAGCAGAATCAATAAGTGACCACAGACTGATAATGATTATTTTTAACTATATTTAAAGGCATTTTCCAATACATTTAATGCTGAAAACACGCAATAACGTTAATTTATGCTAATTTTTCACACCAAAGCAGAATTATTGAACTAAAAAACAATTTCACCATTTTCATTTTAACCTACACAGAGATTCAGACTTGGGGAGGGTATTTTTAGTGACTCTTCAATTACATTTGAAAAAACATTGCTTGAGCTTTTAAATAAGTGATATAGGGTGCAGAGTATAAAAAATCTCAACAAAGTTCAAGCTTTTTTTCAATTGTAATTGAACCCTCATTAAAAACCACCTTACCCAAGTCTGACTAGCTGTGTAGGTTAAAAAATAAAGCGGTAACATATATTTGGTGAAATATTTGCAATAATTAAAGTTTTGTGTTGAACGCAGATTCAGTGTTTCCAGAATTAAATGCAAGGGAAGTTGCCTTTAAATATAGTTGAAAATAGGCATTGTTATTCTGTGTTCACCCATTGTTTATAGTAGGAGATGGAAAATTTTCATTGAAGCTTTCTTCTATGTGATAACCTTAATATATTCAAATTTTAACCCAGAATCGCAATTATTGAACTCAAAACATAAACACTTTTTTTAACCAACGCAACTATAAGCTTCAGTGTTTATAGCCTGCAATTTAAGGGAAGTTGCCTTTAAATATAATTCTTTATTGGTCTGGGATCACCTATTGTGTAAGACACCATTAAAAAATTAGGATTTTTTTATTATAAAATTTTAGTAGTCATTTAAATCTTTTCTCTATTTTTTGCAATTGCATTTAATCATAACTTTTGGATGACAAAAAAACCCGCCTTAAACCCTATAGTGCTTAAGGTTCATTTATTAAAATTATTTTATTGTTTAGCTGCAGTACACTCAAAGAAGACATTGAAGAGTTTCAATTTTAAAACATATTTTTGCAGTATTTATGAAAATCAAGATTGAAGAATATTAAACTGGTAGAATTTGTGTAATATTATATGGACTATTAAATTTTAAATAGCCAGAAAAGTTACATTTTGTTGAAATTTAAAAAAATAAATAAATAAATATAATTGATGTTAACCAATGTGGGGCTTGTGGGCAGCATTGTAATTTAACCACTGTAAAAATTGTGAATCTATTTTTAGTAAATTTTGTTAACTTAAGTTGTTTTAATTCTATATAGGTGTACCACGTCTTTGAAATAAATTAGTTCATTCAATAATTTACTTTTATATATTTAAATCGAAAATTCCTATTAACATAAAAAATTTGTTTAGGTCACTTATGTACATACTTAATATGTAATAACTGATATTTAAATTTAATTTCGTTATGCCTATAGCAACAGCGTAATTCCTTGTCACAACAGGATAGTACATTGAAGGTTCTATTTTTAAAATACTGTTAATTGCACTTTATACATCCAAATGTACATTATATATACTGTAGCAAACGGTTTTTACTTGCTAAGTTTGCATGCATTTTCCAGGTAAATTACTGTAAATTTAACAGTAATTGTTAACAGTGATCAAGGAGCTAAAGCATTGAGCTGCATGCCTTCGTTAAGTGTTCCCTTTGTGTTCATTTAGTGTTCTGGTGCTTTTTTCGGTTGGCGTTCCGCAGATGTCCGATGTTCTGTATGCATTACAGATGCTCCAATTTGGTTTCACTATTGTTCTCTTGGTGTTCCGAAAAGTGCACTTGTGAAAACGGATAAAGATCGTCTAACGTACACCTAGAGTGCACTTTATTACACCCAATAAACGCTAAGATTACATCTGCCCAAGCGTTCAACAGATGTCAGATGCTCCAATTTGGTTTCACTTTTTGGCGTTCTACAGGCGTTCTTTAAACGTCTTTTAGGTGTTCAAAAGATTTATCAGTCTACAGAAGTTTGTTGATAACCAGATGCTCACACGTTTGAATTTGTATAACTGGGCGTTTTAGTTTTTATTATTATGCTGCAAAATCACTCTTTGATTCCAATTAGCAAAACATAAATAAAAATATATCGCTTCTCAGGCAACATATACTTTTTCTGAGTGAACGTCTGTGATTAGAACTTAGCATGGGGATACATTTAAAAGTTTTCGCCAAGGCAATGTCGACACAGCTTTAATCAATAAACTATATTTGAGTGATGTTGTGGAATTCCATATAGATAATCACTAAACTGTTTCGTTAAACCCCACGGAATTTTAAGTGCTTCCGGTTGGTCGACTAGAAACGACGAGTAATGAACTCCATAATGTGAAATAATCTGCGAAATTAAACAACCAACAACACATAGGGAAGCATTATAACTTTTCTGGCGAATGCATGAAAAAAATTAAAGCACTGTTCGTAAATAACAAAAATAAAATAAAATATGTTAACTAACAATTTAATATTGTGGTGTTTCTTACTTTTTGTAAATTTTCCTACATTTGGGAGACAATTTTTTTGTGAATTAAATTTTTATTTGAATCCTGGTACGGAGCTTTTATAAAAATCTTATGCAAACATTAAAAAATTAAAAATTTCCAAAATCCCGTTACGATAGAAATAATAAATTCTCCAAAACGAACATTAAGGGGGCATTTTTATCTCGAAGACGATGAAAAGATTAAAAAATGTTGACCATTTTTCATATTCGCCGTTAATTGCTACGCCCCTAATGAGCTCATATGATATAATCTAGTGTTAAAGTGAAAAATAACAAATTTCCAAAAATTTGTTATTATAAAAATAATTATTTTACCAAAACCAAATTAAGGGTAAGTTGTTCTATCAATAAGGAGGTGCTAGGATTAAAGTTTCATTAAATTTTAAGTTGGACCTCTTGGTTTATCTTGAAAACAATAATTTTAAATACTGAATCCGCACAGGTGTTTACCAAGGTCTACTATTTTTATATATATTTATAATTATTTTCGATTACGGCGCAAAAAAATTAAAATTAGTGCCCAAAATTAAGCTAAAAAGCGGTTAATTTCCAAAACTCACGAGTCATAACTTTTATTTTTTTTTAAATTAAGCAGCTAAACTCCATATTTTTGATAGACTAATTAACGAGAAATGTTTGGTAGAAAACCACCACTATATTAAGCAACAGCGTTGGTCGATTTTGCATGTAATTACCCATCCCCAGTTTTTAAGATTTCTGGTGCTCATAGATCCTCGGTTTTGTACATGGTATAGGAAAACCCAAATGTAAGTATCTAAAAACTGGGGATCCTAAATACGGTTTAGTTTTGAGTTCAGTTAAAAGCCTAGTTACAGTTAAGAGGTAAAAAACGAGAAGTTTTAAATATCAGGTTTTAGCATAATTAAAATTACTAATTTCAAACCAGACAAATAACTGATTGTCTGATAGTATTATGAAGCATACTGATCTATATGGACCTTTAATAAGAGTTCGAAGAAAACGTTCATTTATGGTGAAAGAGAGGTGCATAAAGTGAAAGTAAGCTATTTCTAAGTGTTAATTGTAATATTCGGTAATAGTGGTTTCGCTGAAACGGTAATGGCATTGATAAGACACCCCATCTCGAACCACAGTGGTTCTCTTGACAAGTCTTGGTTGGCAATCACTGGTGAATAATCTTTTTTCAGTTGACGAAGAAAATATATGCTCGGTTTCGTACGCCTCAATGTTGTTTGAGGATCTCTTCAACAGAGCTTTGTTTGTGAAACATTCTACGATGACCACCAATAAGGAAAGGGCTATTCCATACACATACAAAATGAAAGCATTCGACAAGTACGACAAGGTGAAGGGTTTCGCTTCCTGAATGATGTTGTCGTCCTGGACAAGAAGAGGTCGTAATTGCACCGTATTGTCATAAAGATCGTTACGCGCACCAAGTTTACATTCGTGGTATCTGAGTACACTGAAAATAAAAAACGACTTCATTTAAGAGAACGCCGTCTTAAGATTTTTAACTTTTTGAGTTTTCCATTAAAAATATCGTTCCCTATGGATTATATTTATATATATGCTGATAAAATTTTGAGTAATCTTTTATTAACAATAATTCTGTGTAGAGTATAATATGAGTATATTTGATTTGTATTTGATTTATGAAGTGTTTTAAATTGATTTTTTACTAATTCATTAGTAAAAATAAGTATTGATTTAATTTTTGTAAACGTGAAATATTAAAAACTAGTATTTTATTATTATTATTATTTTATAACTAAACAAAGTGGGTCAGACAACATTCGAAAAGAAGTTTTTAGTGTGATCACATAAAAGGCAAATTTGGTTTGTTTACTTCATTAAAATTGCGTTTAGAAAATTTTAACGCGCTTCTCAATCTTCATTTAGTTTGAATTGTTTTGATTCTTCTTTTAAAAAATGTTGACATTAATTGAAAATTTTAAGTCTTGATTTTCAATCGCTTAAGCGTATGATTGGGTAAAGGTCAGATAAAAATCTTTTTTAAATAGATTAAATTTAATTCATGGTATGCGTCTTTAAAAAATAACACAATCATTTTTAATAACGTAACGGTTACGTCAATAAAAAAATTACTCTTAAGGAAATATGCCTTATTTACCGAATACATTTTATATACCAAATTTTTTTATCTTGAAATGGATTATTTTCTATTTTTACCTCTCCGAGGGGACTTTGTACCCTAGGAGGGGTTATACAACCACCGTGTCTGTCTGTCTGTCTGTCTGTGGGTCTGTCTGTCAGGCCTGCGAACGCGTTCGCATTTTCGGGGCAAAGGGTAATCACTGCGTACCCAGATTCTTAGAATCAAGGAT
Source organism: Leiobunum rupestre (assembly GCF_980474605.1). Lineage (NCBI taxonomy): Eukaryota > Metazoa > Arthropoda > Arachnida > Opiliones > Sclerosomatidae > Leiobunum > Leiobunum rupestre. The sequence continues at coordinate 53,887,128 of NC_143384.1, read as the reverse complement.
AAGGTTTTTCCAAAAGCGACCTCTTTTTGTCATTGGGTGTATTATTTTTTAAACGGCCGGGATTCGAACCCGAGCCATCTTGCACGACAGGTGAGCGTTCTACCGCAGAACCACGGATACAGTTACACTTCACTGAAAATTAAAAACTCTTCCGAGGAGAGGTATATTTTGGCTTGCCAACTTGTTTATATTTTTAATATGATGTGTGTTATTAATTAACTGTTATACAGCCAATTCTACAAAATATTTACGAGACATAGTAACTGTGAAACGTAGTATTTATAATGTAAACAAGTTGGCAAGCCAAAATATACCTCTCCTCGGAAGCATTGTCCCTAGTGGTATTAATTTCTCGAGATGACCCTCTAAGTTATATCTCCCCAATTCAGAGTTATTTACTAATAACGTAATCCCGGTTCAATCCCGCCCGGTATAAAATTTTAATTTGAATTAAAATAATTGAGACGAAACAACCGAGATTAATTTATTCAGAATATTATAAATTAAGTAGTTACAACAGTGAGTTAGACGTACTAAAACAATGCACAATTGACTTTAACCCTATTTACGGTACAAGTTTAGCAGTTAAATATAATACGAAGCCAATTTTAATGAAAGAAATATCTACAGAGGGTATTTGTATTTTTGTCGCTTACGAAATACTTGCCGCATAGTTAACGCTCATTTTATTTCAACGTTCGCCCGATCAAGATACCGTAGATATCTGGTAGTGGACGACTCGTAGACTGTCGGAACCATCCTGTTGACGTTGTGACACATACCGCATGAAAAAGACCAAAACCGTCCAATTTCCAATATCATATAATGACTCGCACACCCAGGATATCAATGACTGCATTAGGAATCGTAGATATCCAAATATCCACACCACCAAAAAACTTATTAACAAGAAGCGAAAAACTTACCATTCACAAAGCACAGAAAGCCACTAGACTATACGTATATCAATAAATGACCGTAGAGGGAATAGTTAGGGTTCTTTATAAATAAACACAAACGAACCCAATTGATGAACTGCATTAAACATCTAAATCAGCCGATAAAACGTTTAAAATAAATTACGACCGAGTTGAAAACCAGACCAACTTGATATGTAGTTAATAAATGAATTATTAAGCTTGAAAACCAATACGCTAAACCTAATAGATAAGAATATACGACTGAAAAAACTAAATAAATTACAAAAAACTAACGGGTTCTACCCTTTATCTTATCTGCTGACTGCGCTAAAACAAGATTTGACCATTAAATTCTTTGAAAAATTGAAAATGCGACGTATACACTTTGAAGGTTCCGTCAAAAATTATCCTTTCCCAAACGTAAAGGTTCTCAAAACATTAATACACAAAAAATAAGTAAAAAGGTTCCTCCAAAAAATGAACAATTTTGCGGAAGAAGTAAATAATTTTAAAAGAATAAAAGATAAAACAAATATACAACCGCAAAAATAAAACGTCAAATAATAGAAGAAAAAAATCTTTAACTCCATTCATTAAAAAAACCTTAAACAAAAGTACCAAATTGAAATAAAGCAACTTATTATATTAAACAAGATTAAGTCTTTATAATTTTTTCGTATAAAAACCACATTAGGCCTTCACAATTTCATTCGTAAAAAATTCAAGACTTTGTTAACTATTATGCTTACAATGAGTGTCTTATTTGCTATATAGCTTGAACTTATCGTTGGTTCTGTGGTAGAGCGCTCGACTGCCTAACTGAACGGCCCGGGTTCGAAACCTGGGTGACGCATTTGTTTTTAATCAAATGAGAAATCGCTAAATTAGAATTTCTTCGATGCAATAATTTAAATCTTCCACGAAATCTTGCTTTATTTCAATTAAACCAAAATTTCATACTCTATTAAATACGCTTTCGATAAAGCTGAAGGTCTAATTTTCAATGAAACGTAATAAGTGTCGGTGGTTCTGTGGTAGAACGTCCGCCTGTCAAACAGGCGGTCTCGGGTTCGAAACCCGCCCGATGCGATCGCAAATTGATACTAAGACGAATACCGTGAACAATTGGTGGAAACCCTGCCATTGGATGTTGAGAGGTAGCATTACACTCAGCACTCGGTCCGTCCCAAAAGTCAATAAGAAAGAGTTGGAGAGATACCACCCGTACATACACACCACAAACTCAACACCCACAAACGTCATAACAATAACACAACATTACCACCCTACACATAAACATTACAATAGCGAAATATCCAAACCACTGAATTAAACCTGTCGTGACGGCGCGCGTTGACGAAAAAAAACCACCAAACCAACCCCGACTGCAAATTAATCCGTTAACGCTCACCGTCCCACGGTGGTTTTGCAAACTCAGAGATCTCGAGAAACTGCGTACGCAGTGATTACACTTTGCACCGAAAATGCGAACGCGTTCGCAGGCCTGACAGACAGACAGACCCACCCACAGACCTACCCACAGACCCACCCACAGACCCACCCACAGACCCACAGACAGACACGGTCGTTGTATAACCCCTCCTAGGGGACTTTGTCCCCTCGGAGAGGTAAAAAGTGTCTGATTTTAATTAGGAAAATGGCGCCTTACGAAAGAAGTGGAGTGAGAGGGCGCCAAATTCAAACAGTTATAACACATAATATGAGTAAATTTGATTTGTGTAGTGTTTTAGGTTGATTTTTCTAATACGTATGTAAAAATTAGTATTGATTTAATGTTTGTAAACGTAACATATTAACAACTAGAATTGTATTAAATTAAAAAATAATAACACCACTGTAACGCAATAAGACACTTATTTTAAACGCTACAGCTGTTTCGGAACTACTCGCACGTCCCGTCGTCCGGCGTATTATAAACAATTTTATCGCTACTACGGCGAACAATCAGAGTAACTAAACAAAAACAGTTATTTACAAGTTGGCAAGCCAAAATATACCTCTCCTCGGAAGAATTGTCCCTAGTGGTATTAATCTCTCGAGAAAACCCTTAAAGATATCTCCGCAATTCAGAGTTATTTACTAAAAACGTAATCCCGGTTCAATCTCGCACGGTATACAATTTAATTATAATTAAAATAATTGAGACGAAACAACAAAAGTTTAATTTATTCAGAATATTATAAATTAAGTAGTTACAACAGTGAGTTAGACGAACTAGAACAACGCACAATTGAATTTAACCCTATTTATAGAACAAGTTTATCAGTTAAATGTAATACGAAGCAAATTTTAATGAAATAAATATCTACAGAGGGTATTCGTATTTTTCTCGCTTACGAAATAACAACACAAAAAACCTTCTTTAAACCTCTTCACACGAAAAAATGATAATTAAAGCCAACAATACCGCCCAAAAGCTCAACACAATCAAAAAAATAAAATACAATAACCCAATCGACCAAACTTTGGAGCCAAAACGACCAATAGAAAATATATAATAACAACCCAATCAATCAGACCAGAGCAGAGCAAAAATAATTAATAGAAAAATATTTAATAATATCCCAAATTATCAGGCTTCAGAGCAAAAATAACGAATAGAAAAAATTTATAATAATATCCCAATCAATCAGACTTCAGGATCAAAATAGCTCATAGAAAAATATTATTACGCAGTCGAGTAATAAATTAATTCAAAACCTAGCAAGAGAAAATAGAAAATCAAGAAGCGCAACACCTTACCATTCACAAATACGAATTTTCGACGTTATTATAATGAAACCGGATAAGCTTTAAGCCACGATGTGACCACTAAAGGTTCCACTAAAACTGAACGATTTTGAAAAATAAGTTTAAAAAACCAACAATACCCAAGAATAGACCAAAAACAACGTAATCCGATCAGTAAAAATAACATAAAACCCTTGCTTTGCCTGAAACCCAGATACTTTTTATATTTTAAAACAAGATTTGACCTTTAAAATTTCATACGTAAAAAATGTAGACTTGAACAAGATTAAATCAACATAATTTCATTCGTAAAAAAACTAGATTAGGCCTTCATAAATTCATTCATAAAAAATTCAAGACTTTATTACCTATTAGGCTCACGATGAGTATCTTATTTTCAGTGTAGCTGAGCAGCTATCGGTGGTTCTGTGATAGAGCGCTCGACTGCCACGCCGATTGGTCTGGGTTCGAAACCTGGGTGGCGCATTTGTTTTTAATCAATAGAGAAAACGCTAAATTAGAGTTTCTTCGATGCAATAATTTCAATTTCAATTCTATTTCAATTAAACCAAAATTTCGTACTCTATTAAATACGCTTCCGAAAAAACAAAATAAACATCTTCGTAGGGTGTTTATAATTTTCCCACCCAAACAAAATCTTACATTTATTTTTATCTCGGTTTTACTGGTATTTCAAGATTAGTGAAGTAGATGTCAATGGCTCATTGGTAAAACGTCCGGGTCTTAACAAAGTGCCCGGGTTCGATGCCTGACGGCGATCGAATTTAACTTCAAATTAATTTATTTTCACATTTGAAAATAATTTAACTTCAAATTAGTTTATTTTCACATTTGAAAATTTTATACATATCTAAAAAAATAAAATTGTACAGGATAAATTGACGATAACAACTTTAAAACTGCTTAAAAGACTTTCGCCAAAGCTGTTTTTAAAAAATTAATAAGTCGTATACTTGTCAGTGGTTCTGTGGTAAGGTATTTTCTTGTCAAGCAGAACAGCCCGGGTTCGAAACCTAGGCAACGCATTCGTTTTTAATCGACAGAGAAGACGCTACATTGAAATATCTTCGATGCAAAAATTTAAATCGAACACGAAATTTCGTTCTATATAAATAAACACCGAAATTTAATTATCTATTAATTAGTAATATACACTTCCGATAAATCTGAAAGTCTAATTTCCAAAGAAGCGTAATAAGTATCGGTGGTTCTGTGGTAGGACGTCCGCCTGTGATACAGGAGGTTTTGGGTTCAAATTCCGCTCGATACGATCGCAAATTGACACTAAAACGAATATCGTGAACAATTGGTGGAAACCCTGCCATTGGATGTTGAGAGGTTGCATAACACTCAGCACTCGATCCGTCCCAAAAGTCAAGAATAAGAAGAAGTGGGAGAAAAAGTGTGCATAAATACAACACACGCACCACAAAAACAACAAACACAACCGTCATAACACAAACTCAACATTACAAGAAAATATCCAATCAAACTAAGTTAAAACTGCCGCGACGGTGAGCGTTAACGAAAAGCAACAACCAAACTCAACGCAATCGCAAATTTATCCGTTAACGCTCACCGTCACAGGGGGGTTTTGCCAACCTTTAAACTGTTAAATGGTTATTCGACTGCGTACGCAGTGAGCCAAGAAACTGCGTACGCAGTGATTACCCTTTGCCCCGAAAATGCGAACGCGTTCGCAGGCCTGACAGACAGACAGTCAGACAGACAGACACGGTGATTGTATAACCCCTCCTAGGGGACTTTTTCCCCTCGGAGAGGTAAAAAGTACTGAATCAGCAATCTACACAAATCGAAATACCGTCGTATAAACTAACAAAGCATACAGAAAAAAGAATATATTGCCACCTATAAACGAAACCTAGAACTACAAAATTGGTATATATGGCGTAATTTGAAAATGAAGAGGGCCATCCTCCCGATTTATTATTGTATTCGTAGATTTCAATTTAATAATTTCAATCGATTCTCTTAAATTAAGTTTGTGCCTATTCTTTTGTTGTTTTATTAACTTCGCGTCCTGCATTCTAATTTTATGGCCCGGATTCTGCTTAGGCAGATTTTGTGATCCTATTTTGTCTAAGGTCAGCTTCATGTTCTTTAATTCTGACTAATAATTAACGTCGGGTTTGGCCAAAATAAGACATGTTATTTCATTTATTCCCGGTTTATTCTGGGGAATAGTTTTTTTTATCGTCCCAATTTAACATGACATATTCTTGTTTTTAAACTAATGGAACCTTTCACGTTACAGAGACTCGGGCCTTCATTTAAAAATTTCCGAGCCAAAATAGACACGGTAGAGATCTAAAAACCAACTCACAATGTCAAATTATTCAAGCATAGTGAATGGACAACAAACGCGTATTATTTTCTTAGGGAAATATAACTTATCTACCGCAGTTCAAAATAGCGAGAACATAATCAACATCTCACCGAGTCACGTTGCAAAGCCTATCAAAGCTCAATAATTTAAAAAAAAAGAAAGGATAACGTTTGAGAAACAAATTGGTTGTTTAAGAAAAAGTAAATTAATATGCCTAGAATATACACCGGGTTCTAGTTTAAAAAGTATTAAAGATTGTTTTATTTTATAATATATTTACGAGATGTCAACTTCTTCCAAGAGGCGCCGAGGAAACATTTTGTTAAACAGGAAATGCAGTGAAATAGTTTCGAATGATTCCCTTCCAACGTACGCCCTCTTTGCTCCAAGCAGATGCTTCTTGAAAGAAAGCAGTATCAACGTTTTGTAGTTTGATTCCCAAATCAATGCTCGGTGGCCTTTGACAAATTCCATTTGCCGTTGCAATAAAGTATTACGATCCACAAATAAATCGTTCATTTCTATCATTTTCACCAAACGTTTATTCCACACTGACAAGGGGCTCTGAAAAAAATATAACTTTAAATTTGTTAAAAAAATACTAAAATAAATATTGTTTCAAATCAGCCGATGATTAATTTTCCACGAAATATAGAACTACCTTGCGACAGATCTTAACCAAATCAGCGAACAAATAAATCTGTTTTTGACCTTTTTACCTCTCCGAGCGACTTTGTACCCTAGGAGGGGTTATACAACCACCGTGTCTGTCTGTCTGTCTGTGGGTCTGTTTGTCAGGCCTGCGAACGCTTTCGCATTTTCGGGGCATTTGCCAACTTGTTTTTATTTGAGTATCGTCGGTGCTACGACGGTTGACAAATTTTACAACTAGAGCAGGTCTGTCATAGGTTGATTTCAGGTTTGTTTTCGTTTTTATCAATTTTTTAGATATGGTTTAGAAATTAGTTTCGATACAGCACTTGTTTTTTTAAATATTTTATTAGATTTTTTAGGAATTTTTTAAAATGGCTTGTAAATCTTTTCAATGTACGAAATACCCCTTTCTTATTTTTAGGGAATCTGTATTTCTTATTTGAAATAAATTTCATTTTGTTTTCTTACTGAAAAGTTACCTTAATTTCTTTGATTTTTTCCATGATATCACTTAAAATCATGGTAACGCTTAAGTAGCTCAACTTATTAGGGCCGATTATCAATGTTACTATCTTGTGATAAACACCACAATCAAATTTCAATGCCCATTGAAATTAAATAACGGGGATTACATCTTTATATAATTTTGTATACCGATTACCGGCATATGAAATTTACCCTTTAGTAATACTATTTCTGTAATCAGTTACGTGATCGATTTAGTACTTTCAAAGCGTGAAGTTTGTACACCAATAACGAGTGATCAGCTCGTCTAGATCAATGTTGAACACTTGAAAAATAGCTTAGCATTAAAACTCCTGGAAAAAATTAAATCACTTAAGTTTTAATAAACGAGAAACTGTAAATCGACAATATTAATTTCTTTGAACCTTTAAATTAAAAAAACGTATGTTTCTAAATAATAGTTACGTAATGTTTAAATTCAATAATTTTATTCGTATCAATTTGTAACTCTTTTACAAGTTCAGTTTCTTTGACGTTTGGCAATTTGTGAACAGCCTTTAAACTATCTAAGTTTTAGCAATTGAATCTATACAGGGTCTTTTTTTTTGCTCGGAAAAGTGTTTTTTTTCAAAAACTATTTATAGTACCGATTTCAAATTTGGAAGGTCAATTCTCTATACCGGGGGACATCAGTTTGAGAAATTTGAGCGTTTTCGGTAATGTTTTTCACCAATTTTGAAAAATTATTTTTCGACCACTAGGTGCGAGATAAAATATTTCTATTATAAAGTTGTAGGCCGTCATCGAAAACCCTTAAAAATTGTTCACTCGACGAAAAACAATTTATTTATCAGTGAAAATTCGAGCTTGAAAAATTTACAAGTTGGTGAAGCCAAATTACGATTGTTTGAAACGATAATTGAAACCGAATTACCTAATCCAGTTGAAACTTTGGTTAAAAAAACGACCGGATTTAAAAAACACGAGGCTATAGGTCAATCCTAAACATGCATTGGGTGTTTGATAATATTTCGAACAATGCCTCGTTATTCAGTAGCTGAGCGTACCGAGATAGTTGCCATTTACTATGGAAAAGCAGCGCAAAACCTTAGAAGAGTGACTGAAATCTTCGCAGAAAGACATCCAAATGGAGCACCATCTGTAAATACAGTAAGACGAGCAATTCACGATTTCAATCAATTTGGTAACTTGCAACCTAGGTTTCGCGGATTGGGTCAACCGGATTTAGACTTCGAGAACAATGTACTCGCGTACTTTGTGGCATATCCTCGTCACAGTTGCGCTAACGCCGCTGCTGATTTGGGTTGTTCTGCAAATCGTGTGTGGAAAATTCTTCGTAAGAATCGCTATCACCCATACAGAGCTACGCTCCACCAAGGACTAATTGACGGAGACCATCAAAGACGTTATGAATTTAGCAACTGGTTACTAAATGCTGTCCAAGAAGATAGACAATTTTTGCGCCATGTTTTGTTCTCCGACGAAGCGTCATTTTCTAGAGATGGGCCCTTTAATCATCAAAACAGCCATCTTTGGTCTGACATCAACCCACATTGGGGTTTTGAATATCATCACCAGGTTCAATTTGAACGGGTCAATGTTTGGGTTGGACTTGTTGGAAACCGTTTGATTGGTCCCTTTTTCCTGCCGACGAACCTCAACGGCCAAAGGTATTAACATTTTCTACAGAACGAACTGAGTGACGCAATCGACGACCTTCCATTGGCTGAAAGACGTCAGTTGTGGTTTCAGCAAGATGGCGCCCCTCCGCATTTTTCCCGGCAAGTAACTGAGCACCTCAACAACGAGTTTCCTGAAAGGTGGATAGGGAGAAATGGTCCAGTGCATTGGCCAGCAAGGTCACCTGACCTAACACCGCTGGATTATTTTCTCTGGGGATTCGTTAAAGCAAAGGTATACGCCACGCCCATTGAAACTAGGGAGGAACTCATTAGACGAATAATCAGTGCTTGCCGAGACGTCACACCAGAAATGGTAGAGAAAGCGTTTGAGAACTTAATTGTCCGCGCACAAACCTGTGTTGCAGCCAATGGTGATATTATTGAAAATGTTTTGTAAAAATTTATGTGAATAAAATATCTGCATTTAAAAACCAAACGTGTACATTTTTTCAAGTGTGAAAACTCTACTACGTTTGTATTAGACTTGTTCCCTTTTCAATTATCGTTTCAAACAATTGTAATTTGGCTTCACCAACTTGTAAATTTTTCAAGCTCGAATTTTCACTGATAAATAAGTTGTTTTTCGTCGAGTGAACAATTTTTAAGGGTTTTCGATGACGGCCTACAACTTTATAATAGAAATTTTTTATCTCGCACCTAGTGGTCGAAAAATAATTTTTCAAAATTGGTGAAAAACATTACCGAAAACGCTCAAATTTCTCAAACTGATGTCCCCCGGTATAGAGAATTGACCTTCCAAATTTGAAATCGGTACTATAAATAGTTTTTGAAAAAAAACACTTTTCCGAGCAAAAAAAAAGACCCTGTATAATATAGGCCTAACCATAACAATTACGTAGAAAATGAAAGTGTAAATAACTCATTTGTAATATTAAATATTAAATATTTGATATTCTTAAAAATTACCTTAGCTTCGTAAACGTACTTTTTTAAATAACTCCATTATACAGGGTGTTTTTTTTTTCAAAACTATCTTTTCTAGAAAGTTTAAATTTGTACTGTAAATTATACGTGCCGGGGGACACCTACCAAATTTGCATCTAAATCGAAAAATATTTTCACGTTTTTTTGAAAATTTAAATTTTAACCGCTAGGTGCTATAAGAAAATTGTCAAAGAGAAAATTGTAGAGCGTCAGCGAAAACGTGAAAAATAGCATTGGCGCGAAAAATAGACGTCTTTTTCACTGAAAAAATACGACTTGAAAAAGTGACAGGTTGGGCAAGCTAAAATAACTTTTTTTGAATTCCATTAGGAGAGTAGGGTAACTTTATGATAGTCAGAAATTTGTTAAATGCAATAAACACCGCTGAAAAATCGAAGAGACAATGGCAAAGAAATTAAATTAATTAATTAATTATTAATGGCGATTTAAATTACGTTAGATCTGGCGTCCTTGCTGGCGAGTGTGCCGAACCGTTTCACCCTATTCTTCGTTTTGAAATACAGTATTTCAAATTTGGGTGTCATGAGGCGTGGCACTCTTTTTAAAACCACAATCTGGCTCATATAGCTATTGACTTTTCCTATTAGTTTTTTAATCTAATAGGCCTGTGTTTGCATCTATTCGTATTCGAAACCTATTTTAACCCTGATAGGCGAGAAGATAAATAGACCACAGGTTTAAAGGTCAGTAAAAACCTTAAATTTATTTAGTATTTAAATAACTGTACATACGATGTAACATTATTGTCGTAATCAATCTTAACAATCATGCCCCAATATTCCAGAGCTGATCGTAAGGAACTAGTTGCCATTTACTACGCGGAAGGTGGAAGAAATTTACGACAAGTGAGTGAGATCTTTGAGCAACGACATCCAGATAGAAGAACATCCATAACTACTGTAAATGACTTTCACCAGTATGGTAATGTACAACCTCGAGGGCCTGGTCAGCGGGATTTGGACTTTGAAAACACTATTTAAGCCTAATTTGCCGCATACCCACGTAGTAGTTGTGCCGCGGCGAGTAAGGATTTGGCTTGCAGTAAAACTCGCATTTAGGAAATTTTACATAGGCATAAGTACCATCCTTACAGAGCAACGCTTCACCACGGTTTACGAGATGGAGACGCTCAACAACAGCTGGATTTTTGCAACTGGCTGCTAAATTCCGTGCATGACGACCTACAATTCCTCCGCAACATGCTATTCTCGGATGAATCCTCGTTTCCAAGAGACGGCCCTTACAATCAAAAAATAATCCTGTTTGGGAAGGCACAAATCCACAAACGGTGCCCCGCCTCATTACACACTGGCCAGCAAGGTCACCCGATCTGACTCCATTGCATTTATTTCTTTGAGGCTTCGTCAAGGACAAGGTGCAGGTTATCAGAATTTATAGCCCGGTGTACCTAGTAACAGAGACCTTACCACCGGAGGCCTATCATCATAGTGCCCTACGCCACCGTCGCCAAGCCCGGACAGGTGACAAATCCAGCATGGGTAGCAGAACCCTACTACTGATGGTCGCACCTTTGACGCAGCCACTCAACCCAGCAGAAGGTGCAGCAATGGGTGGACCAATCCACACTTCGCACACAGCAGTGGGATTAAGAGTGGAAGCTGTAGCAACTGCAGCCGACACCCTACCTCGTAGGTAAAGAGTCAAACCCTTTGGAGAGAGCTCCTAAAGGGGAACGACGAGCACACAGCAGCCCGCATAACCCGGTACAGCTGGCACCGGAGATCCCGGTGGGAGTCCAAAAGTCCGGGAGATGGGTCCGCCGTGCCCTCATACGGAGGCCCGCCGCCCCACAGCAGGCCACCCAATCCGCCGAGGCGACCAGTTTGCCTGGACCCTCTCCGTTAGCCTGAACCGAAGTTCCGTATCCAGCCCAAACCTGACCGAAGTCGGAGGTGGAGCTAGGACCATTTGATCAGAGCTAACATCTCCCAGTGCGCCACCGCCCTTATGGGTTACAAGAGCCGGACACCGACTCCCCGAGAAAGCCACCAGTTATTGCACACTCTAACCCATTTAGGGCCAGGACAAGCTGCACGCCATTCTGCTTGAGACCCTTAAAGAGCTGCGTCAACGAATTGTAAGCGCTTGCCGGGAAGTAACCCCGGAAATGATTTAAGCTGCCTTCGACAATATGATTGTTCGCGCCCAAGCCTGCATCGCAGCCGAAGGTGGTATTTTCGAAACGTACTTATAAATTTTGAATACCAAAATGAAATGTATCTTTGTTTTTTTTTTTTGAAAAATCGCATTTTTTATCCTACGAAATTAAATCGTGCAATACCTTCTTCGCCATTGTCTCCTCAATTTTTCAGCGGTGTTTATAGCATTAAACACCAGATTTACAAATTTCTGACTTTCATAAAGTTACACTACTCTCCCAATGGAATTCCAAAAAAGTTATTTTAGCTTGCCCAACTTGTCACTTTTTCAAGTCGTATTTTTGTCAGTGAAAAATACGTCTATTTTTTTCGCGCTAACGCTATTTGTACGTTTTCGGTGACGATCTACAATTTTCTCATTGACAATTTTCTTATAGCACCTAGCGGTTAAAATCTAAATTTCAAAAAACGTGAAAATATTTTTAGATTTAGATGCAATTTTGGTAGAAAGTGTCCCCTGGCACGTATAATGTACAGTACAAATTTAAACTTTCTGGTAAACATAATTTTTGAAAAAAAAATCACAATTTCAATTTGAAATTTAAGAAAACTTTAAGTAAAAACTGAGAATTTAACCCTCTGAATATGAGGCATTTTGCTATGAATAATGGTTCAGAATTAATCACAAACTAAGGGCCATGATCTTAAAAAGAATTAAAATACTAACAGTTTGATCGAATGTTTCTAGCATATTTGTTTAATTTCTTACCTGCACAATATCAGAAAATTTTGAGCCGCTTGGCACCAGCGGCTTTATATGAGGATGCGCTAGAAGCTCTTCCATATTTTCTATGTAATCTCTGTTCAAAATCAAAATTTTGCCCTTCAAGGAGTTGCTATAGCACATTAATAAAATGTTGAAACCAAACATCCAAGTGCAAATCAATATTCTAGGTGTTATTGTTTTCGTTAGATCTTTTGCTAAAAATAATACAGAAATATTTTTAAATGTTATTACAGTACGTGATGTGGAGCGATAAAGGGGTTTTAGATACAAGAAAAATTATTTTTATTTAACTTAAAAGCGAATATTGGTTTTTGCATAGATATCAATATTTTCCATTAAAATAATAATGGATTGGATTCCTCGTTAATTCGTCAAACAATTTAATACATTTCCAAATAATTCGTCAACAACATTTTAATTTATGGGAAAGCGAAATTTTTTTACTTCTTGCTTTTAATTAACAGGGTATTTTTTATAGCTAGATTTTTTATAAAACTATGTTTTCTAGAAAGTTTAAATTATTATGGTACGTTATACATGCCCGGGGACACTCGTTGACCTAGATTTCAAAGTGTTGGTCTGCGTAATTACTACTTGGAGAACACAGTGTTGGCGTACTTTGTCGCGTTCCCACGTAAAAGTTTTTCCGCGGCAAGTGCTGATTTGGGGTGTAGTGCCGGACAAAAAGGTCACCAGACCTTACGTCGTTGGATTTTATTGGGGCTACATTAAGGATAAGGTCTACGCCACTCCCGTTGAAACGCAAGAAGAACTTCGTCAACGAAATATATACGCCTGCCGGGAAATCACACCAGAAATCATTCAACATGCTTTTGACAACTTGATTGTTCGCGCTCAAGCTTGTATCGCAGCTGATGGTGGAATATTTGAACCATTCTTATAATTTTCCTCGCATTTTGTTAAGTAAATTGATTTTTTTTATTATTTTCCGAAATTATTTACAGTACGTATTTGGAAAAACGATATCTTCTTTAATTTTTATATCTTAAAAATCTATAACTTAAACAAATATTCGACTTTTTCCAACCAAGTAAAAATAAATTATGACACTATTCGAATACATTTTTAGCTAGCCCAACTTGTCACTTTTTCAAGTCGTGTTTAATTTTTTCGAACCAACGAAATTCTTACTTTTTCTATGACGCTCTACAAGTTTCTTATTGACAAATTAATTCCAGCACCTAGCGGCGAAAAATTAAGTTTTGGAAAAACGTGAAAATAATTTCCGAAATCGATGAAATTTTGTCAGAGAGTGTCCCCCAGAATGTATAACGTACCGTAAAAATTTCACATAGTTTTAAAAAAACAAAAATTACTTTTTGAGCAAAAATAAACAGCCTGTATACCTCCTCGATAATTTAATGTCACCAATCATGGAGCAAAAAAAAAGCTGTTTGATATCCTATCGTCAGAGCGAAAGCCATATTATTTTGATTGATTTCACTTTATTGATTTAGCTACGTAAAGTAAGGTTATTTTACAATACTTTATATAAGAATATGGGAAACACGAAACCAGGAGAGAAAAGGCAACGAAATTTAGTGCCAAGTGGAATCTTGACTTGATTTGATAAACGAAGAACCTGCTAAGAAAGCTGATCAGGCAATCGGAAAATATTATGAAAATCTTGTTTATAGTTATACATAATTTCGTAGGTCATATTGGCCTTGTACGTCATGAATTAGCTCTTAGACGGGTCGTAGCTTGCAAACCTTACTCTCAATCGGAGAAAGGAAACGAAGTAGGTAAGACCAGGTTCTCACACCGCGACGTTGTTAAGGCCTATTTCCCGGAAACTTGAATTGATTTTTCCAGTAAGTAAGCCGTCCCCCCCCCCCCCATGAACACAATTTAAAAACAATTTTGTGACCCTGATTGCACCCTCCATGCACCATATTGCATCAATTACTGTGGTTTTGCACCCTCAGGGAATGGCACCAAATTTGAAAACAGAAACGAGCGCATAAGTGGTGCTATATTCGATATCGATAACCAAAACGCGCCTAATCGATTGAACCCTCAATTTACTATCATTTACTAAATTGAACCAAACTCCTTTAGATGTCTAATCCCGAGAGTGAAAATAAAGTGTTATCGGTGCATTATGGTGCAATCAGGTGCACAAACTTGTTTTTTTAAGAAGTTTGTGCATCTGATTGCACCATAATGCCAACAATTAAAGTATATGAGTACGCTGCACTAGTGAACCAAGGGCATATTGCATACTAGTTTTAATTAAATACCCGAAGAATAAAATTATAGAGAGGTGTCGCTTTCGTTACTCAAATAAAAATAAACCTTTGTAACGGTACGTAAAACCATTAAAGGTTTACTTTTACTCAATATTATTTTTGAACAACTTAAACAGAAACACTTTCGGCAATGATTTTTACAATGTTTTAGTAAAACATTTTTTGGGCTTATACCAACTTGTGTTCCGGGACCTAGTTACGTAGTTAAAAAAAGGCCTTTTTGACTTAACTTAGATTTTGTTAGGAGTTAGAGTATGCTTTACCTCTATCTCTTGGGAAAATTTAATCTTCCACCTACCAGTGAAGAAAAAATATTTTCAAAACTGGAAAAATGCTTCAACATGTATTAACCCTGAAAATATCATAGTTCTATGCCTAGTTCGAGCAATTTGTCACCCCCTGTGGACATAGGACATGATGCACTTATGGTTAATGTTAACGTTATGTTATATCGTATTTTTTGTTATTTTTTTGACCTAAAATAACTAAATAAAAGTAATAAATAAAACAACACAAAGGGGTTATTTTCGTAAAAAAGAGCGAGAAAAACCGTAATAGTTGTCGCATATCAGACACGATTTCATGAGCTTAAACAAACAAAACAGAATAAATACTTGCCATTGAAAAGAAGAATGTAAATCTGGTTGAATATTTCGAGAAATATTTTGGATATCAAGCATTCTTTTGTTTTACGCGCAAAAGTAACAAAAACGCTCAAAGTAAAAAGAGCAAGTATCCATAGAAGCCAAACATTTCCGGGTGGGCCTAGGATATCCAAGTATTCTTCTTTTTGCATCACCGCATTAACGCAAGTCAAAATAACGTGCCCATTTTGAGATGACGGTGGAGTGCAATGAAACCTTTTCGTGTTCGGTTCCACGATAAAATACTCTTGTAAACCACTGTCAATTACCTTGTTAAAAATGAAATTATTTAGGATTAAGTAAAATAAATTGGTATTGAATAATAGTGTTATTATGTTTGCCAAATAGAAATAAAAATAGTTAAGGACTCGAAAAAGTTAGAGTGTCAACTTTAGATAGTAAAGTTTTTTAAACGCACGAACACACAAATAAAACCGATTTGACGAGACTAACCTAAACGCGAAGAAGTTAAAAGCCCAAACCAATTTTAGATAACTATGATTTATTAGAGAAATAACTCCATAATTCGGCCTAATGGATTTTCAGACGATTGGCAATTTCAAAGTTATGTTTAAATTCAAGTTGCGCATTTGCCTGTAAGACCAATTGACAATATATATTGCAATATTTTCCAATTAAGTAATCAATAACCTCCAAAATGTTTGTCTTTTTGGTTTTCGTGTAGTTAAAATATGTTATTCTGTTGCGGTTTTGTTAATAACGGTTGAAATGAAAATTTAAGGTGCGAGTAATTGTCTTACAACCGTGACCTAACTATGTCTGTCACGAGTTCTTCTAAAGTAAAATAAGCTTTATTTAAACAATAACATTGAATGTACCTCTTTTTCTATAGCATTAGCCATGTTTATACTGTTTCCTGTAATATCAATATTTAGACTTTTTAAATTTCTAATGACTTCGATAGTAGGAACAAATTGGATCCTAGGAAGAATAAAAAATATATTTATTGAAAAACTTTAAATGAGCAAACATGATTATCACAAATATACTATAAGCCAACACTTAACAAAAATATTTAAGAGCAGTTATCTTAAATTAGATTTTTTTTAAATAAATATTAATTGCTTTCTAAGCCGATTTGTAATGCCATTACGAAGTTGCTGCTTTTAAACGATGTAAAATTTATTTTTTTTTTCTTTATTTTTGACACACACGAACAAACGTTATGCCATGATTGAAGTGTTGTGTTCAACAAGGGAGATGTAGGTTAATATCTTGTTTGACGTTGCCAAAGTTATTGGGTGACAGGGATTAGCATTTCGTGTGTCACACCCTAAGAAAGTGACAATTTTTACCACGTTGTTCCAGACACAACTCAACCTCCTGAATAGAATTCGATTACCGGCTCTTCTTTATACGTTCTTTTAATTGGACAACATTAAACCCTATGTTTATGCATTTTAAATGAAAATAGAAGCTGTTTCTGACCACTGCGCAAACCAAGTCTATGAGAAACATTTTGGAAAAAGCTATTGAAATGGAATATTTTCAAAAATGGGCTAGTCTGCTGTATGTTTATGTGTGTATGTGCTAGTCATTAAAAAATCTTAAAACTCATTATTTTTCAATGTTACATTTTTGGACAATGGTGGCATAGAAGGATTTTATTAAAAACTTATGGATTTTCTTACTAGGCTTAGATGCCCGAATGATTTTATTTAATTATAACTTGAATATGTAAACCGCCTTTAATATTTGTCTGAGTCATTGGTTTTTTATAGCCTGTTAACTTATGAAACACTTAGAACTATAGGTAAAAATATTTTGAAATGTTAGGTTTATAAAATGTTGTGTTGATTAAAGGATATGTTGTCGAATGTTTTTCCACCTTTTTTTGCAAGCGGCTTAATGTCTTTGGGGGGAAGACGATGAATATTCAGAGTTAACTAATAGATCTTGTTAAAAGTTAATATAAGGAACATACTAAAAAGTTTTTAAACTTAATGATTTCTCGTTTGTATTGAAAAGAGTTTAAAATCAAATAATGTTTAACAAACTAAAATAATTGTTTGGTTCTTTAAGAAACAAAACGTGCTTACTTACTTTGTGTTTGGTAAGGAATGCAGAACATAAGTAAATAGTGACAAAGGTTTAAAAGAATATTGCGAGATCGTGTTATTTGCTATGTTGGGAGCAATCACTTCATCAGCCTATAGAACATCAAAATTAAATAAAAATTATTTATAACGCTCTTTTGTTCCTTGAAGATGTTGAAGATATATTAATTTATAGTCCTAAACTTCATTAGTTCTTAAAGTTCATCTGAAGGTCCCCCTCCGACCGAACCTACTCGACACACACTTGGCTTTTGGCCTAAGTTCCCCATGAACGCATCTCAGGCTTCAAGAATGTTTTGCACACTGAAGTGTTTTCTAATTTCTCATAAGTGCACCGTTTGTATACTCACTATTAAGAAGACTGAACGTAATTTTTCTAAGAACCTTTTTTAAATATTTTTGGTAAATACGTTAATTTTTAGATAATATGGTTAACACAAAGTAGCTTCTTTTTTAAATAGTAAAACAATAAATAACCATGATATTATTTTCTGTTAAGACGATTTGAAAGTACTCACTGGGAATAAAGAAAATTTGAAAACGTTTTGATTCATTTTCTTTAGATTAGTTTGTTCGATTCGGAAATGTTCTTGCTAATTGTCATCTGTGGAACA
Organism: Leiobunum rupestre; assembly: GCF_980474605.1. Classification (NCBI taxonomy): domain Eukaryota; kingdom Metazoa; phylum Arthropoda; class Arachnida; order Opiliones; family Sclerosomatidae; genus Leiobunum; species Leiobunum rupestre. The sequence continues at coordinate 53,868,785 of NC_143384.1, read as the reverse complement.
ACGATACCCAGTAAATGTTAAATTAATTTAACTTAACCTATCATTTTATTCAATAAAATAAAATAAAAGAATAATCAATGAGGGCCTTGCCAATTAAAGGTAAAAGCATGTTAGGGTAAAATTCGTCTTAAGTTAATTTCTGAATTTTATTTTTAAGCTACGAACTTTATCCAGTTTAATCAATTGCAATAAAGGCAAAATATTTTTTAAATTAATCCACAAATTTGCTTATATAAAAATGTTTGGTTGAAGAATATAGTTTGCAATTATATAATTATTTCAACCTACTCAAAGTCTATAAATGGTTGCATTGTGAGTTAACGGTTCCTCCTGGTTTCTCTGTTTGCAACGTTAACCCCAGTTCAGCACTTTTCCAATCTACCCGCTTAAAACGGGAGAGTGAAAATTTGTTTCTATATCCCAGAGAATTGTAAACCATTGCATAGAAACCAAATATACTTTAAAATTGTATCAGTGAGACTTATTTAAATTTTTAAACTACCAAAAGTGTCAAGTAAGGTTCATAGTATGTTATTTTGTTGATCTCAAGTAGTTATTAGTGTCTGATGAAACAGCTTTTTGGTCACAGTTCTCAGCTCTCCATTTTACAACAAAGTATGGCTATCGTTTAAGGGTACTTTAATAAGATTAGCCTTTGCCATATGCAAAGCAAAAAGTGTTTTTATGAATGTTATAATATCATAGAATAAACCATTATATTATAGAATAATAATTCTAAGAAAATTACAGGTCAAATATTTTAAAGCCTAAATGTCAGTGCCGTCAAACAGTTACTAAATTTCATTGGTTTAATTTCAAATTAATGTTCACGAAATTATCGCTTACTTTCTAAAATGTTTTTTGGGTTGTATAATTCTTGTACTAAATTTTCACCATTTACTTTTTGCTGATTTCATTTTCAACTAGTTGGGCAACCTTGGTGGGTCATCTTAATTTTACTCTTTCAAAGTTCAAATTTCTGAAAGCTCTTTTATCCTGATATTCTAATAACTTAATCAAATAATAACAAGTTGGCAAGCTTGCCAAAATATACCTCTCCTCGGAAGAATTGTCCCTAGTGGTATTAATTTCTTGAGATGATACTTAAAGATATATCTCCGCAATTCAAAGTTATTTACTAAAAACGTAATCCCGGTTCCATCCCGCCCAGTATAAAATTTTAATTATAATTAAAATAAATGAGACGAAACAACCGATTTTAATTTATTCAAAATATTATAAATTAAGTAAATACAACAGTGAGTTAGACGTACTAAAACAATGCACAATTGAATTCAACCCTTTTTACAGTACAATTTTATCAGTTGAATATAATACGAAGCAAATTTTAATGAAAGAAATATCTACAGAGGTTATTTGTATTTTTCTCGCTTACGAAATACTTGCCGCATCTTTAACGCTCATTTTATTTCAACACTCGTAGACTTCTAGTTGACGTTGTGACACATACCGCATGAAAAAGACCAATGCCGTCCAATTTCCAATATCATATAATGACTCGCACACCCAGGAAATCATTGACTGCGTTATAGAAATCGTAGATATCCAAATATCCACACCAAATATATTTACAAGAAGCAAAAACCTTACCATCAACAAAGCACAGAGAGCCACTAGACTAACCGACAGCTCTCAAAGCAATAAACGTTAAATTATCGCCTTTGCATTAACACAACTATATATAGGTCGATAAGAAAACCCGTAAATAAATAACAAAAAACTAACAAAGTGGACGACCCACAGGGTCTACCCGTTAACCCTCTTATCTCGGCTGACTGCGCTAAAACAAGATTTGACCTTTAAAATTGCATACGTAAAAAATGTAGACTTTAAAAACGATTAATATACTCTTCCGCTAAGCTGAGTTTATAATTTTCAAAGAAGCGTAACATCTATCGGTGGATCTGTGGTAGAACATTTGCCTGTCGTGCAGAAGGGCTCGGGTTCGAAACCTGGGCGGCGCTTTCGTTTTTAATCAACAGAGAATACGCTACATTAGAATTACTTCGATGCAATAATTTAAATGGAACACGAAATTTCGGTCTAATTAATAACAACCAAAATTTAATACTCTGTTAATTTGTAATAAACGTTTCCGATAAAGCTGAAGGTCTAATTTTCGATAGAGCGTAATAAGTGTCCGTGGTTCTGTGGTAGAACGTCCGCCTGTCAAGCAGGAGGTCTCGGGTTCAAATCCCGCCCGATGCGATCGCAAATTGATACTAAGACTATTACCGTTAACAATTGATGGAAACCCTGCCATTGGAAGTTGAGATGTTGCCATAACACTCAGCACTCGGTCCGTCCCAAAATTCAATAAGAAGGAGTGGGAGAATACGCACGAATAACAAACGTAGCGACGGTGGGCGTTAACGAAAAAAAAAAAACGGAATCTCAAATTCATCCGTTAACGCTTACCGTCACACGGTGGTTTTGCCAACCTTTAAACTGCTAAAACGGTTTTCGACTGCGTACGCAGTGATTACCCTTTGCCCCGAAAATGCGAACGCACACACACAGACGGACACGCTGGTTGTATAATCCCTCCTAGGGTACTTTGTCCCCTCGGAGAGGTAAAAATAATATACTTTTCATTTATTTATTGTAGATTTGATCTATTTAGTGAAATTTCGATCTCATTTACAAAAGACTAGCAGGGAGAACCACGAACGAATAAAATCTTAAAAATAAAGATTATTACTAACGTTATTAAGTTGAAATACAATTGATTCTTAAGAAGATTTGGGTTAAAAAAACATGAATTTACAAATTCTTGTATTTATAAAATATATTTGGCTATGAGTGGCACCTTTAAATCAGGTCGCTTTAAAAAAAACCTAACCTAATCCTAAATTTAAGAAAGAGCCTACAACTCAACGAAAATTGTTCGAAAGATAATCTAGCTACACGTCTTTATTAACTTTGAGTGATACTTCTGAAAATAGAAATCCATTTAGCTGGAAATAAGCAGAAATCAAAAATATGCGTATTGTAGCGCGCGCGTCGGAGATCAGATCTCAACCTAGGGACAATCGACTTAAGCGAACCCCTAAGGTACCTGTCTACAATTAATAAAAAAAGAAAACCAAAGGAGATAATAATGAATGAATACGCCCGGGACTATTCGCGTAACGTTATACATGTATGGTGGGGTTAGCGAGGGTCCTCAGTATTAAATTGGTGTCTAGGAGAAATTTGAAATGAAACGTATCAAGCCAGTTGTTAGATTGCCAAACACTAAATGATTTATTTTAACCTTAATATCCTAACTAAACATTTAAGCTAACTTAAAACTACCTAAATACTAATTTAACTAAATGAAATATTAACAAATTAAGCAACTGGCCAGTGCTCGCGACATTAACAAAATGTAAAATAGAGGTTGCAACCATTACCTAACAAAGTTCATCTGTTGAACTGCGGAAACGTCATCGTAGTGACAGAGTCCGGTTGCAGCCGTGGAAGAATCTGAGCGACGTTGTTGACGTTTCGGAACAGCAGAACACATAATTTATGTTGGTGGCGATAGTATCTCGTACAATGTGTTGAAAGTAGCCGCTGGATGGTTGGGCATAACAAATTTGCCAATATAGATTGTTGCTGCCCTTATCTTCACATCAACACGTATACAGCTCGAAGGTTAAACTAAATTAGTTGAATAAAAAATTATTTTGCTCAGGTCATAAAATGGAGTACTTTTCAAATAAAATCCCGAACCGTTACAATTTCTTTTTAGATCGCGTCCGAGCGTGAGTTATTAAAAACTCGCGTTATTTATCTGTCGTATTATTTTCCAACTCTTCAATAATATGTATTATACATGTAGGCAAATTTTAACACAATAAATAATTTAAAAATAAATAATATAATGTATAAGAAATATAAATGACAATCGGCACGTCGGTATATCAATAAGGGGTGAAAGGGGGCGCTGTGATTTCCTCGCTATCCCACAGAACCAAAGATCTCCCGGTAAAAGGACGGGCCCTTCCCTTACCTGGAATAAAACGCAAACAACCGAATCACCCAATCACCAAAATATTCGACCAGCAATTATTTTAGGGGAAGGGGATGGTATATTTCTGATAATTTTGATATTTCGCATTACAGTATTTGACAAACAACATTTATAAAAGGATATCTTTATTGATTTTTGTTTAATGTTAAGAGCGTTATAACTGAACGACTAAACCCTCACATTGATAGTTAGAGACTCTGCTAAGTGCTTTGAACAATCAAACCAATTAATGACTTCATGAAAGCTTCGTCTTGTTCGATAAAGCTGCAGGATTTATAATGTATTATATAGAGTGTTTTGCAAGCGTAAGCCTCGATGCCAAAATATTGTTTGAGAGGCTTATAGTTTCTACAGCTCCTATTCATCAAGCGTAATGGTGTATTTGATCGATCTTCGAGTAAACTCTTTTATCCTAAAATAAATCACGACATATATTTTATCCCTGTAAGATTCTACGTCATTATAATATGAAAAAATTTCTGCTACGGTTTTACAATGTTTACCTAATACCTCAGACATAATGAACTGCTCACCGAGGCCCATAAGAAAAATTGCCATTTTAATTTACAAAGAAAAAACCAGCGTTTTCAGAACACTATTAAGTCGTTGTTATCTAAAATTTTGAATAAAGATTAATAGGCTTATTCATTTTCTAAAGCTGATATAATTTGAGCACGTACATTTAACTGGCGGTCCGTAAGCTATTTATATACAAACAGTTTCATATAGTTGCGTTAGTATGTTCGAAATGCGAATTAAACGTTTTAAATAGGTTTAATAATAATCGTCAATAGAAGATAAAAGGAAAACGTTTCTGTGAGGTAGACATTTCTATTTGTACAAACTTTTGTTTAAGAAATTCCTTTATCCGCCTAGTTCACAGCTCTGTTAATTTATTGAAGTTCCCATATTCATTAGTCTTGATTCATCATCTATTGGAAATCCTACATCACTTTGGAAATCAAATATTACCTTTAAAATTTTGGTAATTTTGTGATTTAATTATCTCATAAATATCCATCTTTTAATGAAGATGCTTTATCAGTAATTGACCAAAAATATATCACAAAAAACTTAAGAAAAGCATCACACATGATCTATGTAATCAAATACGAATTTGACAAAACAATATTAAATAAGTTAAGTTAAGCATTTTGCATAGAGAAACACCAATTTATAAATTTACTAGATTTGAAAATTATTGCAGAAATTTTAGATTTAGCAGACTGGACCAAGATTTAAGATAAAAATAAACAACATGTGGTTGAACAAGCATATATTTGTCTTGTCATTCTTTTATCGTTCTAACAGTTTTTTCTCCCACACTTTTAGATTTTAAATCAATTACTCACAAGTACGTTCCGGGTCAGAGCAGTCCGATGATGTACTTGAAAGGGTCAAGGAATCTTAAACGTTTGAGAATTTAGAGTTTAAACTTAATAAATGATTTCAAATCTTACAAGGTTAGAAATAAAAAATTTAAATTTTTAATTTTGGGTGCTTGATATCTATCGAAAATTATGTTTTTGAAAAAAAAGTAGCTCTTAATTTATCGGCGCTCCATCAATTTCAGGAGGAACAAGTTGGCAACCCAAATTATACCTCTCCTCGGAAGAATTGTCCCTAGTGGTATTAATTTCTCGAGATGACCCTTAAAGATATATCTCCGCAATTCAGAGTTATTTACTAAAAACGTAATCCCGGTTCAATCCCACCCGGTATAAAATTTTAATCCAATTGTTGTTTTTATTAAACGTCTCGTTTAATGAATAGTGAGTAGGCAGTCCACTAGCGAGGCCCCCGGAGGAAATGTGTTCAATACCGAGGCCACGTTGCCTCTTTGGACAGGGATCGCGATTCCTTTGCATAAGATATTCGACGGAACGCGACTCGCCGGTTACCTCCCGAATTTTCCGACCGAGTGAGTGTACCAATGCCAAACCGTCAATGGCAACGGCTCTGAATAGGTATCGATTTTCTAGGCCCTCGTACTTGGATTTCTTCTTGTTTTCAGCCTGGGTGGCGGCCGAGAGAGGGGCTGACAAAGAAGATGCCAAATACGATGGCGCTAGAGGGTCAGTGCAGGTGAAATCCCACACCAGGTATTTTCCACCTGCCCAAGGGACCAGAGACATGCCATCGGGTCTTTTCCCATCATCCCGCGATAGGCCAGGAGGCTCGAGGATGGATGGCAAGCCAGCAGAAACTAGGGCGCGTTTAAGGATGTCGTTAACAGCGCCATGGCGCGAAAGCCTACCCGCATTTTTCTTACAGTTCAAGCCATTAGAGCCGAAAGAGTCAACATGGCTTCCGCAGCTTCACGAGTGCGGAACACAAATTTTAGCACCTAGCCGAAGGCCGACGGCTATCCTAAAAGAGTCGTCATCTAAGAGGGTACCTAAGCACGGCGATGGGAGAGCGTTCAACCAACAACCGGACTCTTTAGAGCTCACCGAGAGCAGCCTTGCCTTATCGCAGTCATCGGAGGCGGCGTCAGTCAAAAAGGCGATTGATTTGTCCACGAGCGGACCCTCCCACGCTGGTTGATGATTCCAATGGTCGGCGGATGCAACGCTCACCTCCGAAAGAAACTCCCATCGATTTAAGGCGTCAGGCAAAACGGGGTCAGGAGAATCGGTAATAAAGTCCGGAAGGTTCACGCTCACCAAGTCAGCGACACTAGATACGGCGGAGAGAAAAGCCGGAAGGGATAGTTTCGAGGCATGGCGAATTCCAAGGCCACCCTTAGAAACGGGAAGAGAAGACTGTACCCAAGGGGCCTCTTCCATTAAAGTATTGGTAACCTCTTGGAGCGCCAGACGGAGGGTATTATCGAAGACGTTAAGGCCATCTTCGTCCCGCCAGATTGGGGCACTACGGAGGATATACGAAAGCTTTGGGAAGGCCAAACAGTTTTTCAGGAGGAAAAATCCCTGATGGGCCGTTATTTGGTGTAGGTTCCCAGCCATTGTTTTTAATTTTTTGGTCTTGCTAGAGACAGCTTCGACCGAAAGTGGAGCACCCAGAAGGAAGTAGTTGCTGCGATCGATAATTTGTATACCGGGAGCAGCCGTGGAGAAAAGAGCCTGGAAGTATGCGTCGTCGAATTCGCCGGGGTTAAGGACTAACAGTTCGCATTTAGAGGTGTTCAGTTTGAGACCAATTCCTTCGGAAATTTCTTTGAGAAGAAGCAGGTCACTAAGAACTGTCTGGACCGTCGCCGAGCGAAGAATCATCCAGGTACCAGACGTTAAACTCAGATATCATGCGGGAAGCCACTTTTTGGGCAATGAGGCAGAAGAGGGCAGGACCAAAAGTGTCAACTTGCTGGACACCGCGTTCAGACGATAGAAGTGATTCTCCGTAACTAAGATGGGAAGGGTTCTTGTAGTTTTGTCGCAAAAACAAATAGAGACCAGGGACTTCTTTGTGGACACATTTCAGGAGGCGATCCCGGCGAACCATATTAAAGGCGTTCAGGTAGTCTACTTTAAGGAAAACTTTCGCTTCGGTATGGTGATGGTTGACATAGCGGCGAGCAGCATGCGCCGCAGCTTCCGCTCCTCTAGGGGTCCCGAACTCCAACTGCTTGGGACGGAGAACAGGCCCGAGGGTGTGGGCGATATGTGAGCAGCCCAACTTTACCACCAGACGCCGTAGGGTATAGCCGACCGCTATTGGCCGAATAACCCCGTCCTTCTTCTTGAGGGCGCATAGGGAAGCGCCATAGAGCACTGGGCAGATTTCCGGAGGGACCAGCCCACCTAGCATCATGTTACAGAGAGAAGTCAGAGATTTCAATAGGATATCCCAGGAATCCCCAGAACCGGGCCCAGTGAGGTCTTTCAGGTGCTGAGGAGTCAAAGAATCCAGGCCCCCAGCAGATCCGGATGGAAAGGATGACAACGCTTTTCGAACGTCCGATTCGGTGACGATCAAATGCGGCAGAGAGGACCAGTCAAATTCTGACTCGTAGGAAAAGTGGTCATGGCTATCCGCGGAGGGGTACTTACTTTGAATAGTTTCGAGCGTAGCAGCGTCGTTAGGGGCAAAGCAGAGAACATGAACCGCTCCGGTGATATCCCCGTCAGAAAATTTAGCTTAGACAATTTTGGCAATGTTCCGGGTGGACGTCTTCTTTTTGGTTGGTTTTGAGGGACGCGAAACGGAAGGAAGAACGAGCCCTTCCTGAAAAATGACCGATATTGGCTTTAACGCGAGAAACAAGCGAGACTGTTTTCCCATCGGCTGTTCCCGGAGATTGGAGGCATGCCGCCGGGAAACAAAATAAAATGTTCCAAGTACCTACAGAGTTTTCGCGGACAACTTTGTTAATGATACTAGATAAACAACTGGCGGCCATATTTCGTGTCCCCCGTGGTATGCGACGTAGAACGCGACGCGTCCATTTTAAATTGGCAAGGAGGTTCACGATCGCGGCCGGGGAGACATCCGTAGAAGATGATACAGCAGCACTCACTACAGAGCTGTCCGACGGTTTATAGCACGTCTAAGACCTACTGTAGTGACTATTTAAGCTCTTAAATTGTTTACCGCACTGGAGGCAGGGCGTGTAGACGGACTGTGAAGACATACCGAATTTTAAACAGTTAGGTAGCTCATACTAGTTACATAAAGCTAACACAAAACGTTTCCGTAAATCGCGTGGCCTACTGTATCGTATATCACAGTCGAGAACCAAAACATTACAAAAGTGAAAAAAAATTTAATACCAGCTAAAATTTCAAGAAGGATTGATAAACTCCCGTTAATAAAAACATTGTCTATAATTAGAAGCAGTATCCATTAGTTAAGACAGACGTAGAGGAATACACTAAAAATCCAAAACTGAAACACGAGGCAGTTGTAAAGTTTAAAAATTATACAAGTAAAACAAAGTGCAACCGAACACGGTACCGGGGAAAAGTAGCAGCTGAACGAAAGGGCCTTAAAATATGACGACAAAAATCAACAGTGTAGCTGGAATAAAAATACAAAATTTACACATGCACAAATGAGGGATATTAGAAGACAAATACTAAAAAACTTATTGTACAAAAGCTGCGAACACGAGACTAAACGTTATAACTTCAAAAAAAAACATAGTAAAGACTAATTAAACACTACTTAAAAAGAACTCCCGGGACCAACGGCATCCAAAATTGTACAGTGGTGGTAGAATAAGAATTCTAGCCGAGGCCCGAGGCACAATAATACTTAGAATAAGAGATAATTAAGCAACTAATGAAAAAAAAATATATATATACATGAAAAGAAAGCTGAAGGCTTCCAACAACCGAATGGACAAATAATACCACGCCCGACATCAATACAATAAAAAAAATACCGATAAAACCGCGAGCTAAAATAGCGTGCCGCAATATATTTGTCGCTGTTGGAAAATCTTTAATTATAATTAAAATAATTGAGACGAAACAACCGAGTTTAATTTATTGAGAATAATATAAATTAAGTAGTTACAACAGCGAGTTAGACGTACTAAAACAATGCACAATTGAATTTAACCCTATTAACTGTCCAAGTTAATCAGTGAAATTTAATACGAAGCCAGTTTTAATGAAAGAAATATCTAATTTTTATCGCTTACGGAATACTTGCTGCATCTTTAACGCTCATTTTATTTCAACACTCGACCTTGATGAAGAAACCGTAGAAAAGCTATATTCGACATCTGGTAGTTTTTTTTTTTGACATCCACACATCGGTGTCGACCCAAGGCCTTAGACACCAGCACTCAATAACTGATTAATCAGGGCGAGATATGTGTAACGGCCACGCCAACGGGGGGAAACGTGGGGACAGAGGTGGGGACACCCGTGGCGGAAGTATGCCGACCACCCGTTGGAAGATTGGTAGTCCTCCTCACACGGCCATCCACAAACTCTGCCTCCCGGACGCCTGGGATTACAGGAGTGAGCCACTACTTCCGGCCGTCATCTGGTAGTGGACGAGTCGTAAACTTCCTGTTGACGTTGTCAAGGCTTTTTTTTTGAGAGTCACACGGTATGTTGTCGGCTAGAGTCTTAGACACCAACCCGTTGTCAAGGCTATAGAAGAGATAGTTGAGCTACTTTCCCGCTACACAATAGTGGGAGAAAGTGACGTTCTGGTCATTTTCACCCCCCCTTCAGTTCTCGTCGTGCTCTCCTGCGGTTCGTTTTATAGCGCCACATCGCGATTCAATCTGTGTTAACTTTAAAAATAATAAAATTATAACATAATTTTTTTAATTGAAAATTTAAAAAGTCGTTTATAATAAAATATTATTCATTTAATTTTCTAATTAAAATTATAAATAAAAAATGGGAAAAAAATAATTTTATTCTTTCAAAAATCTATGGTAATTGAGTTATTAAAATGAAATTATTAGGCCTAATATTAAATTGAAGATGTTTTAAAGTGTAAAAGTTGTTATTTAATATATTTTTCAAATTTACAGAATTTAGTTCAATAGCATTTTTAAAAACAAATTGATAAAAGACTATATTTTCAATAAAAGAAATCAACATAATTACTCTTAAAATTATTTTTTTCTAGATTAGATACCTTTTTGGTACTTTCCTGTTATCTGATTTTACCAACCCGATGGCTTCAGATAACAGTAAAGTGCCTACATTTCTACGTTAATTTTGAACTTTTGTTTAAAGTTTTCCTTTTTACACGGCTACTTAAATTTCTGTTAAAATTTCGACATATAAAATGCACTCTACACAAAATATAAAAGTTTATTACTCTAGAAGTTAGCCCAATATAATGATTTTTGCATCCTATGATATTCTGCGTTAATTCTTCAGAAGCAAAAGTATTGTTCCGAATTTCTAAAAAGGCATCTTCTGTAATATTTTTGCTGTGAAGTTGTACTATTTTTTCAATTAAATTTGTTAATTCAAATAGTTCTCTCGTTGGATTAACTATCCCTCCATTGGATTTTAATCCTACTAAATATCCTCCAGGAATAAATTTTTCAGAACTTTCTATGACGTACTTGTAACAAAATTCACATTTGATCAATTTACTAATTTTATGGGCAACAAAGCCAGCTAAGTAATATTTAGCACAGTCTTCTGTGCTGGCTTTATTATAGTCATGATCTGGGCTTAGGTCCATTTCAGGCCACTGAAAATCTTCAAAGTCATATTTATCCATTATGGTGGTCAATCTAGTTTCGGTATCTTTTGAAACGTTGATTGATGATTGGGTTTGGTTTCTAGCATCATCTAGTACGCTTACAAATAACTCGGTTGACCCCATATTTACATTCCCTCCTCTCTTGGGTGGTTTTACAAGTGATTTCAGAGCTAGCAATCTGTAAATATACAGAAATTGGTTTGGTGTGGGGTGGTCATCCCCACCTGAAGATTGCCGAACCACACCAAAATAGCGCTGTAATGGACAAATATAAATTTAGCGAAAAGTAAGAGAAATAACTAACTCACAGTTGAAACTTTTTATTTGTAAATCGTTGGCACATGAGAGTTTCTTAATACCATAAATATACACATTTCAACAACTCAATTAAGAAAATCTTTTTCTTAAAATATTATTACCTTTAATGGATCTTGATTGAACTTATTCGTAAGTACATATTTGAATCCCTGAGGAAGAAGATCCTTTGCTAACTCCAAAGTGCTCTTCGGAGTAACTTTAAATCCCAGAAGCCAGGAGATGACGATAATGGTTGAACACAACCGGTCCCTCGGGTGTCTGAAAATATATATTTAATAAGTTTCCCGAAGTACTAACCTTACCAAAAAATTTCCATGGTTCAATAAGTTATTTCTAGAACATTTAGACAAATGTACTGCATCGCTTAACATATAAATCTTTGACTTCTCATCACAAGGATGTACAAAACTATTCACTATTGGACCGTCAGGAGTAGCTGAAAATCCTAACATCTTGAATACAGATCTGTTGGTTGATGCGCCATCAGCTACTAAACCATTAACCATGGCTCCACATTGATGCAATTTAATAATCGCTTGAAGTATTAATTCTGTCAAAACCACAGTATGAGTTGCCCCTGATGAAGAAAAGGTCCCTATTGTTTGAACCCAGCCAACCATGTGAGGTTGAAAAAGAAACACAAGCAAATGATCTCCTTCTTTATTTTGATGAGGCTCATGACTAATGCTACCGTAGTTAACCTGCATCTCATCATGCATCTCATCATGCATTAGTACCCCACGGCGTTCATTCAATGGTATCTGCGATAATTTTTCTTTCAATGTTGGAAATAGCGTTTCGTCAAAGCCAAAGTTTACTTTTAGGTTTTTTATTTTCCTATTAAGCGTTGAAACGGATGGTAGTGGAAGGTACTCATTAGTACGCAGAAATTGATAAGTTGACTGAGACTTAATTTTTATAAGTAGCGAATCCAGAAGCATTTTATCAGAATAAATATGTCCGACTTTTGACTTGACCTGAGTATTAGATAGTGCTTGATCGAGGATAATTTTCTGCCTTTCGGGTAGCTTTTCTATTGCTTGTTTTCCACCTTCAAGTTGTGTAATTGTTTTTCGGCATTGTACTAGTTCAAGTCTTAGACCTTTGATAATGCTTGATTTTTGTTTCAGTTTGTGTCGCAGATAATACTTCTTACGAAGAACACTACCCCTGTAGCATTTTAGAGTCGGGCCGACGTCGGCTAGTGTCTTAAAACAGAAAGGTCGGCCTACTGTCGGGCCACCCCACTCTTAAAGGTCGAAATGTCCTAGTAGAAAAGTAGTCGGCCGACCGTCGATCGACAAAAAAATTCGACTCAGAAAGAACTATGGACCGACTCAAAAATGACTATGGGCCGACTCAGAAATGACTATGGGCCGACTCAGAAATGACTATGGGCCGACTAAAAAATTACTATGGGCCGACTCAGAAATGACTATGGGCCGACTCAGAAATGACTATGGGCCGACTCAAAAATGAATATGGGCCGACTCAAAAATGACTATGGGCCGACTCAAAAATGACTATGGGCCAACTCAGAAAGGACTATGGGCCGACTCCAAAATGACTATGGGCCGACTCAGAAATGACTATGAGCCGACTCAGAAATGACTATGGGCCGACTCAGAAATGACTATGGGCCGACTCAAAAATGACTATGGGCCGACTCAGAAAGGACTATGGGCCGACTCAGAAAGGACTATGGGCCGACTCAGAAAGGACTATGGGCCGACTCAGAAAGGACTATGGGCCGACTCAAAAATGACTATGGGCCGACTCAAAAATGACTATGGGCCGACTCAGAAAGGACTATGGGCCGACTCAGGAAGGACTATGGGCCGACTCAGAAATGACTATGGGCCGACTTCACAAAGGCATATTTCCGACTCAGAAACGACGTTGGGCTAACTTCATATACACACAATTCCGACTGTGAAACGACGTTGTGCCGACGTCAAATTAAATCGCGCTTCGGAACTCCCACTTAATACCAATTTGATGCCTTAACAGTAATTTAGCTGAGATTGAATCGATAATAATTTTCAATTATTTTGTAAACAAAAAAGAGCTATTTATATTAATAGAACTAATCCAAACAATATACAAGACTGAAAATCTTTTGGCGAAGTACATAGAATTAATATAGTAGTGATATAGAAAAGAAACATAAGTAGCGAATCCAGAAGCATTTTATCAGAATAAATATGTCCGACTTTTGACTTGACCTGAGTATTAGATAGTGCTTGATCGAGGATAATTTTCTGCCTTTCGGGTAGCTTTTCTATTGCTTGTTTTCCACCTTCAAGTTGTGTAATTGTTTTTCGGCATTGTACTAGTTCAAGTCTTAGACCTTTGATAATGCTTGATTTTTGTTTCAGTTTGTGTCGCAGATAATACTTCTTACGAAGAACACTACCCCTGTAGCATTTTAGAGTCGGGCCGACGTCGGCTAGTGTCTTAAAACAGAAAGGTCGGCCTACTGTCGGGCCACCCCACTCTGAAAGGTCGAAATGTCCTAGTAGAAAAGTAGTCGGACTCAGAAATGACTATGGGCCGACTTCACAAAGGCATATTTCCGACTCAGAAACGACGTTGGGCTAACTTCATATACACACAATTCCGACTGTGAAACGACGTTGTGCCGACGTCAAATTAAATCGCGCTTCGGAACTCCCACTTAATACCAATTTGATGCCTTAACAGTAATTTAGCTGAGATTGAATCGATAATAATTTTCAATTATTTTGTAAACAAAAAAGAGCTATTTATATTAATAGAACTAATCCAAACAATATACAAGACTGAAAATCTTTTGGCGAAGTACATAGAATTAATATAGTAGTGATATAGATAAGAAACATTTTAATTAAGCTTATAGATTTTAATACGTAAAATTAATTACAATTCAAATACTTTTAACAAATATCATTATCTTTTAATGTTGTAGTCTATTTTATATGTTATTTATAAAACACATGACCTTGTAATTGCCAAGGCCTAACCGCTCATGCAAAACATTGTTCACAAAGCTATAATTAATTGATATAGATATTATTTATATTGATATATTATTGAAAAACTTACTTTGTTAGTTTCGATTTATTGTATTTCTCAAGATTTCAATGATTTTTCCATTAATTTTTAATAGAAAATTAAGCGCACAAGTCAACAATTACACCTCTCATCTCAAGCGAGTTCGCCAATAAACTTCTAACATGCTGCTAGTCCGGAGATGGCGCTGCGAAAGTATCAACTGGCGCGTGCTTTTGAATTTTTTAAACTATGAAGCGTTTGAAAAACGTTTGTGCTCGTATCAATAGGCCTATTTATTAATACATTTTAAATTTTTAATCTATTTAGAGTATAATTAATCAATATCAATAAAAATCAGGAATTTATATTTTGAAATAATATCGTAAATCGCAAACCCCTGTAACACATGAAGTCGGTTTAGAGCAAAGACTGTATATACTTCGCTTACTAGACAGGCGTCTCCATACAAAAAACCTGTTAACACTTTCGAAACACGGGAGAAGCCTTTGACCAGCCGTTAGAGGCACCACTAGTAGCACTCTGAAGCGCGGGGAAAATTTTGACCAGCGTCTGCTATCGTATGCAAGTTGAGCCATTGAACACGCCAGACTATTTATATATAGTCTTTCGTTTAGAGTCGGGGTACCAGTGGCGTAGCTAAGACCCGCGAGGCCCCCCCGCTAAACAATATTCGGAATTATATCCGGTACCTAGTATATACTTTGATATGAAATTAGGGGGCCCCTAAAGCTCCGGGGCCCCCCCGCACTGCGGGGTCTGCGGGGGCCTTATCTACGCCACTGCGGGGTACCGTCGAAAAGTCGGTTTATAGCATTGAGTTGGGAATAAATAGAGGTACAACTAAATCTGGCTGGCGCGGGATCAATTTCGTTCCATAAAGAGACTTTATCAACTTTATCGTTCTACCGTGGGGGCATCTGTCTCTATCGGTGGCAACTATATTGCAATTGAATTTTTTCGCGAATCTGATGCGTAATTGGAATGTATGATTTCTCGTAACAAACAAACCTTTGAAGTTGTTTAATAATAATTTTATTCTGTCAACACGATTCTTTTTAACTCAAGCTACGGTGAGTTATTATAATTAATATAATATAATTATTTATTTTTAGCCATATAACTTTACAAAATATAGATGGCGCTACCGCCTAATTATAGAGATGAATTTCGTACAGTTGGTCCCGCGTAACCCTGGCAACTGAAATCGTAATTTTAATTCTAGCAGTATTATTCCCAATTCAATGGTTTATAGTCGACGACCAAATGCCGACCTAAAAACGTCGAAATGTTTTTCGACTCTTAAACCGTAAATCCTTTTTTGAGACTATTTATGGTTGGTATGCCGACCATTATCCAACTTAAAATAGACCTTACATTTAATTATTGGATTCGACATTAATTTTATGAAACCGACCATATTTATTTAGGAAAAGGGGATATTTTAATTATTTTCTGACTATTTGATGATGATGATTTTTTATTCACTTTTAATTTTTCTTCAAACTTATTTGTATTCGAAAATCTAATAATGAGATCAGTTTTGGGTCGGAAATAAGCATTAACATAAAGTCGGCCCGACGTCGTTTCGGAGTCGGTTCTTAGGTCAATTAATTGGCGGTAAAGAGTCGACGTTTTGTAGTCGGCCGACCATTTTACCCTTACGACATTTCGACCCGCAATCCAAAGGTCGGCCGACTTTAGTGTTTAGTACCTTTTGCCGACGCCGGCCCGACTCTAATTTGCTACAGGGGAAGTAACTTCTTATGCAAATTAATTTCTAAAAATTAATTAATCATAATTAGTAAAAATTAACTTCAAGTATAATTATACAATAAAATACAATTATTATCAAGTCGGCATATCGACTGTACATTAAAGTCGACTTGCCGACTTTATAAAGTCTCAAAATGGAAATTTGTAATTTTTGGGGTTTGAAAAAATTGAACAATTTGAGTCGGCATACGGTCGTCGACCTGAAAACGACTTTTAGACCCATACCCGACTCTTGACCGACACCCTAATGCTACAGGGGTAGTTTTACTCTGTTTCAAATTGCCTTTCTTTGCCAACTGCAGAGTAGGACTTGAATGGTTCTCACACGTATTATTAGATCCTAATACTTTTTTCATCGCAGCTTTATCTTGTATTGACTCTGATGTATTCGTTTCTAAAACTGATGCTCTCTCAGCTTCGTGGAAAACAGGTACAGATTAATGATGGTCTACTATAGTTGGATTTTCTTTCTTATCTGTGCTTGGATTTATATTAGTTATACTAGTGTCCAAATTTGATGAACCCTCACCCTCCAGATAAACACTTACAGAAGACTGAATACATTGCTGTAAACCACCCAATTTTGTTGATTTCAAGCTTTCAAATCTTTTACAGGTTTTTTTCCCAATGCCATAATTTTGCAGTGATTCTTCTGATGTTCGTTTAGAGAGGTTGGTTCTACAAGGAACAATGTTGATATTAATTTCTTTTAGTGGAGAGTTCTGATTAGATAACTTTGATGGCGATAATGGAAGACACACTGGCATTGATTTCTTTTGGATGAAAATTGGTATCGCTTCTTTTTTAGCAACCATCTACTGCGCTGAAGTTTACATGCTTTCGCTTCATTGATATAAAAGTTGTTTTTGAGAATGTCATTTTCATTAAAATGAAGTTCACATAAAACATTTGTGCTCTTTAACTTCTTCTCCGGAAACACCTCCTGCCACAGTTTCAATTTTTCAGGCGTTTTATGAGCTTTAAAATAATGTATTTTGGCAATTTCATCGTCTTCTAATTTATTTTGACAACGCTGCTTGGTTCTGTAATTTGAAACCCAACATTTGGATTTGGGTGTCACCATTTCAGAATGTTTACCAAGGCCTACGGACAATAACTTATTATTCACTTATTTATTTATAATACGTGGTGCTGTTTTATATAGACTCTTTGATTATTCAACGTAAAACTATTTTTCAACCATATTTACCTCTACACGTTATGACGTTAAGCAATCGTTTAGTAATAGATCTTACCGATGAAAACAGAAACAATATCTTGACAGCCAGCTCGACGCGAAAAATACAAATTATACAATTTTCTATTTCAAATTCCGGCCGCCGCTCTATTGCGCTAAATACCGCATCCCAGGACGGCCAGAAACTGAGGGGGGGGGGGGAGGAAGTTACTCTTTCCAAGCCAAAGTGACTGAACCATCTCTTCTATAGCCTTGACGTTGTGACACATACCGCATGAAAAAGACCAAAACCGTCCGATTTCCAATATCATATGACTGCATTAGGAATCGTAATGTCCAAATATCCACACCACTAAAAAATGTATTAACAAGAAGCGAAAACCTTACCATTAACAAATCACATAATTGATAGCTTCGCGGTCCCGGTGTTTGTATGTTGCGCTTAGATTACACCCGAAACAAGAATCAACCTTATTTAAGAGGTGCGGGCTGTTTCCGGCCTAGGGCGATGAACACGATTACAGTTATTGGATTGTAACCAGGGGTCCCGGGCTACGGATGAATAAGATCTCGGTGAGGAACTCAGAAAGGAGGTCTTCGAGCCCTAGAACCCAAACACGATAGAGTCGTAAGATAAATAAGAATGATGTTGCAAAATGGTTTGGACTCGCGAAATTTCCAACTTTGGTTTTGGTGCGGGAACTCGCGTTTGGTCGCGATTCGGCTATATCAAATTAGTTCGCCGCTGATATCTGCGACGTAAGCCTAAAAAGCCTAAGCTGTTGGCTACGACCACGAAGTGGTGCAAGTCTGACAAGGATTAATTGCGCGACAGTGGCCGAATGCTGGGCAGGAGAAAGAGAAGGACTTCCCCGTGAAGGGATGAGTATGATTTACTTTATTCAGAGAAGTTGCACCGTTAACGGGTGGCAGGTGGTGAAGTGGGCTGATTTTCAATGATGAAGCTGTTTGTATATTGATTTTGTATAATTTTTATTACTATAATTACTATGAATATTTAAAATTTATAATGGGTCTTTGCTTTACTCCTTCCGCGTTGAGTTTGCAAGTTCTCTCCCCACTGGTTTAAGGGGTTTTCCCTCGAGTTCTTCGGTTTCCCCTTCCCATAAAAACTTGTAGAGGTTAACGGTAATAGTAAGTGAAGGGAGCCGTTGGCTCGCGTGGCATGTAGGGCTTGCTACCACTGAACAGCGCGAGCCCACGACTGAATTTTTCCTTCATCTTCAAAACTTTACGTTTGCGCGCTACTCGTACCGAAATATTATTTTGGGCGCGTGCAGAGAGCCATGAATTAAACTATTCATTTACATTGATTATTTTATTAAAACTAGCATTAAAATTGGGGGTCATCCATACATCAAGTGTTTCGTAGCTTCTAAACGGAGGCCCAAATCGAAAAAATGTCATAGAACATTTTCGTCTTAATTTAATCTGTACAACCCTTACGTCTTCGCTCATACCACCCTTTTTGAAACACCCGGTATATTAAGCAAATTTATAAAAGCAATATCGACCAAGTATCAATATTTTACTGTAAAAGGATTATTTAAAAAAAAGTAAATGGGTTGTACGATTAAGTGAAATCAGTTTTATATACTTTCAATACCAGATTACTGCATACACCAGGCGTAAGTTTTTTTTCTTTTATCTATACTTTTCATATTAAAAGTAGATATTTTGGCAAGTGTTTTTTGATAGAATTACACCTTTTTACTTCGTCTTTGCTTTCAATTATATAAAAAGCGCATTCAAGGTAAAAACAAGCCCCGGACATAACCAATTCAGTCAACGGCACTTTGAAGATTGCAAATAAGTATTGCATTTTAATCGTTTTTGGCAGAATCCTGGGGTCCAATTGAAAATGATCTCGATTGTGAAATTCATCCCTCTTTTCGTAATTTAGAATTTAATTGGTCTCAACATATCGTAAACCCCGAGACAACAAATTAATTATCTTCTTAATTAAGACCGTATTTTATTTCAATAACGGACAGATGGTGAAATAATATATTTAACAGAAATCCACAATTCTTTTCGTGGTTTTCTAAACGTTATTAGTGTAATTAAATGAAACGAAACGATTATTTATTGTCCGTGTAAACAGTACAGACATGCCTTCAAGCATATACACAGCACGGGATTCATATTAACAGATGGTGATAAAGAATTAGTTACTAGGTTACAAAAAAATATTCTGGACAACTAGTAAGTTAGTTTTTGTGTTGAAAATATCTAAATATTTAAATGAGAAAATATCAATTTTATGACCCCTCATTTGGAAAAAAAAGATCAAATATTAAGCTTTGTGAATGTACATTTTCACCTTGAATTTAAAAAGGGTACTTGGATTTTGAGATAATGGGTCACATCAATAATGTGGGGTCTACAAATATTTAATGAAATTCTAAATAATACACAAAACTACTTTTCACTAAAATAAACATTTTTACGGTTTTGAAGCAATATGTTTTCTTGGAATAACGAACACAAAGTTTAAAGTATATTTTATTAATAATTTGAGAAGAGTAATTTTTTATCATGTATTTGTATTTGATATGTTTACTTTAAATTTTTTTAATAATCGGTATTTATTTTTTTGAAATGAATAAAATTCCGTAAAAGGGAAAAACCAAATGTAACGGCTTAGCCTAGTATGCGCATGGTTCAAAATCCCATTGTGAAGAAGGGGACGGTGGCGACTTGCTGCTTGAAAACCCAAAGAAGCCCGGCTAATATCGGAGGTCTATTGCCAGGAAGTCCCCAATTGGGATCCTATTATTTTTGAAAACTTTGTAGAAAACATAGTGATTGAAGAAAGAATGTTTGGAAAACCAGAGTTTGATAATTTGCGTTTGAAGAGTGAGAGTACTGTACAGTTGGTCTCCAATGAGACAATTTTATAAAATAAAATATACAACCGCTATTTGATAAAATCTGGGCACCTTTTTTAGTTGAGGTGGGGAAGTTCGTTTCACTTGACCAGCGTCCCCATACGCTGAGTACGTCCAGATACTGTCTCCAATGACTCCAATGATATACTGCTGATAAATGCTTATAACGTTTATGACTAAAATGACAATTAGTTTAAAAGCTAATTATCCAAGTCATCAAGCGACTTTTAATGCCTTTAATTGTAGTGGTAGGCCCTTTACGCAGCGCAAACCAACAATTCCCTGCAGTCACTATTAAAGCTAACCTAAACCGGGTTTTAAGGAAAAGTTAAACCCAATAATTCGGGTGAGAACCCCTTTTACAATTGGGGTGAGAACTTGCCAATTAAACGCAGTAGAAGTTGTTATCCAGTGCTGCAAGATGGGATCGAACCCGGATCCTCTTGCTGGGAGATGAAAGTGCTAGAAACTTTTCCTCCTTATACTTTTAGTTCTGACGTAGGGTTGTAAATCTAAATATTCGGCTAGAGGATATTTATTTATTTGGGGGGTTGATCGGCCGGTTTTCATGATTTTGTTCAACTCTGCTGAACACTATTCATATGCTTTATTTAAAACACAATTTCACAATTTATAATTAATTAAATATCAATTAACATTTTGGTTTTCTTTGGTTAACGGACTAGGAAGGCCTAACACGCCTCCACTTCGCTAACTAACCGAGTTTTTGAACAATTTCAACTATAAATCAATATTATGCCTAACCCAGCCGTTGTGAACTAATTTTTTCGCAATTTTAATCCGTTGTTTTTAATCTGTAAAAGTACAGTAGTTTTGTTGAAATATCACCTTTACTTGGATTATGAAATCACCATTTTCCATTTTATAGTGAGTGTGATTAAGATGGCACTACACAACACAAGAAAGCTTCCCATATTTATTTAATAGCGACTCTAGATAATCGATATGCCACACTTGTTTAGTTGGCACGTGCCACTGAGCATGTGTCAGCCTAGTCGTTAAAATTATATTTATCATTGAAAGTAGACTAACAAGGAGACTACCCGAGGTATTACACACCGATTTTGTTCAAACTCGGGGGATTGGTAGACCTTCATGTAACTTGAAAAATCCTAAAGGGATTTTATTCAATGGGCAACGGGTTTGCCATGGCAACGAAAAATGTTTTTGACAACATAAAATAACATGGGATTTTCCCTGTGAAAATTTTTTTAAAAATTGATAAAAATGTGACCAATTATGATTTTTTTCGTCAATTTTTTTTATACTTTTGGTATTTTATTTTTTTTTTAATTTGGTAAAATGTTTCGGGTCAAAATCCCATGTTATTTTCAATTGGAAAATTTCCATTTTAAGTTGTCAAAAACTTATTGAAATGAAATTAAAGCAGCCTTGGAAAATTATTTAGTTCAGAATATTTTAAATATGGCTTGGAAACCACATTCCCTGTTTAATTGCTAGCAGTAGGTATTCCAGTAGATCATTTAAATTTTTTGGCAAAAAGGTTTGATATGTCTTACGGTACAGTCTTGGTTGTACATTAGCTCTTTCTACTTTTTTTTGTTCCTTAACATATTAATTGATCTTTAGCATCCGGGTAGTAACTTTATTAACTACTGCCTTAAAACTAACCGTTATCACTTTGTCATTCATTCTGAAACTCAATATGCAACGCTTTTTTAATAACATATATGCACATTGTTAATGGAAGCAAAAGTAAAACATCATTAAGGCTGTCCGGTTCCAGTTTGTAGCGTCATAGAGGTGAAATATTTCAGATTCACTGTAAATAGAAATCGCATTCAGATTGATAAATCTGCTATCAGTAACGTAATCCTTTCATGCAGTTAACGCTACTGGCCTGTACAAGTATAATAAGAAGTGATCAGCTTTTCTCGGCAGCTGGGCTGGGAAAACGTCTCTTTTTTGATGTATGATCTACCCTTGTAATCAGATCGCATGAGGAATTTAGTGGAATAGGTCAAAATCAAAAATATGAGAACTGTTGAAGATCAATGAACGAAACCAAAACTGCGTTACCCTATCAATTGATCAACCTTTTCAAATTACATGAAACAGCATTTAACAGTATCTTTGACATGGAGAAATTAAAAGTTATTAGGCTATCGAACAAAATATTTTTTTCCTTTCTCCAAATTCACAAACCTCAGTTGTGCTACTCTCTAAATGTTCCGCGTTCTTTTTTTTCAAACTGCATTAAACAATGATCTTCATACAGAGTTTTTTTTTGCTCGAAAAAGTGATTCTAGAAAGATGAAATTTGTAATTTACATTATACGTGCCGGGGTACACTTTCTACCAAAATTGCATTCAAATCGAAAAATATTTTTACGTTTTTTGAAAATTTACATTTTAACCGCTAGGTGCTAAAAGAAAATTGTCAATGAGAAATTGTAGAGCGAAACCGAAAACGTATAAATACGGTGGGCGCGAAAAAATAGACGTATTTTTCACTGAAAAAATACGACAAGTTGGCAAGCTGAAAGAACTTTTTTTGAATTCCATGGGGAGAGTAGTGTAACTTTATGAAAGTCAGAAATTTGTTAATCTGGTGTTTAATGCAATAAACACCGCTGAAAAATCAAGGAGACAATGGCGAAGAAGGTATTATACGATTTAATTTCGTAGGATGAATTTTTTGAAAAACAAAGACATTTTATTTATCTACTTATAAACAAAATGTATAAGTACGTTTCGAAAATAATACCTTCGGCTACGATGCAGGCTTGGGCACGAACAATCATATTGTCGAAGGTGGCTTGAATCATTTCCGGGGTTACTTCCCGGTAAGCGCTTAAAATCCGTAGACGCAGCTCTTTAGAGGTCTCAACCGGATTGGCGTACACCTTGTCCTATGGAGTCAGATCGGGCGACCTTGCTGGCCAGAGTACGGGACCGTTTCTCCCTATCCATTGTTGTGGAAATTCGTTGTTTAATTAATCTCTCACGGCTCTGTGGAATGAGGCGGGCCACCGTCTTTCTAAAACCACATTCTTGCTCGTTGCGCCAACGGCAGGTCGTCAAGTTGTTGTTGTAGCTCATTTCTCAAGAAATCTAAATAACTCTGGCCATTTAGATTTTGCGGTAGGAATACTGAACCAATTAACCAGTTTCCAACAAGACCAAACCAAACATTCAAGCGCCCAAATTGAAATTGCTGACGGTGTTCATATCCCCAGTGTGCATTTGTGTCTTCCCAAACATGATTATTTTGGTGATTGTAAGGGCCATAAACGAGGATTTATCCGAGAATGGCATGTTGCGGAGGAGTTGTGGGTCATCGTGCACGGAGTTTAGCAGCCATGGAGTTGCAAAACTCCTGCCGTTGTTGAGCGTCTCCACCTCGTAAACCGTGGTGAAGCGTTGCTCTGTGTGGATGGTACTTATGCCTATGTTAAATTTCCTAAATGTGAGTTTTACTGCAAGCCAAATCCTTACTCACCGCGGCACAACTACTACATGCGTATGCGGCAAAATAGGCTAAAACTGTGTTTTCAAAGTCCAAATCCCGCTGACCAGGCCCACGAAATCGAGGTTGTACGTTACCATACTGGTGAAAGTCATTTACAGCTCGCCTTAAAGTAGTTATGGATGGTCTTCTATCTGGATGTCGTTGCTCAAAGATCTCACTCACTCTTCGTAGATTTATTCCACCTTCCGCGTAGTAAATGGCCACTAGTTCCGTACGATCAATTCTGGAATATTGAGGCATGATTGTTAAGATTGATTACGACAATAATGTTACACAGTTTGTATTACAGTTATTTAAATACTAAAAACAATTAAGGTTTTTACTGACCTTTAAACCTTGGTCTCTTTATCTTCTCGCCTATCAGGGTTAAAATAGGTTTCGAATACAGGGCTATCAGATTAAAAAACTAATATTAAAAGTCAACAGCTAAATGAGCCAGATTGTGGTTTCAAAAAGAGTGCCACGCCTCATGACCCCCGAAATGTTAAATACTGTATTTCAAAACGATGAAGAGGGTGAAACGGTTCGGCACATTGGCTAGCAAGGTCGCCAGATCTTACGTAATTTAAATCGCCATTAATAATTTAATTAATTAATTTAATTTCTTCGCCACTGTCTCCTCGATTTTTCAGCGTCGTTTATCGCATTAAACACCAGATTAACAAATTTCTGACTTTCATAAAGTTACACTACTCTCCCAATGGAATTCAAAAAAAGTTATTTTAGCTTGCCCAACTTGTCACTTGTGAAAAAGACGTCTATTTTTTTCACGCCAACGCTATATCTACGTTTTCGGTGACGCTCTACAATTTTCTCATTGACAAATTTCTTATAGCACCTAGCGGCTAAAATTTAAATTTAAAAAAAACGTGAAAATATTTTTCGATTTAGATGCAATTTTGGTAGAACGTGTCCCCCGGCACGTATAATGTACAGTACAAATTTCAACTTTATAGAAAACAAAGTTTTTGAAAAAAAATCAGTTTATGGAGCAAAAAAAAACCACCCTGTATATCCAATAATTATGACCACTAACTAATTTACTATTATTTCCACTGCGGACTTTTTGGTAGGGCAGTGAGATAACCTGCCCAGAAATTGTTTATAAATGAAATTTAAATACGGTAGTTTATGTATATAACAGACTGCGTTCAGTCATTTGATGTTCGTTTGAAAATAAAATACAATTTCTGTTTACAACTATGAACAAGGGCATTGAAAGTTTTGAAACAAATTAATTCAGTCACGGAACAAATATATTTTTATCATGTTCACAAAAAAAGAACCGTTTCAATTCCACTACTAAAGTTTCCTTTAGTAATAAAGCAAAATATTTTCCTATAAGATAGGACTAGATCAATGAACTTTTTTTCAATTTGCCTCCCTCTCAGTGATTTGTACACTCTTGTCTAAAAGGTCTTCGGCCGGTGCTATTTTGCGCTTTTTACGTTTGTTCTCGAAACGTGTAAGAGATATAAAGATAAAACCATAGGCTTCTTTTTCCTTTCACGTCTAGTCGTTGGTTTATAGAAAATGTTTTATTTTCGGCAGGAAAGTCGAATGTCGTTTTTAACAACTTTTTCAATAATGACTTTACGCCCCTGAAAATTCCATTGTTCTATTCAGGGTGTTCAATTCATATACTGTCTCGTTTAATTTTATTTTCAATTGAAAAGATGGTAATTTATAATTTATTTTATTTAAAGGTTTTTTTTATTTATTTGTTTTTTTCTTTTCACACTTCATCTAATTCACCGACTGCCTGGGTGACGCGACGTCGTTAAAAGAGAAACTACACGAGACACATTACCAAGACGAAACGCAGTGGTAGCTTCTCCGTAAGCGTATGGTGCTGTTTAGGAGATGGTCTAGCTGGTATCCTAAGGCCTATTGTCGAACGATTTAAATCCAATTTCTTCAAGATTCGATGTTACCTATTTACGTCCAAGATGAAATAGGTAAGTAAGGTGGAAGTAGTTACACCAAACGAAGTAATTTTCCTTAACATTGTTCTCTCGTTAAGCGTCTATTTCATTTAAGTGAATTGTCCTGCGCCCACTGCTCGATACGTCATGGAAGTTTTGGAAGAACACGGTCTCAACAATCTGGATTGGTCGCCCTTGTCTTCCGACTTAAATCCAATTGAAATTTTGTGGAGCATGTTCACTTTTTTAACGGAGATAAGGATTACTTCATGAACATGGTGATTGACGCATTCAACCGAGTGCTGGTAAATTATATGCGAACTTTGACGAATTCATTCCGTCGAAGACTAATAAAGAGAGTCAGAAGGATGGGACACATGATTCTAAACTAAATTTTATGTTTTAGATTTATTTCTAAATGCAATGCGTATTAATTGTTTCATTTTTGAAAAAAAAATAATTTTATTAATATTTTAGAAATTTCCGTTTTCAAATATTTTATGGAACAAAAAACAACGATCTCTTATTCTCACGCATATTTTTAACATAAATTTTCATTGTAATAAACATTTTAAAATTCTGGAAATGCGCTTGAATTATATCAGGCGACTCCATGTGTATAAAATACGATTGCATCTTAGCAATGTCGTTTCAATATAATATTCGAAAATAATTTAAATTACTTTAATTGGCGAGAAAATTCTCAAATTCACGCGTTCTTAAGACGTGTTTTTAGCTTTATTTCATCGTTAGGGTCACTAGGGTATGACGGCAAAGTAATCCATAGACTCTGCCCTTCTATATTTTATGTTTATCATTGGTCCCGTGCTAAAATATAATTTTCCAGTTTTTGATAATTCCTATTCGGCATTGAAACAATATTTATATTTTTTATCGTTCTTCAATTATTACTCTGTGGAACCGATACGATTGTATTAACGGTTAATATAAATAAAGCAGTGAAAAGAAGACAATTCTCGGGATGAGTTGAAAAAAAATATATTTCAGCGTCGAAAATATTTCAAACAAAAATCAAACTATTATTTAAGAAGTACATTTCAAATCAATTAACCTACAAAATGCAAACTAACCAAATGAAGCTTTTCGTTTACAGAGTGATCTAAAGTCTTCTAAAACATAGCTTTCAAATGCACAACGCCTCACAAAGATTATTTTCAAATGCAATCGAGATATGTTGGTGTACTTAAAGCGCCTTCGTCGTCGATGCTAGCGGACTTAGCTAGAGTAAAATAAACGTCACTCTTGTCGAAGTTAACGAGCTTCGTTCTCGTTAAAGCGATCGAACATTGTCGTCATCAAACCTACCAACGTTTGTCGTCGCCAAAGTTAACGGTCTTCGTCATCGATAATCCTGACAGCCCGCGGTCAGAAAAAGCATACTTATAAAGAGTTTCCCCTCTGGCCTTCAACTTATTTTTGAAATGTTGTTAACTTTTGCTTTTGCACAAACGCACCTCCACGTCGCGAAATACAATTCCTCCCCAAAACAAAAACAATTTCTTTATTTAATTTTTTTAGAATGTCTTACTTAAAGCAGCTATAGGTGCAACTGAATGAAGTGGTTGGAGAAAACCTTTAGTTACGCCACTGAAAAACGTTTCAGTATTCTGCATTACTAATTTCCCAATTTTGTTGTTTTTCATACTCATCGCAGTGCTATTCTATATATATATATATATGTGCATATATAGTTTTATTTGTTGTTGGTTAGTTGCGTTTTTTAGAACGAAATGCCAAAATTGATATTTACGCCTTTTAAAGTTCAAAAAAATTTCAAAAATTTCAAACGGCAAAAATTCCTCAATCGTTGGTCGTAGAGCGATATAAATGACACCTAGGAGCAACAAACACAGCACTGCCCACACAAGGAGAACGGAACCCGTTAAAAGTCGTGGATTTTCTTGTGTACGTTTTTCATTGGCTAGACGCTTTAGCGCCTGCTGCCGTCGGAAGGGGAAAATTCGGAACTTTTCTCCCCCCCCCCCGCCCGTAAAACGTTCAGCGTAAAGGCTCGTGACGCTCGTCCAATGAAATTCGTACACAACCCTTCGTTAGCGTGTTTAAAGGCCAGCTGCGTTCTCCTTGTGTTTGTTGCTCCTAGATGACACTTTCTTGAATTAATCCAACACACTGAATCCAACAATGCAAGTTTCAGGGGCGTAAAGTTGTTAAAATCGACATTTTACTTTCCAGCCGAAAAAATTTGCAAAAACCAATGGCTCAAAGTGAAAGGAAATAAAAAAAATTGAAACCAAACGCTTTTATTCTTTTACACGTTTCGAGAAAAAACGTTAAAAGCGTAAAAATCGCAACGGCCGCAGACTTTTTAGACAGAGTGTATATTGTTCCGCTTAAAATTTAGAGTTTCTTCTTAGAAAAATAATATTTGGATTTAATTAAATAAAATTAACATTTTTATACTACCACAGCGAAATGGTCACGCTGCAGTTTATTTTACTAAAGCTGTTTTTATCAGAAAAAACCAGGGATAAAGTGGCATAAATAATTCGCCAGTTTCAATAATGTAAAGGTATTTAAAAAAAACACCCTGTACAGCCAACTTTAATAGTTTGGACACGCGCTTTGATTTATCGAAATTGGCCAAGATGCACATTTGCGCGAGACATATTTTAAGAACGCGCTACCTTATGCAGTGCTTAATTGTTCAAAACCATGACAATAATAATGTTATGGTAACTGGAAAATTGTATAGTGGTTACACAATATGGCAAAATCGATGTTTAAATTTATTTTTGGTTATTCCTGCTCCTTAAAATATAAATTTGATAAGAATTTGTAAAATAATTTAGATGTTAAATTGATAACTTTATCGTTAAATCTTCACCTTTATGTGATCAAAACTTTCTATGAGCATTGGCCATGGCTAAACAGCCTAATTTATCGAATGTGAAGGTTTATATATAGCAATAACTGACCTTTACATTGATTTTATTACGTGCGTAAATTGTTAAAATCAGAAAATATTTTGTATATTATTTAACACGTTGACCTTCTTTTCACGTGATATTAGAACTTGAATATGGCGCGTGATGGAATTTAAAATCAAAGTAAAACTAACGAGCGACTGAAGAAGGGTCTCGGCTCGAAACGTCTCGTTTAAAATAAAGTTTTTTTCACATCTAATACCATGCAGTTTTTTCTATGGATTAAACATTATTTCTACTAATAACTGACCTGTTTTCATTTAAAACGAGCTGATGAGTTATTGAAAATTATTGCTTAGCCTTACATCTTTAGAATAATTTACTCCTCGTTATGCCTAACTAAATTGAAAATGTTAAAAACTTGATTCAAATAGGTTAAAGAATTTTAAAAGAAAACCAAATATAAGGCTCAATTTACCTAATTAGATGCATAACATCATGAATCCTTCTCAAGAAAAATCGGGTATAGTTCGACTTTGAAACTACTAAAAATGTGTTTTATGTTATTATACATGCAAATTGTTTTCTACATGAAAAAAATTCCAAAAATTGTTAGATTTACTGACGAATAATCCTTCAAGTCAGAATCATATAGTGGAACGAAACAAAAATAATTTAATCGTGAGCACCAAAAAGCGATGTTATTTTCTGGTAGAAGATTACTTGGAATGACCAAAAATATCGGGTGTCGCGTTCTATCTCGAAACTATCCTAGATGACGGCCAATTCAAAATGGTGGCGCACGGCTACATTAAAAAGGTCATATCTCGGCCGCTATTTCACCTTTTGCGTTGTTCCACACATCATTCGATAGGCAATATGGCAGCCTTAATTTCATAGCGGGAAAAAGTATTGATCGATTTATTTTAAAGATATTTATAAGTTTAATTTTTTTAGGTTCATGAGTTAAATTACCCTGTTCAATATCTATTTGATAAATACAATTTTTTACTGTACCCCTTCCAGAAGTGACGCCACGCCCGAAAACGGTTAGTGGGCGCGAAATAAATTTGCGATTTTCTCATAAATCATCATACGGTAGGCCCGACCACACCAAAAACCGATGTTATTATCTGGGAGGGACTTATTTGAGATGGCTAGAAACATCAGTGTTCTATCTGGAAGCTATGCAAGATGGTGGCCAATTCAAAATGGTGGCGCATGGATAACTTAAAAAGGTCATACCTAGGCCGCTATTACACCTGTTGCGTAATTCCACAAATCATTCGAAATAAAACTTAGCGGCCCTCATTAAATAACCAAGTGACAATTTTTAATAGTTTGCGCCATCTAGCGGAAAAAGTAGAAAAGTGGTTTTCCTTTGGTGGAAAACGATCTGTTGACCACGAATTAATTCCTCTGACTGCGAATCCCTATTTGCTCAGTGACACCTAGGTGAGGGAAAGTTTAAGGCTTGAAATTCCTCTTTGGAATATTAATTATTTTAACTCGATTAAGCAGTACAACACTACCCTGTCTTTAAGAAATACAACGACTTACTCGAACTAAATATTTAATTATAACCATAAATAAATTAAAGAAATAAATTTTCATCAGATTCGGAATCAGCGTCACTATCTGTGCCACGAAAATATTCCTCGGTTTCGTATATGTTTGAACAATCTGGATTTTTGCACGCTGTTGTGCATTAAAGATTGTTTATTATACACGTCACTCAGAACACGGTGGGACGTGACCAGACTCAACGTTTCGTTCTTTGCTTAAATATTTGATGTTGAAGTGAACTGACTTGTCTAACTTTGGTGTTGTTTGAGTACATTTAACACGTAAGTGCCCGATATGGGGAAATGTTTCGTCCGAAGTAGTCCAGTTAAAGTTTAGACGTTACTTTTCGAAATTTGTCTTTCTTCAAAATAAGTTGTAGTGCCTTAAGCTTTCTTTGCACCGCGATAGCACTTACGGTGTCACACATGGTCCAAGCATGCAACCCCAAGCGAGTGCTACTTATTTCCTTTCCAACTGAAATTACCACTTTGGTAACACCTACAATTCGAACGTTTGATTTTGTACCTCTCAAAATGTAGATTTTATTTACGTCAGTGTCGTCGGAAACGCAAATGAAGTTGTTTAGCAGCGTCTCAGGCGTGCAATATTAAACGCGTATCTGCTTCTTCTTGATCAGTGGTCAGTTCTTCCATTTCTTCGACTTGACCTTTACTGAGTTTCATACATTTTTCTTTGTAAGCCACGTACATTATTTGATTTTCTGGTCTTTCCAGCTCTCCACTTAAAACTTGATTAGTGTCGTTTAACTTTCGGCGCAAGTTTAGAGTATCCTCCAATTCTTAATTTTGTGGTTTGGTAGGATTTGGACAAAAAATACAGTGGTTTTGAGACTGTAACGACTGGGATAGTTCAACAAGATTCTGAGACTGATGATTCTTCAGATTCATGTGAGGTGGACAGTGACGGCTCATATGTTAATGAAGGGCATCTTTATGATTATATGACCAACAGCAGCAAAAATGAAGGTAGTTCTAGCTCAATTGATGTTGAAGAAAGCAACATACATCGAGGTTGCAAAGTGATTTGGAATTACTCACGCAGCTCTAAATGGGTTACTTAAAGTTTTGAAACCATATCAAAATTCTCTGCCTTTGGATTCGAGAACTATTCTTGATATAAGTAGTCAAAAATCTGTTAATGTTGATGAATTGAATAATGGGGATTACTACCATATGTGACTAATAGACGGGATGAGTGGAAAACTTAAGTCAGGATTAGATTTCCAAACTTCGTTTTTGACTCTTATCTTTAATATTGATGGTTTGCCCATTTTTAAAAGTGCAAATGGCCAGTTATGACCTATATTCGCGCTGTTTAAATGGAGTTGATAAATCTCCGTTTGTTTTAGGATTATTTTATGGCCATGGCAAACCGAAGCCATTAGAGATGTATTTACAAAAATTTGTGACTGAAATGCAAAGGATTTACAATGGTGGACTAAGGGTCAATGACATTTTATATGACCTATATTTATTTCTTTTCGTGTGTGATGTACCTGCAAAAGCGTATTTGAAATGTATTAAAAACCATAACGGCTATTATGAGTGCGATTACTGCGAGCAAAAAGGAACATACAAGGATAAAGTAATTTTTAAAGAAATTTACGCTGTTTTAAGAACTGATGAACGGTTTAGAAGCCAGTCTCAAATAGAACATCACAACGCGGATGAAAAAACCCACAATTAGCTTTACTAATTTATATGGTCACAGGTTTTCCAATGTATTACATGCATTTGGTTTGTTTGGGATGCACTCGGAGAATTTTTGTTAGTTTAATGAAACCAAAGTCAAGAGTGAAGCAAAAGGCTATTGTTATTAATCAACTGTCAACCAAGCTACTAGAAGTCTCAAAACACACGCCCGTTGAATTTTCTCGAAAACCTCGTAGTTTAACAGAAATAGAACGATGGAAGCCACTGAGTTTAGGCAGTTTGTCTTGTACACTGGATGTTTCATATTTCATAATTGGGCTGTGCCTTCCAAAGGAACACTCGTCGGACACCAGGATCAAACAGAGGAAATCTTCGTTGGCATCCACCATTGTACTGAACCAGTTACCGAAATCCAACCTAAGGCACTGAATACCATCGTTAAGTGCTTGGTGGAGCGTGACACGAAATGGGTGAAATTTATGGTGGTTAAGGACACACCAGACATAATATTGTGACAAATCTAAATCTGTGTCTTCCATAATAGTGTTATGACGTCCAGGTCCGCGGAATCTGGGATTCACATTGCCGTCTCCTTCGAAGTCAGTAACAGCTCGGAAAATAGTGTGGTAATTTGTTGACTGTCAGGATATAACATTTGAAACAACCGACTTGTTAAACGTGCGTTTCGATGACCATCACCGTAGTATAACTAAACCATCCTGGACCGCTGTTCACGAGTATAACGAATCATACTTTTTATTACTGGAATACGTAGAGATAAGGTTTTTCATACAAGGCGGTGGCACTTTAAATACTAAAACGGATCCACATTTTAAACGAATCAGAAGTGCAAAAAAAGTCTTTCGGAAATTCAGTTGGCATAAATTAGACGTTTTGTAGACCCTAAAACCTACTTTTTCTTGTTTAATAAAAAACACCAACTTTTTGTCCCTAGAAAACGTGTTCGGGGTCCTACTGTAATTCCGTATAAAATTGCACTTGTTCTAACACTTAATTTGTAAAGGTAAAAGAATGATTCGGCTCAAAACTTGTTCAATTTTCAAACATTTGGGTAGTACCAACATTTTATTTTTCATGACCTATTATTTCAGTGACAAAATGTACGATTTTGACCCTACCAACTCCATTAAAGGTTTTCGAGTGTGCTCTACAACTTACTCATTGAGACTTTTCGTCTACCACTTAGGGTTCAAAAACTACAAATTCTAAAACCGTGAAAAATGTCACGATTTTTCTGAAATTCACAAATAACAACGATCTCCAACGAGAGAGTACATACTGAAAATTTCACATTTCTAGAAGGTACAGTTTTTGAGAAAAATGCCTGGGCCGATCAAATGAAAACACCCTGTATACCTTCCGATTAATACTGGTGAAGCGAATTCCTTTTCGATGTTTCTGCAAATATCTATTTAAGTAGAAATTCTTATATTGTCCATTGCAATACCATTTTGTTCCATATACCCCCTCATTCTGGTGGTCAAATATTTAAGATGATATATTAATTTTTAGAGAGCTAACTTTCTAGTAGTTTACGTTAAGGTATAGTTTGGCCTCATTTTAGTGCATAACAACAATGTTTTTTGAAGGTCACATTTAAAAATTCCAAAACTAACGAAAATTCGGTAAAATGTCAAAAAGGAAATATTTGCTGAAAGTCTTTGTCTTAGGATGATTTTATTTAAAGTAAGAATTTTCCATGAAAAGTTATACATTGATAATTTATTTGTATTATATTTCTGATTTTCACATTGATTTTATATCCTTTTAAAGGATATGCCTATATAGGTGAAATTGTGTAATGTTTCTAAAAATATTAAACTATTAACCTAGGTTCGCCCTTGTATAGTATGACTTTGGAGAAAATCCTTGATGTTTACTTTGTAAAGGAAGTTATCTTTCACCACAAAACTACCAAATTTAAAATTCCTAAATTATCAACTTAATAACAAGGTTTCAAACAAATGGCCTTCTTAAAGTATCGCAACTGTTTCAGAAGTGATGGAGAAAACATTTGAAATTATGGGATGCTTCGAAATATATCATCCGGATTAATGGAACAATTGTTTGCAAGATAAGATTAAACTTTTTTTTTTTTAAACGTATACAATGGTATTATTACAGGGAAACGTTAATTCAAATTTCAAGGTAACAGAAAAATTTTATAAAGCAGAATAAAATATTTTATTTATCAGAAAAGAAAAAAATCTTGAAATTTAAGATATTTATACCCAGTGTTTTAACGCAACTTTGAATACGAGTTCTCCCAATTAACAAACATTATTGATTTTTAAATATTTTCCCTTATTTGGTGCACCACCAGGCAACATAAACTTTCTGTAGCTGTAGGAAAGCGCTGCCGTTGTTCCATTGGCACCTACTCTGTTAAATGTTTTAGACTATAGAACCGACAATAATAAATGAATAACATTAACGTTATGGTTATTTTCTTCTTATTAAGTGAGGTGATTACTCATTAGCTAAGAGTTCGAAAACTTCGCTTCGTTTAAATGGAATCTTAATTTAATAATAATAATCAGCTGGGCTAATACCCAAGGCACCACCTTAGGCCTAAGTCATCTAGCGACTTTTGAAGCCATTAAATCAGTAATCTTTTGAATTTGCAAAAGCGCCAAATCATTTTACTTAATTGGTTACAAAATTGGGAAAGCTACCTGCCCCCTCCCGTCTAAAAGGTCTCGCTATTCATTCTATTCCTATTCATCACAAAATTCACAATTTAAGTCTTTTGCACAATTTTTTTGACAATAATTTAGAACTAAATTTTCTGATTATTTTTCTTTTAGCGATGAGTCCAGGACCGTGGACACTTGCTCAAATTTCGTAAGCCCAACACTAAAACTTCGGTCAGTTTTCATTTATTTTCGAGCAGTGTCCTTGACGACTGGATCGTAACTGAAAAAAAGTTATTCTTTTTTTTTTCGTTCAATATTAATGGCCTTCTTGGGGTTAGAGAATTCATTGTGTTTTCTTTATTTTTATTTCTTTATATTTTTTCCCTTTTTTGTTTTGATCTATATGTATTCATATTTAACTTTTTTATTATGTTTTTCGGCGTACAAGTCAGCTTCTTGGCTTTGCAGATAATGTTTTTCAAATAAGTAAATAGTACTTTTCATTGCATGTTAAGAACGCAGAAAATACAAACGAAAGGCTCCGAAATATTTCAGGCCAATTTTGATTAACAACTTAAAATAGGTTTTAGATGTTTTTTTATTGCAAATATTCGGTTGATGCCTAGTTTTAGAATAAAAAATAATTTTATTTTATTATATTAAAGAACCATTATTTATTGGATTCCAAATGAGCTCAGAGATTATAAATAACTGTATTTATAATTACTTTCTATAGTCAATAAACCTCTTTAACGGCTTTCCATTACTTTCTTACTCTAGATTTATTGGAAAGCGCATTCAAAGAACAAGAGCATTACTCCAAGTGGTATGCCACCGAAGAGCACCTTAAATATTGCCCACACGAACTTCAGTTTTATCGTTTTTGGCAGAATTCTTGAGTCCAACTGCAATTTATCACGGTATTTATATAGAAGTTCCCCTCTCATTGCGTAATTCTGAATTTGATTGGTCTCAACATATCGTAAAACTCTGAAACAATTAAGAACGTATTTTAAATTATTAATAATTTTTCGATTGCTCCATTTGAAAAGGTAACTACGAAGTATAACGGAAAACTAGTTTGATCGTTAGTTTATTTAAAATAATAAGGGTTGCTAAAACAGTGAATTTAAGTATTTTTGATGGGTATAGTGAAATACAAAGATTAAAAAATTATTTCAACAGTTGTAGAGAAGCTTTTAAAGATTGTAATTTGGTTCAAAATAAATATGTCCCATTTATACTTTTCTAAGCGAAAGTAATATAAAACTTGTTAATTTTTTACAGTTAAACGACATTAAAAGTATATTATCCGATAATATGTTATAAAATGTAAGTTTTGCAAAAGATATAAATTATTAACAATTATTAACGCGAATATATTACTTACTAAGAAATATTTTACTTTTTTTAATTTTTTATACCCAAAATAAGGTTCACAGGATGGATATACCTCTTCGTCTTTTAAAGAACGTATTCTTAAGAACAATTTAAGTCATACTATTATTATCAAAGCACACAATCAAAGAGACTTAACTGTAAACAATTGTTCATTTCGATATTAAACCTAAAAGTATTTGTTCGTGATTTCATCTGGATTCTGTTGACTTTTGCGGACTAGGATCCAAGATGAGGTGCCTCAGGGTGGGTTTTGGAACAAAAAGATCCCCAGTAGTAAACGGTTTTGGGGTTATAAGTTTTTTTTAAACTTATCTACAGCGAAAAACGTTTTGTTTTTTGTGTATAAACATTCCATTCCACCTTTATAAGTGAAAATATACACTTTTAACGAAGGCTAACCTTTTTATTTACAAGAAATCGAATTACTTTTGAGCGTTCCTAAAAATACAAAACTAAAGCGATAGTTAACAAAAGCCGCGTTCACACTAGACACTTTGGAAACGGTTTAAAACGGTTTCGAAAGATAAAATTAAACATTTTCGATGTCAACTGTATTAATAGGCATACGATAAATACATTTGACACCAAAATTTTACAATTCCACTTTCGAAACCGTTTTAAAACGTTTCCAAAGTGTCTAGTGTGAACGTGGCTAAAGAATAAGTTGAACGCTTCCGGTTCCTAATCGAAAGAGACGCGCCGGTTCTAAAATGGCCTAAGATACATAAAATATCTCGTTAGTAAGGTTAACCGAAAAAATGGTAAGATCGAAGCTTATGATCTCAAAGTAAAATTAAACCATGGAAAAGCCAAAGAGGATCGGAATAAACAAGGCGAAAATTGTGGCAGATTCACGATTTTTTTCAATTTCAGGCTTTAAGAAATGAGATTTATAAACATATTTATAAAGTTAAGAGAAGAGTCTTACAAATAATCAACCTGTTCAGTGACGAATTTCGGAAATCTTTTATAAATGATGAAGTGCATCGTTTTAGTGAAGTAAGCCGCTGTTCCAATGTAAGTGTGGTTACAGAATCTAAGCATCTTGTTCTGGGAATTCCAATACTCAGGATACGCAATAATGATGCCTCCTGTGATGAGAACAGACTTGTAAGATTTTAAATTCAAATATCCTTTCTTCGTTCGGTGTGTCATAATTTTCCAAAGCGGCGAATCCTTTTTCTTCTATTATTATAAATACAATTATTAGTCTGTGAATGTCAATTAATAGCGATTGGAGGAATAAGAATTAGGCCTAATTAATTTCTTTAAAGATAGGGAACATAAAGGGGAACATATAACTTGATATTTTTTACTTAATCTACGTCATCTGTACATTAAGTAGACGACAGAGATATCGGATATCCTTTATACTTAACAAGCTGTTCAATATCAAAAATTTTTAATTTATTTTTATCATGGCTCTCCAAGTTAGTTTAATATTTTAGAAAAATTTGATTATTGTATTTGATAAACAAAAGTTACAATTGTTAAAAACGTATTTTCAACAAACAATTTCATTTTGGAGGTTTTCAAATTTGTTCTTGCTAGATTAAAATGCTAAAAATCCAACCAATTTAAAGGGTGGAAGAAGTGTCTGTTTGGAATGGAATAATTCACATGTAGCAGTAGAATCTAGATTAATTGTGCTGTGAGTTGAGGTGATACCGTTGGTTATCAATAATGTTAAATATTAGGCACATTACATAATAATGAGCTGCTGCCTTGTTGGCGTAGATATCTTGGTGTACTGTCAGTTCTGGTCTGGCCACAATATCTTCCACTGTGTTGATGTATTTCATTTTATTCGTTGCGAGTTCTCCTTTCAGATTGCACAAGTAAGCCTTAACCATAACAAGTGCGACTCCCAGCATCCAGCCCGACTGAAGAAGTCTGCTGGGCCATGTGACAAAAATAGGTTCATTAACAGCTATAGAAATAAAACATTTGAGATTTAAAGCTGAGTTTGATTTTAGAAATGTAATACCCTTATACACTATTTTACTTAAGGTCAAGGCTTTGCAAAATAAAATTTTACACTGACGAACGTTGTGTTTCCTTATTAAAAATTGATTATTTATAACACTTCTGAAATATCACTAACGAGGTTTTTGCTGGGTCGTCATTGTGAGCGTAGGTGACGTGTATGACCAATTTGTAAAATTTTTCAACTCGATATTCACGTCTTGATTTTTTGTTCGTAGACCTGTTGGTACGATTAATAACTTTAGGATTTAACTTTATTGGTCTTTTTTCAGTATAGACTTTTCTATCATTTCGTGCGTTTCTCATTCTTTGTATTAGTTTCCAAATGAAGTTTTTTAACTATACTTTAATAATAATAATA
Organism: Leiobunum rupestre; assembly: GCF_980474605.1. Taxonomy (NCBI): domain Eukaryota; kingdom Metazoa; phylum Arthropoda; class Arachnida; order Opiliones; family Sclerosomatidae; genus Leiobunum; species Leiobunum rupestre. The sequence continues at coordinate 53,830,353 of NC_143384.1, read as the reverse complement.
ATAATATAATTATAAGCTAGGCTAATCACCCAAGGCACCATCTTAGACCTAAGTCATCAAGCGACTTTTAAAGTCTTTAATTCAGGTGGCTGGGTTGCTTTTTCCATGATGATTTCCTAATATAGAAAATATAAATAATTTACTAGACATATTTATTACGGTATTTTGCACATTTTTACCTCTCCGCCGGGACTATGTCACCTAGGAGGGGTTTTACAATCACCGTGTCTGTAGGTCTGTCTGTATGCGAACGCATTTTAGGGGCAAAGTGTAATCACCGCGTACGCAGTTTCTAAGAATTAAGGAAAAGGTTTTTCTAAAAGCGCCACTTTTTTGTCATTGGGTGTATTACAATTTTCTTTTGCAGATTGTGATTGTACGTGAAGAATCTTCGACGTTAGGGACGGATCGAGTGCTGATGATTACGGTAAATGCCTCAACGTCCAAATGGCAGGGTTTCCACCAAATGTTCACGGTATACGTCATAGAATCATTTTGCGATCCCATCGGGCGAGTTTCGAACCCGAGCCCTCCTGCATGACAGGCGAGTGTTCTACCACAGAACTACCGATATATGTTACAGTTGATTGAAAATTATAAGCTCAGCTTTTGCGGAAGATAATATAAATAGTTTTTAAAGTCTTAAATTTTTTTACGTATGAAATTTTAAAGGTCAAATCTTGTTTTAGCGCAGTCATCAGAGATAAAAGGGTGAAAGGGTAGAACCCGTGGGTGGTCCACTTAGTTAGTTTTTTGTTGATCGGTGATTTTGAACCGTAAAGGGTCATTTATGAATACAATTGCTTTTTTCGTTTTGGTTACATAACTCGTAACTTCGTAATTTATTTTACGTGTTTTCTTATCGGCTTTAAATGTGTGATACATTTTTACCTCTCCGAGGGGACAAAGTCCCCTAGGAGGGGTTATACAACGACCGTGTCTGTCTGTGGGTGGGTCTGTGGGTGGGTGGGTCTGTGGGTGGGTCTGTGGGTGGGTCTGTGGGTGGGTCTGTGGGTGTGTCTGTCTGTCAGGACTGCGAACGCGTTCGCATTTTCGGTGCAAAGTGTAATCACTGCGTACGCAGTTTCTCAAAGGGTTGGCAAAACCACCGTGCGACGGTGAGCGTTAACGGATGCATTTGCGGTTTGGTTTGGATGGTGTTTTTTCGCTCACCGTCGTGACGGTTTGGTGTATTACGTTTTTGTAATGTTTATGCGTAGGTTGTGAGTGTTGAATTTGTTGTGTTTGTGTTCTGATGGATGTGCATGTTGAGTCTGTTGTGTTTATATGGGCGTTTTCTCTCCAACTTCTTCTTTATGACTTTGGGACGGACCGAGTGCTGAGTGTAATGCTACCTCTCAACGTTCAATGGCAGGGTTTCCACCAGTTGTACACGGTATTCGTCTTAGTATCAATTTGCGATCGCATCGGGCGGGATTTGAACCCGAGACCTCCTGATTGACAGGCGGACGTTCTACCACAGAACCACCGACACTTGTTACGCCTTATTGAAAATTAGACCTTCAGCTTTATCGGAAGCGTATTTAATAGAGTACGAAATTTTGGTTTAATTGAAATAGAATTGAAATTGAAATTATTGCATCGAAGAAATTCTACTTTAGCGTTTCTCTATTGATTAAAAATAAATGCGCCACCCAGGTTTCGAACCCAGACCATTCGGCTTGGCAGTCGAGCGCTCTACCACAGAACCACCGATAGCTCCTTAGATTCACTGAAATTAAGACAGGCATCGTAAGCATAATAGGTAATAAAGTCTTTTTTTATTAATGAATTTATGAAGGCCTAATCTGGTATTTTTTAAAGGTTAAATCTTGTTTTAGCGCAGTCAGCCGAGATTAGAGGGTTAAAGGGTAGACCCTGTGGGTGGTCCACTTTTTTAACGACCTATATATAGTTCTGTTAATTCAAAGGAGATAATTTAACGTTAATTGCTTTAAGAGCTGGCGGTTCGTCAAGTGGCTCTCTGTGCTTTGTTGATGGTAAGGTTTTTGCTTCTTGTAAATACATTTGGTGTGGATATTTGGATATCTACGATTTCTAACGCAGTCAATGATTTCTTGGGTGTGCGAGTCATTATATGATATTGGAAATTGGACGGCATTGGTCTTTTTCATGTGGTATGCGTCACAACGTCAACAGGAAGTGAACGAGTCGTCCACTACCAGATATCTACGGTATCTTCATCAAGGGCGAGTGTTGAAATAAAATGAGCGTTAAAGATGCGGCAAGTATTTCGTAAGAGAGTAATTCCAAAAAGCCTCTGTAGATATTTCTTTCATTAAAATTTGCTTCGTATTATATTTAACTGATAAACTTGTTCTGTAAAAGGGTTTAATTCAATTGTGCATTGTTATAGTACGTCTAACTTACTGTTGTAACTACTTAACTTATGATATTCTGAATAAATTAAAATTGGTCGTTTCGTCTCAATTATTTTAATTATAATTAAAATTTTATACCGGGCGGCATAGAAATGGGTTAATATTTTTAACAAATAACTCTAAATTGCGGAGATATATCTTTAAGGGTTATCTCGATAAATTAATACCACTAGGGACAATTCTTCCGAGGAGAGGTATATTTTGGCTTGCCAACTTGTCATTAATGTGGTTACCTTGGTTTTATATTTTGAGATATGCGCTGTCGTTTAGCCTTCACTATTCAGTGTAGGTTTTTTTGTATGTTATAAGTCGGGAAGTGTTAACGGTAAGGTGTTTTTGGATTTTTCTATTACAATTTTCGTTACCGTGGTTATATGGATTGACATTTCTAAATATTTGAATTACCTTGTTGTTTGATTGGGTTATTATTATATATATTTATTGCATATTTCTGTTAATACAATGTTTATTACTGTGGGTATTTAGATTGACTTTTTCTTGATTCCTAAGTATTTTAATGTCTACAATTTTTTATTTGCATTGATTTTTATCGGCTTCGTTGGGTTGTCGTCATGAGCCCACGTAGTTTTTATTAGTGCTTTGACTTATAGTTTTGGTTTTCGCTTTAACTTTTGTTTTTCCATGTAAATTTGATTGTTTAAGACCTATAATACAATGGGTTGGCTTTTCTCTATAAAATAGTTTATTGCACGTATATTTTACGTTTCTTATTTTTGTTTCTATTTCTCATTTTGTTGCTTTGGTAATTTATTAACGTTTTGGGTCTAAAGATGGTTTTTGTTCTATTGATATTGGAAATTTGTTAAATGCAATAACATTTGTAATATTTATAATAAAAAAATAATCTACATGTGTTATAGCACCGGGATAATTTTTTTTTGGAGGACGCTTTTGATGGAGAAATATCATTGAGGACCGTGTCCAGAAATGGTTAGAGAAATTGTAGACAATGTAGCGAGTGACAAACTGGAAAATAATTTGGTAATCAAACAGCTGCACAAAGATGCTCTGCTATGCGATAAGTGCGATAAACAAGATATGTATTATCCGCGCTAACACAGCAAACGTTTGCAGATGGATTAGTCTTTCGAAGAAAAAGTTTCAGATTTTAAGGCAGAACATGATTTCCAGGCAATTTTATAGGGAATAATTTTGCTTCTTATCATGAGTTCTTTTACCAATCGGCAATATTCTAACTAGAGAAGCGTTGAACTAATAACTGTTTTGCCATCATGAGACGCCGTCAAAAATAATTAAAATGTGTTAATGAGAATACAGCTGATTGAAGGGTTCAGACTTCTGGTGGCAACCAAAATGTGTAGTTTTGGAATCGGGGCGTTTGAGGGGAAGTTTTCTTGTCACAGGTAGTAGGCGCGCTCACTTTTTCATTTGTTTATTTTATTTCTCCTAAACTACAACTAATAAGAAGTTGCGTGTTGCAATTGAAAGATAAAATATTTCTAACTTAACATGTTGGGCAAAAACCGAGTTTTTATGCTCAATGAGACTAAAAACAGATTAAGATTATATCCTTTAATTCGTCGTACCTAAGCATGACATCAGTCAACTAAGAAGCTAAATTTTTATTTCAAGCTGGTTGCAGGTGCTACAGTTATTGCACCTTACTTATTAAATTTTAGTTTTAGTTTTTATAAAGGTTTAGCGCTTTCCTAGTAGTATTTTTTGACTTAAGAAATATTTAGTTTTAAGTTCTTGTGAAGTCTTACTACATGCAAGAATGTATTTATTTATACTCAGGGAGAATTAATATGTCGAGACTATCGACGGACACGTTGGGGCCCTAAACCCATCACACTAAGGGGGGGAAGGAGGCGGTCTTATTTCTTGCATCCTCTCAGCAGCGTTAATCGCGTCAAAAAACGTATTTTTAAGAACCAATGAGATAGCAGTATTATTTGACTTTTTTAAAGCGGAGGAGCATACCGGGGCCCCCAGCGGGTGGAATTGGAGAAACGCTAAATATATTCTCTACATATTCATTCTCCCTGAGTATTAATAAATACATTCTTGCTACAAGAGAAATGTGATTATATATGTCACACCATAAGCCTATCAACCCTAAGTTTGAATCGAAAGGCAGTGATGGTTCAAGCTAACGACTGTCGAAAGTACAGCGCTAAATCCACCCGGTGGCGGAAAAGAGAAACGTAACTCGTCTCGCAATGCATGATGCCAGCTGCTTTAGTAAGTGAGAGGTGCGTAGAGAGAGAAAGGGGGAAGGAAGAAGCTTCAATTTATCTCTACCAGGTGCCGATACTATCGCCTGATTTCTTCTTTTTCGCCCGTCCAGTGGTGTTACAAAGGGCGCTATGCGCGTTTCAAACTTAGGGTTGATAGGCTTATGGTCACACATATTTCAATAAACTTTCCGGAAACCTTGTATGGCAGTCGCTGATTATGCAGATAATAACGCAACAATTCTGACTTCAGTTATAAAAAGATAATTCGAATAATAATTGAAACTAAAATCCTGTTAAGAAAATGATTTTCTTTCTTGGTTTTTTAATTAATTGTTGACATATTAACTTCGATTATTTATTTCGTTTAAGTACAGAACACCTACTAAAGCTGGCTCGAGCTCATATTCGTTCTGGAGCTTATTGGCTTTAAGTGGGTATTACCTTACTTACACCCGCGCAGAAATACAAAGGTCAGTCTGTAAACCAGCGCTTTGTCCAGTGTGGGAGATTCTTATCAAGTCAAGTACTACATATTTAGTATTTTTGAAACAGGCATTTGAAGCGAGCCAGCTCAGCTCAGCTCGTTTATTTTCGACTCGAGCCGAGCGAAACCTCGAACCGCTGCTTTTCTAATTGAGTCAAGCCGAGCTATCAAAAGGCTTGCTCAGCTCGGCTCGTTTATTTTCGACTCGAGCCGAGCGAAACCTCGAACCGCTGCTTTTCTAATTGAGTCAAGCCGAGCTATCAAAAGGCTTGCTCAGCTCAGCTCGTTTATTTTCGACTCGAGCCGAGCGAAACCTCGAACCTCTGCTTTTCTAATTGAGTCAAGCCGAGCTATCAAAAGGCTTGCTCAGCTCAGCTCGTTTATTTTCAAATCGAGCCGAGCGAAACCTCGAACCGCTGCTTTTCTAATTGAGTCAAGCCGAGCTATCAAAAGGCTTGCTCAGCTCAGCTCGTTTATTTTCGACTCGAGCCGAGCGAAACCTCGAACCGCTGCTTTTCTAATTGAGTCAAGCCGAGCTATCAAAAGGCTTGCTCAGCTCGGCTCGTGAAAAATCATACACCTACCCCAAGAAGGAATTGCATCAACCTCGAAAAAAGTCTTAGAATTGAGGCGTCTTTTTTTATCGCGCGTTATAATAACTTATTTTGCGAAATTAAAATTTAAAAGTCGTACAATACATTTTTTATTATCGCGCGTGTTTGTCCACGGACCTTCAAAAACTGCGTCTACTGGCCGTGAGATGGCGCGCTATTAAAAAAAGCCGCATCACATTCGAGTCCCAACTCTTGACAGGCTAAGAAAATAAGTTTTGTTTGTTAACAGAATATGCCCAAAAACTAATTAGGGATAATAAATGATCGCCAGTGATCAGAGGAGACCGAAATTTACTCTGGTCGTATTGTTTATCGTTCTGCTACTATCAGAATGTATTCCGTGCTTAAAACATTTAGTAAGGTATAAAGAAAAACTCAAACGATTCTGAAGCAAATGCGAAGCGTAGAAAAATGAATTGTCCATAATATTTTTAAGCAGCTTCCATCTAGATAATTTGTTTTTAAACTCAATGAAGTGCAAAGCTGTACGCAAAAAAGAAAGGACGAAGAAAGAAAACAGGAGAAGGTGCAAAATCAGTGATTCCAGGGCTCCACTGGGCAGAAGTACTACGTCGTTATCGACCATATTGTCCAAGCAACTGTAGATATGATAACCTTCCGAAATGATTTGTGGTGACGTATGCGGATACTTCAATCTATTGGCCCAATCCCAAGGTAGGATTTTTACAACAGCAACATCTCCTCTCTATTGTAAAAATAAACATTTATGTAAGACAATAAAATATTTTGACCAATCGGAAAGAATCAGTTGCTATTTCCTAGCAAACACAAATATCCCTCAGATATCCCAAAGAGATCCAAATCTCTTTGGGAGGGGCCAACAAGTTTAGATATTGCTTAATTTTTTATGTTTATCCAAAACACATCTTTACTCGCATTTTTTTTAAATATCCAAAGGATCTAAAAATTAAAAATCAATCTTCCTAGACCGAGAGATATCCACCTGATATCTTAATTAACCTTAAGATATCAAATTCTACCTCGGATTAATTTTGATGTGTTAATTATAATTTTATTATTTACGCAATAGCAATAACGTATTTTTCTGACGAAATCCCACACATTGTTTTTTATTTAAATTTCAAAAATGCTAACTCGGCAGCCTGGGTAGATATTTTTATTATTTTAATATAATAATATAAATATTTACTTAGAATGTTTGAAAATCAGTACGAGATATAATGTTATTTGTTATTGGAAATAAGTCGTTCCAAAGATATCATACTGACCGAAATGTGGCGTTCAAAGGATATCACATTAATTGAAATGTTAAGTTAAAAGGAACCACCTATGGACTGCATTGCAAAGGATGATAAATTGTACTAATCTATTTTTTTGCTAATTTTATCATCCTTAACTGAAATGTAACGTTTGTAAGATATCCTGTGGTTTGAAATGAGATCTCTGCAAACACAGCTTGGCAAAATCTATAAATATCGAAGATGTAGGTCTACGCTTGGATATCAAATACAAGTCCAAAATCATTTTCTGATAATATTCATGATGTATATCATTGCATGGATATGCAGAGTAAATCCAAATGTTTTAATAGTTCCGAATTTTCCTTCTATCAGAGATATATCGATAACTTTTTAAAATTATATGTTTCTTAATAGATTATCTTTCAGTAAAATGGCATTTTCACTAATTTTAAAATCTACGACAATGACGGTAATTGTACATAAATTACGATAAATTCGAATTGTTTTGAATGCTGTAACGGTAGAAACCATATGAAAAGAGCTACTATTTTCAGAGAGCCAGTTTTGGGTAAACGTTAATATCGTTTAAAAAACGCTAAATGGGCCAAATACTGAATCGGTTAATTTTTTTATAATACGTGCAACTTTGATTTTGTGTAGTAAATATTGAAAAATTTGAAATATCCTTTCATTGGACCGCATTTAATTAAAAAACGTCAAAAAGGTAAAAAAAAAAGACCAACAACGTTTGGGGAAACTAAAATACAGGGTGGTTTTTTTGCTCAGAAAAGTGATTTGTTTCAAAAACTATGTTTTCTAGAAAGTTGAAATTTGTACTGTACGTTATACGTGCCGGGGGACACTTTCTACCAAAATTGCGTCTAAATCTAGAAATATTTTCACGTTTTTTGAAAATTTAAATTTTAACCGCTAGGTGCTATAAGAAAATTGTCAATGAGAAAATTGTAGAGCGTCACCGAAAACGTACAAATAATGTTGACGCGAAAAAATAGACGACTTTTTCACTAACAAAATACGACTTGAAAAAGTGACAAGTTGGGCAAGTTAAAATAATTTTTTATGAATTCCATTGGGAGAGTAGTGTAACTTTATGAAAGCTAGAAATTTGTTAATCTGGTGTTTAATGCCATAAACACTGCTGAAAAATGGAGGAGACAATGGCGAAGAAATTAAATTAATTAATTAAATTATTAATGACGATTTAAATTACGTAAGATCTGGTGACTTTGCTGGCCAATGTTTTGAAATACAGTATTTCACATTTCGGGGGTCATGAGGCGTGGCACTCTTTTTGAAACCACCATCTGGCTCATTTACCTATTGACTTTTCCTATTAGTTTTTTAATCTAATAGGCCTGTGTTTGCATCTAGTCGTATTCGAAACCTATTTTAACCCTGATAGGCGAGAAGATAAATAGACCAAGGTTTAAAGGTCAGTAAAAACCTTAACTGTTTTTAGCATTTAAATAACTGTAATACATACTGTGTAACGTTATTGTCGTAATCAATCTTAACAATCATGGCTCAATATTCCAGAGCTGATCGTACGGAACTAGTGGCCATTTACTACGCGGAAGGTGGAAGAAATCTACGACGAGTGAGTGAGATCTTTGAGCAACGACATCCAGATAGAAAACCATCCATAACTACTTTAAGGCGAGTTGTAAATGACTTTCACAGGCATGGTAACGTACAACCTCGATTTCGTGGGCCTGGTCAACGGGATTTTAACTTTGAAAACACCGTTTTAGCCTATTTTGCCGCATACCCACGTAGTAGTTGCACCGCGGCAGGTAAGGATTTCACTTGCAGTAAAACTCGCATTTGGGAAATTTTACATAGGCATAAGTACCATCCTTACAGAGCAACGCTTCACCACGGTTTACGAGTTGGAGACGCTCAACAACGGCTGGATTTTTGCAACTGGCTGCTAAATTCCGTGCACGACGACCCACAATTCCTCCGCAACATGCCATTCTCAGATGAATCCTCGTTTGCGAGAGACGGCCCTTACAATCACCAAAATAATCATGTTTGGGAAGATACAAATCCACACTGGGGATATGAACACCGTCAGCAATTTCAATTTGGTCGCTTGAATGTTTGGATTGCTCTTGTTGGAAACCGGTTAATTAGTCCAGTATTCTTACCGTAAAATTTAAATGGCCAGAGTTATTTAGATTTCTTGAGAAATGAGCTAGAACAACAACTTGACGTACTGACGTTGGCGCAACGAGCAAGACTGTGGCTTCAGCAAGACGGTGGCCCGCCTCATTACCACAGAGCCGTGAGAGATTACCTAAACAACGAATTTCCACAACGATGGATAGGGAGAAACGGTCCCATACACTGGCAAGCAAGGTCACCCGATATGACTTCGTTGGATTTCTTTCTTTGGGGCTTCGTCCAGGACAAGGTGTACGCCACTCCGGTTGAGACCTTTGAAGAGCTGCGTCAACGAACTGTAAGCGCTTGCCGGGAAGTAACCCCGGAAATGATTTAAGCTGCCTTCGACAATATGATTGTTCGCGCCCAAACCTGCATCGCAGCTGAAGATGGTATTTTCGAAACTAACTTATAAATTTTGTTTGTAAGTATATAAATAAAATGTCTGTTTTTTTAAAAAATTCACATTTTTCATCCTACGCAATTAAATCGTATAATACCTTCTTCGCCATTGTCTCCCCGATTTTTCAGTGGTGTTTATTGCATTAAACACCAGATTAAAAAATTTCTGACTTTCATAAAATTACACTACTCTCGCAATGGAATTCAAAAAAGGTTATTTTAGCTTGCCCAACTTGTCACTTTTTCAAGTCCTATTTTGTCAGTGAAAAAGACGTCTATTTTTTCGCGCCACTGCTATTTGTACGTTTCCGGTGACGCTCTACAATTTTTTCTTTGACAATTTTCTTATAGCACCTAGCGGTTAAAATTTAAATTTTCAAAAAAACCACCCTGTATTTTAGTTTCCTCAAACATTGTTGGTCTTTTTTTACGTTTTTTAATTAAATGCGGCAATAGGCCTTCCAGGTGAAGTAACAAGTTAAGTCATTTAATTAATCTTTATACGACACTTTATACGGTACCAGAGGTGGGCAAAAATAGTGAGCACTCGTTTTTGAAAATCCTGCAGTAATGAGCGAGCGCTTCAAATTCGAATTCCAGCTGCTCTTGTTCAACGAGAGGGCTAAATTGAGCAGCCTCTGGGCGAGCGCCGAATAGTTCGCTCCGGCGTTGATGGCTGACGGCGCGCTGAGGGAGATTCCCCCCTCAACGGGTTAGTTCCCTCACTTTTAAGCGCTCACCGCGCGCTGAGCGAGATCTCCCGATCTTCGGAATAGCCCCCTCACTTTAAAGCGACGCGTTAGTACCCTCAGTAGAAAGCGCTGACGCAGCGTTGAGGGAAAATAACCGAGAGAAGGAATAGTTCGCTCAGATTTGAGCGCGGATTTTGATCACGGTGAGCGACGGTAAAGTTCGTTTACGCAAATCGCTCACAGCGCGGCGAGCAAAAATTTCAAAAATCAAACATTAAACTATTACTCGGCTATGGGTTTATTATATACTTTTTTTATTAATAAAATGAAGGGTACTCTAAACGTCGGGAGTTAATGATATCTTCGATTGAATAAAATTCAAAGGTTCTTCCTAATTTATCCAACGATAAACTAGACTGCAAATATTCCGTTTAGTGTTAAAAGAGCTTTATTAAATATTAAAAGCCACAAATTATAACAATAGGCGCTAGTATACAATCTTTTGGTCTTGACAAACTTGGCAGGTGAAATGGGCTACGCGGTACGCGTTTCTTCATTTTTAGGGGATTGTGGCTCGCGCTACTTTAATCGAAAATATTAATTAATGATCGGTACCATAAAAACAAGTGGACATTTACTAACCCCTAATCGAACTCATTTGTAAATCTCCAGAATTTAATAGACAGTTTTAGCAACTACCTACAGGGGCGGTGCCAGAAGATTCTTAGGTGTAGGCTAATAATGTTTATCATTTGTGGGCCCCCTGTTCCTCAATATTGGGCCCCTCTATGTATTGACTTAAAATTCAATTTTGCAAATTCAGGTAATTTATTTATTATTTGATATTAGTGCGGTTTTTAAAATTTTACAGTATTAACTATCATCACATATTTTATTTGAATTTAAAAATCGACTTGATGTGGCCCCGTCAGATCGATTTGTGGGCCCCTATTTAAACACAAAAGTAGGTTATAGCTCTAGTTGCCTACCCCTATAACGCCGCTCCTGACTACCTACACCGGGATTTTAATCACAGTGAACGACGACAGAGTTCGTTTACGGTAAATCGCGAAGAGCAAACATTTCAAAAATTAAACTTCACATTTGACGGTATGAATAAGTTAATAATAAGATTATTTTTAATGTATATGTAAAATATAATACAATATCTGTGCATATAACCATCTTCGATTTTGTCCATTGTTTATGACATCGACAAAAATAACCATATCATCCAATGATCAAGCTAATTGCGAAGATTCACGGTTTTTAAATAATAATTTTTTTCAGGAAAAAAGGGAGGGGTTGGAATTAATATAATGGCCAGCCTGTGCCAATATTAAAACTGTTTTAGTTCCAAATTGAGGTAACTCGATTTACGCGAATTTTCTTTTTTGCCGTTTTTCAAACTTCTTTTACACTAAAAATATAAATATTACAAATAGCGGCCAATGTATAGTTACAAAGTTATCGATTATTTTCCATTTTTAAAAAGAATTACGTTATAAATTTTTATCAAATTTAAATAATATTTTTTAGATACCTGGTTTTGAAACTAATAGCGTTCTTTTCGTTTTTATTTCACACCGAATTTTAGTAATAATAAAAATGTTTGAATAATTCTAATGTCTAGTTTGTGCGGGTAACAAAAATCAACAGTGAAGAAGCTGTCAACGATCACCGTCAAGCTCAGCGTGTGGGAAGTGGGGACCCGCTGGCTGCCGGTGAGTATGAACAAGGAGGGAGGGGGGTGGCATTACCAAGGTAACCTATTTAAAGTTACTATAGACAATAGGCTATAATCACTATGCTGTAAACATTTGTGTCGCGCGAAAGCGATCCAAATCTAACGACTGACGATTATGATAAAAATTACATCATTCTTCCGAACTTCAAAAGGCCGTTATTTTATTTCTGGGGGGGGGGGATTTCTATTTGAACTTGTAATAACTTACACACAAATATTTTCTTTACATTTTTCTGTTTTTATTGCTTACGATGTTACATTTTATATACAATATTGGAAATATTTCAATAATTATTTAAATCTTCGCTCTTGCTTGATACCTACAAAGATTCTCAAAAACATTGTGTGGAGCGTGTCATTTTCGCCTAATTTGGTTTGACAACAATGAAACGAAACCAAAATTAGTTACCGCCATACGCCAAACGAGGAGGCAATGAACACCGCTAATGCCCCACAATGGAACATTTTGAAAAAAAGGATCCACCGTGGAACTTCGGATGTCATTAGAAAGTGTTCATCTTGTAAAATACGGAAGCGAACTTAAAGCCTGAAACTGAATAAAAAAACTCAAGCCACAGTCGAAGTACTATAACTCCAAAACTATGGACTCGAAAAAATTAAACTTCGAAGGCGAGAAAAATTATGAACAGCTAAAGCAAAAAACACGAAAAAATTAAACTAAGGAAGGACCGAAATACGAATCGAAAGACGCAGACTTGAGAAAAGTCGACAAGAAACTGTAACGAAATGAGAAAGGAACCTACTATTTATACTATTATTGTAGAAAGGATTACGAAGCGAGGTATAAGTATAGGAAACTTCGAAATTGCCCTAGCATTGGCTATCTTAAACGGCTAAGACCCAAGGGAGGGGCGACTCATTGGCGTCAGTTCGGAATTCTGGCGTTGACCCCGTCATATGACGTTAAGAAGTACACGCTATTGTTGAAATTGAAAACTGCGAGAATGAAGAAAATGGGTTCGATGCAAAATAGAAAAAAACCTCCATCGACTGTCCCCCTATTTTAATATTTTTGTCAGGTGCAGTAACGAGTAAGTGGCGCCCTTGCTGTCTGGAATGGGCAGTGTTGGAAAAAAAAGCCCAAAGTGGGAAAAAAGGTTTGCAGAGCCAAATAGATTCTTTTACGGAGAATATTCGTGGGGGAATCCATAGCTTGACTACATGGGGAGGGGACCGTTAGGGGAAAAAATTCAATAGTGGAGGCAGAGGTAGTACGGCGGTGGCGGCCGCCACATGGGAGATTGTAAAGGGGGGTCGATACGCTCGTAAAAGAGTGTATAGGATTTTATGAATCGGGCCAAGCCGCCAATTCAATGCTTTTGAATTAACTAATATTATTCTAATGTCTGAATATGTCGGCTATAGATTCCAAGGTTCAATAATATCTAATCGGCCCGATTAGTCGCAACTTAGTAAATAGTAACACAGAATAAATAAACATTGTAAATAAATGTAGTAAAAATAGCTAATAATACCATTAGTTAATAATATTGTTACATAAGTATGACACGTCTTATTCTTTATATGCAAAACGTTTACTGATAACTAGCCACAAGAGACACTCTATATAGAGGGCTTCTCGTGTATGACGTGCCCTTTATCAGCATCTCGCTAGGGGTGATTTTTTACCGTGATGACGTCACTCTGTAAATAGGTTTTAGTGAATTATTTCCATTAAATTATGGATTTATGATATTACGTAGTATTTTTATTTTTATTGATTAACGTTTTCATGTTAGTCTATCCGTAGTCCAGAAAAATATACTTTGGAGCTAACGTTCCGTAGACGCGACCCGAATATACATGGTTTTCTCCGTTTTCCTATATGGTATTTTATTATAGAATACTTATTTCGGTTTCAGAAGGGCTAGTTTTGATCTAGTCTATGAAGCTATACGACTCATTTTTAGGGGGAGTTCAGTTTAGCGAAAAGTATATTTATATATGTATATTATAAGTCAAGCCTAAATTAGCGAGTGAATGCCTATTTCGGGGAAATATTTGGTTAGTCATGTCCCGCTGCGACGAAGAGACGTTTCCTATGAGTGGTCAACCTTTCCCTTTTCGTTAAGATGCCGAAAGAGACGCCTTCGTGTCTGGACTCCACCTGCGGGTCCCAAAATTGAAACGATTGGGATAGTTTGGAAAGGGGTTGAGGTTCCACCCCCCCCCCTCTTTTCAAGCTTCAAGTTGAAAGCCGATCGCTAAAACGTAAATACAGCAAATTAGTTTTACCTATAGTTATTATTATTGTTACTAATTATTGATAATTTTTGTTTTTTTATATTTTAGGACGATTTACAGAAAAATATTTTGATATTTTCTGTAACGAACAAGAACTTGACCAAAGGCCAGATGAGCTGATGAATGCCAAGTTAAAGAACGGGGCAATGGAATTTGAACTCCAGTTGTATAAGGAGCAGTTGGACAATGCCAACAAAGCCCCCGAAGTGGCTGTAGCTGGTTGTTCTTGCGTAAAGGTCTCAAAAATTCAAAAACCAGAAGAAGCCAAATAATTGGCTAAAACCAAAACGGTCCTTTTCAGGACCACCTTCGTTTGGTCTAAAGGCCATTAGGCTGTGTGATTCTAAAATGCTGAACTATTGAACCTAAAATATATTCGCTGTTTTAATTGTTCCGTATTTTACAAGATGAACACTTTCTAATGACATCCGAAGTTCCACGGTGGATCCTTTTTTATTTCCAAATGTTCCATTGTGGGGCATTAGCGGTGTTCATTGCCTCCTCGTTTGGCGTATGGCGGTAACTAATTTTGGTTTCGTTTCATTGTTGTCAAACCAAATTAGGCGAAAATGACACGCTCCACACAATGTTTTTGAGAATCTTTGTAGGTATCAAGCAAGAGCGAAGATTTAAATAATTATTGAAATATTTCCAATATTGTATATAAAATGTAACATCGTAAGCAATAAAAACAGAAAAATGTAAAGAAAATATTTGTGTGTAAGTTATTACAAGTTCAAATAGAAATCCCCCCCCCCCAGAAATAAAATAACGGCCTTTTGAAGTTCGGAAGAATGATGTAATTTTTATCATAATCGTCAGTCGTTAGATTTGGATCGCTTTCGCGCGACACAAATGTTTACAGCATAGTGATTATAGCCTATTGTCTATAGTAACTTTAAATAGGTTACCTTGGTAATGCCACCCCCCTCCCTCCTTGTTCATACTCACCGGCAGCCAGCGGGTCCCCACTTCCCACACGCTGAGCTTGACGGTGATCGTTGACAGCTTCTTCACTGTTGATTTTTGTTACCCGCACAAACTAGACATTAGAATTATTCGAACATTTTTATTATTACTAAAATTCGGTGTGAAATAAAAACGAAAAGAACGCTATTAGTTTCAAAACCAGGTATCTAAAAAATATTATTTAAATTGGAAAAAAAATTATAACGTAATGCTTTTTAAAAATGGAAAATAATCGATAACTTTGTAACTATACATTGGCCGCTATTTGTAATATTTATATTTTTAGTGTAAAGGAAGTTTGAAAAACGGCAAAAAAGAAAATTCGCGTAAATCGAGTTACCTCAATTTGGAACTAAAACAGTTTTAATATTGGCACAGGCTGGCCATTATATTAATTCCAACCCCTCCCTTTTTTTCTGAAAAAAATTATTATTTAAAAACCGTGAATCTTCGCAATTAATTAATTAATTATTTAAAAATAATCTTATTATTAACTTGTTCATACCGTCAAATGTGAAGTTTAATTTTTGAAATGTTTGCTCTTCGCGATTTACCGTAAACGAACTCTGTCGTCGTTCACTGTGAATAAAATCCCAGTGTAGGTAGTCAGGAGCGGCGTTAGGGGTAGGCAACACGAGCTATAGCCTACTTTTGTGTTCATATAGGGGCCCACAAATCGATCTGACGGGGCCACATCAAGTCGATTTTTAAATTCAAATAAAATATGTGATGATACTTAATACTGTAAAATTTTAAAAACCGCACTAATATCAAATAATAAATAAATTACCTGAATTTGCAAAATTGAATTATAAGTCCAATATTGAGGAACAGGGGGCCCACAAATGATAAACATTATTAGCCTACACCTAAGAATCTTCTGGCACCACCCCTGTAGGTAGTTGCTAAAACTGTCTATTAAATTCTGGAGATTTACAAATGAGTTGGATTAGGGGTTAGTAAATGTCCACTTGTTTTTATGGTACCGATCATTAATTTAAGTTGAGAGCGCGCTAATATTTTCCTTTAAAGTAGTGCGAGCCACAATCCCCTAAAAATGAAGAAACGCGTACCGCGTAGCCCATTTCACCTGCCAAGTTTGTCAAGACCAAAAGAATGTATACCAGCGCCTATTGTTATAATTTGTGGCTTTTAATATTTAATAAAGCTCTTTTAACACTAAACGGAATATTTGCAGTCTAGTTTATCGTTGGATAAATTCGGAAGAACCTTTGAATTTTATTCAATCGGAGATATCATTAACTCCCGACGTTTAGAGTACCCTTCATTTTATTAATAAAAAAAGTAAATAATAAACCCATAGCCGAGTAATAGTTTAATGTTTGATTTTTGAAATTTTTGCTCGCCGCGCTGTGAGCGATTTGCGTAAACGAACTTTACCGTCGCTCACCGTGATCAAAATCCGCGCGTAGCTAGCGCTCAAATCTGAGCGAACTATTCCTTCTCTCGGTAATTTTCCCTCAACGCTGCGTCAGCGCTTTCTACTGAGGGTACTAACGCGTCGCTTAAAAGTGAGGGGGCTATTCCGACGATCGGGAGATCTCGCTCAGCGCGCGGTGAGCGCTTAAAAGTGAGGGAACTAACCCGTCGAGGGGGGAATCTCCCTCAGCGCGCCGTCAGCCATCAACGCCGGAGCGAACTATTCGGCGCTCGCCCAGAGGCTGCTCAATTAGAGATAGAGAAAATAAACTCGTTTGCCTTGAGTACTCGCTCACTTGAGCAAGCCGTGTTTAAAACTCTATATGCTCATTTTTCCGAACGCTCGCAACTTTTTGCCCACCTCTGTACGGTACGCACTTGAGGAAATTCTTGCCTCACTTTATGTGACGCCGCTGCTAAACATTCTCAGCTAGGGTGTGGCCGAAACTGATAGATCATAATAAAAGCATACGAAGGTACGCTGTGAAGGATAGTAACAACCTACACAACTATAAGGTACTTTAATTTAAATAAAGCTTAAAAACCATCGCTGAATTACAATGAAAATAGATCAACAATTAAGATAAGATACGCTTTCTTTGGTGTCGTAGCCCTGAATATCTTAGATATATCACGAATATTCATTTCAACTATATGTGCTTGAAGTGATTGATACTACGTAAAATCACCGTTTGATGTCCATTTAACACCAAAAAGAGCAACTAATGACCTAAAGCATCCGTGAGATATCTCTTGAAATCCACGTCCAATGGATTTACACGGATGTCTAAACTGACGACAATTGGGCATTTCCAGTGCATGAAATAGTTCATAGTTGAGGTTTTTCGGTCATCTTAGGGATATTCCGATTTTTTTAAATATCCATGGGGCGATATAGTGTGAGTTCCAAGTTACACAAGAAATAAGGTTACTTGTTTTTTTTTCACCAATAATTGAAAGAATGTTAAGGAAATGCTCTTAGGTTCAGGGTCTGTTTACAATTTGTGTGACGTCAAATAACGCCTTTTCCAATTTCAAGCCTTCCAAATTGTAACGACAAATAAGAAATACCCCCCCCCCCAATATTTACGTCTGTTCTTATTGTAATAGCGCAATTAACCATAGAGTTATAATTATTTATTACAAATTAAAAACTACTAGAAATCTTATAATAAAAAGGATATAAACTATGACTAAATTGTGATTTAACGTAAAAATATATCATGATAAATATTATATCTGTTACATATTAAGCAGGGTGTTTCAGAGAAATCTGGCAGGTGTGTTCTTTGGCTAAAAGGTCCTTAAAAACGTTTTCCTAAATTGAACCGTATCCAAGTAATTGGCCTTCACAAATCGGCCTCTTAAAAACGCGCAAATATGCTGTTTCTATTATTCCTAGGACCCAATTGTTTCTTTTCACGAAGCATTTAGTAAAGCCATATATCTATCCCTGTTATAGTTAGTCACTCTCTAACAAACCCCCTACCTTAACAGAGCTACGTAATTTGTGAACGGCCCTTGTTTTATTTACGAAGTTTACTAAATGACGTTTCGAATCGAGAATTTGGAAGAACCAAACTAGTTATTACATAATTTCAGTGATATTCGTAAGTTTTTGATTACGCGATACAAGTTTAACATCATAAAAATTAGTTTAGAAACTTAAAGTGAAAAATAATTATAATTTAAATTTTGTGGGAAAAACTCCGAGTTGGATGATTTTCCACTGAACCAGAATGAATAATTCCCGAATTTAATAATAATTAATACTCGGGAAAAGTGAATATTGTGAGACAATTTTAAGCGTTGCTCACAGACCTAAGATCAAAGAACAAGTTTTTTCTCGTAAAATATCAAATAAGCTTAATATCTCATTGGTTTTCTAAATACTCCTTTCAACGCGATTCGAAGTAACGGTCGGTGACGTTTTTTCTGCTCGTGACAAGGCAAAGTACTTTCGGATCGTGTCATCTTGTTCTATCCCCATGTATATATATCAAAAATTTTGGTTTTATTAAAGCCCGTAAATAATTTGCAAAACTATCATTACTGCTTACATTTACTCCTTTTGTTTTGACGAGTCTGAAAGTAAAAAATGTATTTACTTAGTTTCCTCTAATAATACCCTGGACATCATTAAAACGAAAACATAAATTTCGAGCAAACTCAAATGATTCATTTCCTAAATGAGTGGCGATATTTAAAGATTTACAAACACAATCATTTTATTATTATTTTTGTATATTCTACCTTCAAAAATCAATACAGAACTTTTATAGTAACCTTAATTCGATAAAAAGGAACTCGTGTCAATCGCTTCTGAGAATAGGCCTTTAACCAAGAATTAACTCGAGATCGAGATTTGTTCTTAAAGATACAATTCAGTAATATTTGTATAGATTCTATCCCGAGTGTGAGCGTCTCGCATTTAGTAACAGAACTATAAACGAACTTTCAGTTTGGCGCCAAAAACTTAAGATTTTAGCTATCATATGTACGAAAATAGTTAAAACGTAACATTAATACCACATTTTGAATTATAAAATAATAATTTATCTAATTTAACTATGACTAAATCTAGTTTTAAATAATATTTCGCGACTTCATAGCGGTTGATCTAGATTAATAAATGTAAAATCTATTGTTTCTTCTTCAACTCGCGAAGAAAGGATAATTTCGATATTGTAGATACCCACTACGTAAATGACTTTAATTTATTTAAGTAACTAAGAAAATGTGCTTCAATAAATGCCGCTCTCTTTTTGCCGCGAAAGTCACTGAATAGAATAGTCACGTGTTTATGTTAGTTTTATTTGTTAAGCTAAAGTTAATAGCCTGCAGTTTTTACCTCTCCGAGGGGACTTTGTACCCTAGGAGGGGTTATACAACCACCGTGTCTGTCAGGCCTGCGAACGCGTTCGCATTTTCGGGGCAAAGGGTAATCACTGGGTACGCAGTTTCTTAGAATCAGGGAAAAGGTTTTTCCAAAAGCGCCCTCTTTTTGTCATTGGGTGTAGTATATTTTTTATTCGGCCGGGATTCGAACCCGAGCCCTCTTGAACGACAGGTGAGCGTTCTACCGCAGAACCACGGATACAGTTACGCTTCACTGAAAATTAAAAACTCTTCCGAGGAGATGTATATTTTGGATTGCCAACTTGTTTCTAACAGAAATCGAAATTGAAACAGCCCTTTTATATTGAAATGTTAAGACGCGTGCCCTCTAAAATAAAACGAAATTACAATAATATCCTGTCTCTCTTTAGAACTTCTAGACAAATCACGGAACAGGATTTATTTAAGTGTCTATTGTACGAGTCTACCGTCCAGACTAGTCCTGCTCTCTGAAAAACAAATCGTTTCTTATCTCAATTGAATTTCGCCAGCTAGTAAGTGATGTTTATATTTCTCTTCCGAAAACAAATTATCTTTCTTAACTCGTGCAACTTCAAAAACAGCTGCATTTTATTCATTTAACTAATCTGAATTTAAAAATCAGTGGGTAGGCCATAAAAAATCTTGCTAATTGTTTGTAACAACACCTGGACAAACGGCGTTACTGCTTCAATTTTAACTTCCAATTTCAGTTTAGAATTAATAATTTTATTTGCTTCTATAAAGGTAGGATCTCAGTACTTTAAAAAAAATTTAAGGACCACCTTTTTAAGGGTTCAGGAAAATATTTAAAGGGCGGGTATTCCGTAACAAAATTAAAAATGTTAAAATTTAAATTGAAGTTAAAATTGAGTTATATCAACTGCAGACATTTTTAGTAAGCGTGTTTCATTTTTGTTATTTTCTCATTAGCAATTTGATTTTTTTAACGTCCAAAAAGTAAATTATGATCTTTACGTTACGTTCTGCAGATTAGTTACAACATATTTGAAAAGTCTTCTTTTGATATCAAAATCTTGATCCTCGGTATTATGCGTAAACCAATCGGCATCCAGTATTGCACGAGAAATCTAAATTAAAGTAAATATTATCGGTTTCAAAATTTTACTTTCAAGATGTATATAGTTTTAATATTGCCAAACAGTATCTCCATTTTATGGTTGAGCGATAAAATGAGAAAATCATTTAGTCGTTTAGAGTTCTATATATACAATAGCAAAAAGATGAGGTTTAAGATATAAAATATAGAATTAGTCTATTATATTACCACCAGTTCGCGATGAAAATTATACAACAGGTTGTAGTGCATTTTTGAACTCTACATTTCAACAGCCAAAATTTAGGTTTCTTTTCGAGGGTTAAACTCCCTTATTTTCTAATGAAATTATACTTTGTGACATCCGCACTTACAAAATCTATATTTAAAAAAACTTAAAATAAAGATCTTGGGCGCTTCACAGTCTTATCACTTAAGTGTCCGCTAGTCTGGTTCTGGAATTGATTTTCGTCTTAATATTCGAAAATGCAAATAGAAAACTCATTAATTGTTTTCAGATCAATAAAGTGATGTTAAACAGAACAAAATGCTTGTACTTCGTAACTGATTACGTTTGTAGCCTGATTACTTTTGTAGCCTTTATAAGACAATATAATAAAATATTAACTCAAATTCATATTTATGGAAATATACTCACTCTTACTTGGACAGCCGGCATTTTAAGCGAGTATATAAAAACAAATCTCGGATTTTACAGACACAAAAATTTATTTTAAGATGAAGAAAACTATTGAAATTCAACTGTTGTTAAGATTGATATTATTTTTTAAAAGTAAAATCTATAATATGACGAAAGTGTAGGCAACCTTTTATATATTAGATATAAAGTTTTAAAGCCTCTTTGAATAAAATATTCGGTAGTTAATGATAACTTACAAATAACCATACTTAAAACCTCGGAGACTAAATTTTAAAGAGTAAAATTTTAGCAAAAATTCGGCAAACCGCCAGAAATAAAACTGAACGTACGAATAGGTTTATTTTGATGAAACCTCTTTTTTATTATTAATCCAACTGCGATCAATCATTAACTGTTTATGTTATTGTAGCATTTTGCATTGCAAATAAATCGTATGTCTAAAAATTGAAATGTTTAAATAAATTGGTCTCTTTACCAAACACAGTGGTATTTATCATTGGCAGTTTATTTGGGTTTTTAAACACAAATTTTCTATTTACATTTACAAAATAACCACTTTGAAGAGTTGGTTACAGTATAGCACGAAACCAATAACCATTTTCGTCGAGTATTAAAGAGAAGTTAAAATAGAGCGGTTTTTTTATTTTATTAATCAAAATGTAGTTCTTCTTACAGCTCTATGAGTGACTAAAATAATGGCTTGAAATATAAGAAACATGACCTTTTCATTGTTTACCAATAATGCATTTATTTTCCGTAGGAATAATTACTTTTACTTTGAGACGATTTTTAGCGTCGCTACCAATCTCCTCGCGCTCGAGAAAGCTCTTCTTTTTTTCTTTAACAAAATTTAGTCCGCGCGATATCAAATTCCTTTCTTAAAACGTACGTTTGATGAAGCGAATATAACACACGTCGCAGTGAAAAATTCGACTATGATTTAAGGGGTTTCCACCGATATCTTTGGTTTCTTCTTCCCATAAAAACTTGTAGAGTTTAACGGTAATAGTAAGTGTAGGGGGCTCTTGCCTCACGAAGCATAAAGCGCTTACCACCAGCCTCCTACGCATTGTAACCCGGTCGCATGTTTAAAGGCATTAAAAGTCGCTCGATTAGTTTCACCTAAGGTGGGGCCTTGGGTATAAGTCTAGCTGATTATTATAAGCTTGCTTCAATTAATAATTATACCTAAATTTAAATAAAAACATTCTAAGTTTACTCGAAAGCTCAAATGCATTTGATAAAAATAATCTGAATAAAACTACTTTCTGTTTGCGAGTCTCCTTTCCAAGTACTTATAGGTTGGAGTTTGCAAAATAGTCACTTAAATAACAAATCGAAAAATCTAATAACTGGCTTCTCATTCATTGTTGAACACACAGGCCGTTTATTGAGAGCGCATTGGAGGCTTAGGGATCCCTATAAGGACTTACGGTTTGAAGGTGCAATAAACGTTTCTTTGTCGCAACAACAAGAACACTTGTAACGACAATAACGAAGATTTATGCAATCGAGGAAGTAGAATTTTTGAAACAGACTGCCCCACGAAATGAATTCGAGTCCGCTAATATTTAACGTTCCACAAAGTCATTCATATCAGTATGAACAAGGAGATTGATCTTGTCAACAACAACTTTATTTTATAAGCCAATTCGGACGTTATCCGGACTAAAGTAGCCATTTGTTTGGTCAACGTTTATCTCAGAAACCAACTTGAAAAGTCGGAATACCATAGCTTCTAAACAAGAGAACTCACAAAAAGCGGAAAATAAAATTGAAAGTGATAAACTGTATTCAATATGCTGGTTTTATTAAAGCTAATTCTCATCGAACAACCGGAATGAAACCTTATAAACCGATATCAGATAGGACGATAGATTCACACAAGACACTATTTTGTTAGCAAAGATAACAAAATTGTTTCAGCTCAAGAAGATATGAATCACATTTAACAATAAGTGTACTTTTGTACTTCATTTCATATTCTTTGCAGTTTATTGTGAATTTTAACCATAACCCAATTCGGATTACAAGAAATGATCGTCAGAACTACTCAGTTTCTTAAAGCAATGGAAATGTAAAGCTTCGTAAAACGTTTTCTCCCTAACTTGATTTTAACTCTGTACCAATCTTTTAATTAAAACTCTCCAAACCTTTTATTAAGCATGATTCGATAATCTTGCATTATAAATCTGTTCTGGGTGTGCTAACTCAGGTAAAAACATTTGTATTCGTTTAACAGATGAAAAAAGATATTCTTATATCTTAGGGCTTTCATATCAAACTTTGGCAACGAAGCTTTTTCCTTTAGGACAGTCTTTCTGAAAAAGTAATTTACGCAACGTGGTAATGTGAGTGAGTTTCTATGCGATATTACAAACTAAATTTACATAAAGGACAAAACATTAAGTGGATGCTTTCCACCACAAAATACATAAAGAGTTTTGAATAATGAGCAATGAAATTACTTACTTACGTATTACGGTAAACGACTCTACATTAGTCTTTGTTAATCATATGCGCTTCATTTTAACTGGTTCTACCGATAAAAACGCAAAATGTGAAATTGATTTTAGTTTTTCGATAACAATAATTGGTTCAGCTTCAAATTAACTTTTAATATTAATATTTCCTCTTAACTCTGATAGTGGTCTTGCAAAGAACCCAAATCGGGGGTCCAAACAGATAACCCAAGTTACTTTAATTCTAACCTTTCGTAAAATGTCCAATGAAATACTGAAAATTTTACTGGCCATTGAAACTGACATAAGTATAACTTTGAGTAAAATGTATAGGGCTGTATTTTAAAGGGTCTCAAAGCTCATTCTATAATGACTGAAATAGTTTGTGTCGACTTCAGATACGTTCATTACTCCTTATACTTGGTGTTTGCCTGGTCATGAAAGTGAGTACCACGAGAACGTTATATTGTTTTTTAAATTTGAGAATTGCTCTCGTCAGAGGCTCTGTTTCCGTAACATAAATTATAACGACTAACAATCACACTTATTGAATATAGATAGAAAACTTGTTGAGGTTAACGGTAAAAGTTAGTGTAGGGAGCTGTTGGCTCGCGTGGCATGCAGGGCTTGCCACCACCCTCCTACGCATTGTTACCCGGCCACCTGAATTAAAAGGCTTCAAAAGTCGCTTGGTGACTTAGGCCTAAGGTGGTGCCTTGCGTATTAGCCTAGCTGGTTATTATTTATATACTTATGGCACCATCTTTGCAATATACATGCGTTCTTTATCATGGGTATTTGAAAATAACTTCAATAAAGTAAGGAGCACTAGTTGGATTTGCGAGAAACCTTAGTTGTTTCTCAAATCACCCAGGGAAAATATATTATTATTTATTTTCTTTTATAAAAAGGTCTATTAAAACCTAAACTATGAGACGGACAATATTACCGTTAATGGTTATTTAGATTTTTACTCTTGTTCCAAGATTCACACCTTTTTTTTGGTACAAAAGGAAATGGAGCACTGCGCCGTCTATCGCCTTACTATTTATTGAACTACACTGTTTCCAACCCTGAACGCCATGGAAATGTAATTTGTACCATAAAATTTCTAAATTTGTCTTAAACTGGCCAAGTAATATTTGTAATGAAGATTTCAGAATACACTTTCATGGAAAACTAAAACGGCCTACCATCCAAGACGTTGTGTCGCATGTAAAAACATTACTTTGAAATGGCTCAAAAATTATTTTATTAAAAATGTCGCTAAGCTATCAACATTTATTATAGCTTTTTTTAAATCTTTAAATATTTTCAAAATACCCGATAAAACGTTTCTCTATCGAAATAATACAGATGACAAAATACGCTTTTTTTTTTATAAAACTACTATTATCATTTGGGAGTATATTTGGGTGAGGAGAAATAAATTGAAAAATATGTATATCAGACATTTGCGGCTCTTCTCGAGGACAAAAAGAAACCACCTCTGATAAAATTATAATCGATACAGATATCCTTGAATATTAGGAAGTTGTTTATATAGCGGTTTATTCTTGATTAATGATTGTTTGCTGCTTAAATTTTCAACTACTAAGTAATTTTATTTCTTCATTTAAGCAATTGTCTTCGCAAATGTGATGCATTTCTTCGTTCCTAATTAATTATTTTAAAATAAATTAAAGATGGAACATTCTTAGTAATGAATAAGGAACGTGTTTATTAAAGTACCATTGCCTTCTGATTTTAGTGTACATCATAACTACCATGAGTAATTTTTGATTTCTAAAGCGCATGCTAAAAAAATACAATCGACGATCAGTTTTGTGATCTAGGTATAACATTTAATACTTTTACATTATATTCAAATAAATTTTTAAGAAATATCTATTTTATTTTAATGAAGAAATTGTTTTCAATGAATTCATTATTTAAGGGACGCTGATTCATTGTTTCAGAAGGCTTTAGTATTTTTATTTGATTTGAGAGTTCTTTGGATTTCAAAGAATAATTTGGCTTAACCTGCTTGTCTTACTAAGAGGGAAAAACTTTTATGTTGACACGATGTTAAGCGTTGCTCGCACGCTCTTCACCCAAAACAAAATTACAATCAGACTGATATCTCATTGGTTGCTTAAAACGTATGATTTTGGATCTTTTTGCTTCCACTCTCGTGTTGGTTCGAAATAACGACCAGTATGCACGCTGATCGTATCAACATAGTCATTCTACCCAAGAAACACATTCTTGGTTTACTCGAAGGCTAAAATGCTTCAAGTGAGCAGAAAAAATTAAACTGATAAATATTAATTTATGCTGCTAACATCCTTCCAAAGATATCTGTATGAGTGTGCAAAATATTCAATCAAATAACAAATAGAACATTCGACAACTCAAATTCAGGACGATCTTTTTTTGTTGAGCGCTATGGCCGTTTACGGAGAGTGAGGTACAGAGAAAGGGTTCCTTTCTCACAACACCAAAATTTTATGAAAACAAAACAGTCAAATCCTCGAAACTGCCTCACGGAATGAAATCGGGTGCTGTCCATAATATCATTTAAATCATTAGTAACTGGTAGTATAATTTCATCAACAACAACCATATTGTATGAGCCATATTGACTTACGACGTTAGTTGGATAAATTGTTGGCAAAAAAACGTACAGAGCTTCGTGTTGGACACACTCAAGAGGTCACTGATCATAAGCTCAAAATTTTGAATCTTGATCCCTGCAAGTTTTGATGCAAAGAAACGTCTCCAAGAGAAATGGTTGGATCAAGAAGTCCGAGAAAGTATAAAACAGAGGAAAGAAGCAAATCGGGTGTATTTTCTAAAGAAAAAGCAATTTTCGGGATTGATGTTGTACAATACCACCGGGAAGTGAACATGGTGATGAAGAGATAAACTACTTTGTTTGTCACGAGGAAAACTAAATTCGTTAACCTTTTCCGTTTTATCAACAAGAAATCAGAGTCGCATTTAGTTATATACGATGTTACGCGCTCTAATTTGTCGATCGTTCAATCTTGATGGGAAAGTTAGAAATTGAAGAACTGAATGCAGCCAATAAGCGGCTGCCTCTTGGAAAGGCTGTGGGTCCTAATGAAGTCACGAAGGAACTACGCGCTCTGCTTCCGGTCACTCGGTTTATTTTCGTAATCTTTATAATGAAGTGTTTGCGTTAAATGCAATTCCGTAGAGCTGGTCCCTGACAGATATCCGTTAGATCTTCAAGGGTGGAGGAAGGGACTTAGCTGAATTTGAATCATATCGTTCTACCGCGCTATCCCAATGCTTATCGAAACTTTACATGACCATATTAAAACCGAGACTCAATTAATTCGTAGAAAGCAATGGTATCCTATAGGTAAACTTCAAAATGGATTCCGTCGTCATCTTCGGGGAGTTTATAATTTATTTGATGTCGCCCAACCAAGAATGTATTTATTTATACCTAGGGAGAATGTCTATGTCGAAACGGTTTTTAGCCTTTCCCTCAATCCACCCGTTGGTCCCCCCAGTACGCTCTTCGCTTAAAATAAAATGAATAGTCCCGGTATTTCATTGGCTGCTTAAAATTTACGTCACATAACGCGATGGTAATCAAACGCCGGTGACGTTTTGTCTTTCCCCCCGCGCGAGACGGGGGAAAGGCATTCAACGTGCCCGGCGATTGTCGCAACATAATTATTCTTCCTTAATATTAATAAATACATTCTTGGCCCAACTAATTGAGATAGCGCGAAATGAAAATCGGCCACTCTATAGCCACGTTCCCACTAGACACTTTGTGAACTTTTTGAAACGGTTTCAAAAGATCAAATTTAACATTTTCGGTGTCAACTGTATTAAAAATTGATCCTTCGAAACCGTTTTTAAACGTCTCCAAAGTGTCTAGTATGAACGCAACTTATATTCCTTTACTTAATTTTAAAAGGGCCTTAGATCCCGTTAATCGTGACTCACTATCGTCAACTATTCAAGAATAAAATATTCCTCGGGATTGTGTCGCTCATCTCTCCGGGTTATACGATAATGTCAAATATAAATATCATCTTGGAAATGTTTCTACGGACAACTAAAACAGGGGTGCCCTCTGTTGCAACTTCTATTCGCACCCTTTTTGGAACCCTAAAGTAGAAGATTGTTTAACCCGGCTAGGTGAACTGAAGGCAATAACAGTCGCTAGATGGTTTGGGCCTAGGCTGGTTCCGTGGGTATTATACAAGCTGGTTATTTTTATTATTATTACTATTAGAATAATAATTATTATTGTGAAAGAAAAGACCACCATATCACTATAAAGACGCTCCTTTGGTGAATAATTCCGTCAGAAACCCCAATGAAAATATTGGGTGGTCATTGAACCATTGGTCACTACTAAACAAGGGCACTGATACGAAGGGATGGATTACATTCGAAAAAACACTCGGTAGGATACGGAAGATGAAAACGATTAGGATGAATGGTACTCCATGTGATGGTTTCAATTAAAGGTAGTGTTCATTATACAACCGGAGTGAAACCAAACAAACAGGACGAGGCGGAAAGCAGCATCAGAACGGATGATAGGATAATTATCTATTTTGTTTGGGCAGATAACTAATTGGTTTCAATTCAACAAAATGTAAGTCTCAAATAATATAACTAAAATGTTCTTTTTTATATTCTTTTAAGTATATTCTGTATTTTAACCATAAACAGCTTTAGCTGTAATTCTTATTTGGGTTTATCAAATGAACGTAAGAACTATTTGCCTTCTTTCTGCAATAGATCAAAAATAGTTTGAACTCTGTATCAAAATCCCGGCTTAAGATTTCGTGAAACTTCTCCGCAACATTAATGTAAGCTTGTGTCGATCATCTTGCCTAAAATATTTGCTCCGTGTAGGCGAAACTAGTAATAAAACAATTATTTTTGTTTTCCATCTTAAATTTGAAATTAGCTTTTCTTCTTTAGCTTGTTGTTCTCTTATCAAATTTCGACTTTAAACTTTATTCCGTAAGGAGTTCAATTTCGAAAGAAAATGTACTCAATTTGGTCACGTAATTATGTTTCTGCAAGACATTCCTCAACTGTAACTACATGTAGGTCCAACCTTTAAGTAGATACCTTTCAATTCGACATAAATCAGGATTTTGGAAGATGAGCAATTAAATTACTTGCCAACGTGTTACGGAATCAATATAAGACTGAACATTAATTGCGTTATTCACCTTAAATGCTTCCTTCTACAAAACAGATCTACTTTCAAAAAAACTGTTACACTTTCACATATTTATGTGTATCTTACATGAAATGTCCGTTACAGGTAATATATGTTCATTAATAAAAATTCACATTGTGAGAAATATAAGGCTTTAAACGTTTGAGTTTGCATTTTTATTAATTATTTTTGTTCCATATGGCGTTGTTTCCTACAGTTCACCAGTATTGCAAGCGTTATATTCGAATAAAAAGCTTGAATAAGTAAACAAGGATATTGCAAATGATAAATAAATCATTTGTGTTTCTTAACAAGCAATTTTCAATCTTATTATAATGATTCAGTTATAAATTAAACCAGGTATTATTTTGCTTCGCTGTCTTCTTTCATTTTGTTCGAACTAAGCAAGCGTTCGAAAAGCATCGTTTGGAGTTGGATGACGGGTGACTCGAACAGGATTCTGATTACAAATGCTACAATGTGACTGCTGCATAACACTCCAAAAAAGTTAAAAACCTGTGATGGAAATTTAACACTTCATAAGTCATATTTTAAAAATTCATGTTACTAATAACGCTCGGGTGTAATTTTGAGACTGGCTAGCTTAATCTATTACATATTCTCTTCTTTCAAACGAAAACGTCGTTTTTTTTCTCGAATTTAATAGTGTACCTCCCAAAATCAGTCGCTATAACGATTTATTTTATATATCGAAATATCGAACAGTTACATTATTTGAGATTAACGATTTTAGTTGTTTACGTGATCAGTAAATTACTAACGTGCTTGATACATAGTTCAAACTATATTAAAAGAATTTCATATATCTACTTACAAAGTGGTAGTGCGTAGCGTCGACGGTGCCTAGTTTAACTGCTGATATAAACATATATATTGGGAAATGAACTAAATAGATAAGGTATGTTAGACGAACCGGCGGCTGCCAGACAGACCATGACAATATTGTATTTACAACACCTGAAAGTATAAAAATAAATTGAACTTTATGTAAGGTTTCAAATTACTTTTCTTTCCAATAATTAGTGACTTTAGAGGGAAGGGTTTTTACATCTTGGCATTTATGAATAATTTTTCTAATATCACGTCCTAAGTATTGCATTTACACCTCAACAAAATTTCAATGGCGAACTGTTCATAATCGAATTCTTATCGATCTTTTGGTAACGCTACTTGCTGCATGTTATTTATCAAAAGTATTTAAGCCTAATTCGTAAATCACATGTAAAATGAATTAATTCTAAGAAATGTTAATAGAGAAGCAACAACGTGTCTGAACCCTCAATCCGGTTGACTCTTCTAAATATTCACTGTATTTCGATCACCTGCCTAATTTTGCATAATCTACTTTTAACGAATATTTTGAAAACTCTACTTTCGTTGGAAAATGAATGCTCATTTTAAGTGCACCAGGGTATTTTCAGATTAATTATTTAATGGAATTTAATGCAAACCTCCTTTCTGGGCGTAGCAAGCCAAGACCACCCAAGCTAGGCACAATCCCCAAACGGTCCTCTGCAATGAAGAATACAGAACGGCTTCGACCATTGTGTACTCGTAACCTTGGTTCCAAGAATACGGCGCGTACACCATCGCCATGGCACTCGCAAAAGCAATGGGCCACCCTATAGCGGCTATTTTCTAACAATAAATAAATATATTTTAATTACATTAGATCGTCTAGCATATAAATTGTAAAAACTGCTGTACGATGTTGAGTCATTGTGATATTTGTTAATGGATATGTCTTTATATTTAATTCAGCTAACAAGTTAAATGACATTCTAATGAAGTGCTAACTATTAAAAAATTCTGCTTGTAGTATCCGTAATTTCTAAAATTGGTTTTATTTTAATTAAATGAAACGTGTGTTATATGAAAGCTTAAGCGTTAATTACACCCATATTAAATTGGATAAAATTTCCCTAGAACAAAATGCTTCGAGGAATTCGTCTAGCTCATTGGTCTACATTATCATTTCTTAACGTGAAAAATCTTGGAAAAATGTATAATTCTTTTTTCTAGATGATTGTGTTGTAAAATATAATAATTTTCTTTAACTAGTCGAATTTACTACCATACATTTTATATTCACAGGTCTTGTTAATTTTAGGGCCCAACAACTAAAAGATTTTTAAATTTTTGACCATTTACCTTAGTAACTACAACTTTGGGATTTCTGGCAATGAAGGTCCCCAAGTAGAGTCCAACGGCGTAAACTCCCAGATGCACGTGTGGTAGGGTGTATACATTTACCGCGTATTTAAGAGTGAATCTGAGAAAGAAATGACTGCGTCAGATTCTAAATTTAAGGCGTTACACCCACTGTACTCACTTAAAATCCGGAAAGTACCAGGCTAATATTAAAGGTGGAAGATTGAGCATATAGGTGACGATGCCAGTGGATACGACGCACCCCACAATCAACAGTATTAGGAAAGAGTTCGCAATCTTCTTGTTTCTGAAATTGAACACAACAATTGTGGCACGCCATGGATTAATTTAGTGCAACAAGTCAGCAACTTTGTTTCATAAGTGTGTTGGTTAGTGTAAAAACTTAATGATAGCTATGTAAAGAGTGACAGATTTGCCGCTTTAAATACAAAGATAAGTGCTTGCTAACAGAAAACTACCTGAAACAATTTATTATTGTCAATTCTAGGCCTCAACACAGCTTCCTGCAAGCATTCAGTATGACAACGAGGCAATAGCACTCATCAACAGTGTGATCTGCTTTGATTTATCTCAGTGATTTAAATTTAAGTAATTTTAAAAATCATATGGAAATCTGAACGTTTGTTATTAATTTTGTAAGGAAAAAGAGTTAAACTACATGAATCAAATCAATAAAATCAGAAAAATCCGATATAAATATAAAACATCGACAACCCTGTGTATTTGCGGTTACTCCATTAAAAATGTTTGCTGAATATTAAGCGTGTGAAAGATAAGGAAATAGAACACTCATATGAAAGATGGGTATAAGCTTATGCTAATACTGGTGAAACGTACTTAAATAGTAAGATGAAATACACCAAAGAAATGAGAAAACATTGGAACTCCGTTGATAAGTACCACGTATGAAAAAGACACTGAAAATATTCCGGGATTAAAGTGATTAATATTGTTTCCAAAAAATATATAAACACACTATGGCTTTCATAATAACATCTAGAGCTTTGGTGAAAATAATGAAGCAGTCTCTACAAACTGATAAATTTAAAACATAATATGCAATAGTTCAGATAAATATTATTAAACTATGTAGAATATTTTGACATTATTCGGTTCAAAGTAACGTTCTACATAGAAATGTCAAAACATTTCACAAAGTTATATCGATTTTAACTTAAAATTAAACACAACTACGGTTGTTTTTCGCAAATATGTACTCCATTTTTTAATTCAATAATCTGAAGGCTGTAGCTTCATTGTGGTATTCCAGTTATACGTTAAAGCAGAAGCTTAAAACATTTGTCTTTCGAGGAAAGTACTCCACAGTAGGCGTTAAAAGAAAATACCATTACCGCCAAACCACGGAAATGTACAGCTCAAAGTGTACTATAATGAACAACAACCAAAGTCATCTAGCGACTTTAAATGCCATTTATCAGGTGGTTGGGTGAAATTGCGCGGGAGGGTGGTGGAAAGTCCTTCACGCCAGGCGAGCCAACATCTCCCGAAAATTATTATTACCGTCAACCTCTACATGGTTTTCGAAAGGGGAAACCAAAGAACTTGGGGAAGAACCACTTTAACCAGTGGTGAGAGCTTGCAAACAGCCTCTACACAGGAGTTCAGCAAAGTAGGATTGAACCCGGCTCTTCTTCCGGCGAGTCAAAAATGCCGTTTCGCTACAACACCTTTACAAATCGCCCACGTAGGAATACATTTTTATTGATAATTTATATTTTCTTGACGTAGTAGATTAACAAGGTAGATAATTTATGTATATCGCCACAAATTATTTGGCTCCAAAAATTGTGCGTTGGTAGTAGAGAGATGCATACTCATATTATAACATATTTCCGGTTCCACTCAAAATAACGAATTTACAAAGTAATTTAACCGAGCCACCTTAATTAAAAGCCAATAAAAGTCACTAAATGACTTTGGCCTAAGGTGTTGTCTTGCCCAGCTGAGTATTAGTATAATATTATTATTATTAGCAAAAAAATATTAAGATTTCAGCAAAATCGACCCCATTATAACCTTAGAGGTTTGATTTAAAACTTGTGAATGTTAACGGTAATAGTGAGTTAAGTTAACAGTAGGCTCCCGTGGTATGGAGAGCTTGAATTGTAACCCGACTAATTGATATAACGGCATTTTAAGTCGGTAGCTGTTTTAGGCCTAAGATGGTGCCGTGGTTGTTCATTGTTACTGCATTAATTATTTGTCAGTCCTAATCGTTTGGTTAAAACAATCCCATGCGTACATGACTCTGAGTTAATAAACATGGGTTATTTCTGTTAACGACGGCTTTTGTGCATAAAAAGTAGTATTTCAGTTCAACATAATATTTCTTTGCTGCCTCATCACCGTCTTTAGTTAATGGAAGCAGATAATATAAAACCATTGAGCCATAACTAAAAATTGTATGAATTTCAAATGCTAGCTGCTGGAGGTTGTGTCATAGTATGACGTATTAGGTATGTTACCATAATACTCATAAGTAAGTTCCGGTATTTTTCGGCTTCCGTTTACGTATTTTTAATAAAATAATGACGTTATTAAATCAACCTTTATCTTTTAAAATAACATCCACTTCTTATAAAAAAAAACCATGGTCAACCTGGTTTCATAAGTACAAGTAACGGCAATTACCCAAATGGAGTGAAAACGTTTGACCTTTTTGAAAATTCACTTGGTAATTTAATTCGTGAGCTTAAGAGTGAAGTTCGTTATTTGTGGTTGTGCTCGTTTTCTTATATAATAATAGTGCCGTTTGAGCAACCTGGCCACCTGAATGAAAACGGAATTTAAAGTCGCTAGATGACTTGGGCCTTATTAAGAAATGTGTTTACTTATTTGTTAGTGGAGTTTTATTTACATTTATTAATGTTAAAGACCTTTTATTTTACTATCTTACGTTAACAATGATTTCGAGTAGAGTTAAGAAAATCATACGTACAATCTGATTAGTGTTGTTGATATTCCCAATAAATAGTGCGTTGTGCCACCATTTGTCCCGACAGAGTTGTGCCTGATCTTCAATCGATTCTTTGTAAAATGGCCCAGATCCAAAGGCCGGTAGCACAATCATAATGCTCATCACTAGCAGTAGCGATGGTACTAGCCTGCAGAGAAGTTTTGATCTGATTAACTCGATTTTAGAAGTAAAGTAAATTAGATAATTTCTCTTACCTTAACACTCTTTTTAGAATTACTAAAATAAGTGATACTTTCCTTCCACTGTCGGAGAATTGCACTAAATTGTACGATAATAAAACTGACCTGTTTAAATAAAAGCATACTATAGATATATTAGGTATTTGAAAACTGTTAATTGGTGAAGGTGGAATAAGCTCTTATACGACATAAATTGTTTTTCTACAACTGAATTTTTGTGTCAGCGGTCGGCGCTTACATTTTAAGTCATTCAAGAAATAATGCAGCACTAAAATTATTTTCTTTGATGAAATTAGTTGAATTCTTAAATTAAGACATTTTATCATTTGTCGAATTTAAATTTGGGAACAATTTTTAATCATTGAAGCTATATGAAATTGCATCATTGAAACAAGTATCCATTTTATCCAAAAAATAAATCATTTAAAATTAAATTGAAACTGTCTTACACTCAAAGAATGACGTTGCTAGGATTACTGATTTATCAAATCATTGTTGGAAGTAAAGACAGAGGGTTTTTTTTTAATTTGTAAGCTAGTCTCTAGTGGATTCTGACAAAGTGCTTCAATTGCTCTCACGCCACTAGCTGGGTTATTTAGTATTAACTGAATTGATAATCTACGCTTTCGAAATAAAACGCTGCGAACATTTTCTTAACAAACCCAAGATTAATTTTCACTTGTTTAATTAACTTGTAAATGTCATGCATTTTAGTCTTTTAGCAATGATCACACGGTATTCGTGTATCAAGAAAATTGAATTTCAATTACACGACATGAGTAGAAGAGCTTTTGTGTTCTCATTTGGAAATGAAAAATTACAAGAGTTAGAGGTATTCCAAAATTAGGCCGGAATATTTCAAATAATTTTGAAAGGCTTTAACTTTTCATATTAACGCTTAAATCTCACCCTTTTCTTGTTATAGAAATGCCGCATTAACCATTGAAGGAATAATATTTAACCTATATTTTAACGATTCCTTTTTCTAAAAGAAGAACCAAAATTATAATCTCGTTACGAAATAATTTAAATTCAATTATTAATTAGTTTTTATTTTCGTTAAAAATGAACCTTGGCTATAGCGCGTATAACGGCCAATGAAAAGAGATTTTGGCGCAACTCTACTTCTTAATCTTCGTTTCCGGAAAAGACGGGAGTCATCCTAAAAGCCGCTGCAGCTCGCTAAGCCGAGCTCTTGTGTTTTAATATTTTTCTAATTGCACCTTGAATTTCTCAGCTAACCGTCGCTTAAATCTACGGAAACAAAATAATTTTGTTCCATATTATTCGAAATTGTTTTATTCCATCCGTTAGCGCTCAGTTATTTTTATTTCCAACCACGTGTATTTCCATGCACTCACTACGATGTATTTTAAAATCCATTTATTTTTATTAGAATATATGAAAGTTTTTTAAAATAACCAATACGGTGATAATTCACAATTTTAAGTGTAATTGGCAAATGGGCGTTTCCTAGCAGCTTTTCGATATCTTCCCCTCAAACTTCTCAGAATATTTCTGGTTTTGCGAGTGCACGCGTATAAAATGGCCTTGTCAATATATTCTATATGAAATATTTCTTACGTTATGAATATGAATGTCTCAACCGCTAAAAATCCATTATTAATGGCTTGAAAATTGAACTCTTTCATCATATCGGTCATAAGTATCAATTCTCCTATAAATTTAGAAAACTATAAAGAATTGATGATATGATTTAAACGTTAAAAACTTACTGTAGATGTTACGATCAACAACCAAATAGGCGTGCCCTAATACGACCCATGTCGTCGATATGTATCTCATCCCGTTCATACAGTCCAGGCTTCTCGTGGCCGGTGACTTCGTGGAAAGGAAACTTCCTACGTTCCGACGAATTGAAAATGTCTTAATAATCCTCTGAAGACATCCTTTATACTTGTCGTCCCAAATTTTGTAAATCTCATCGTAAATGGTAGCCAAAATGTTGATCAAGATAATAACTAAGTAGACACATCTGACAAAAGAGTTGTTTGTTACAAATTTAAAACATACTTTGGGTCAACCAAGGAAGGCCGTGTTATTAGGTTACTCTGCAATTTACACTATAAAAATGGCTCCGGTTATCATTCTAGAACAATTTTCTGAATAAAAGTTTCCGAATAAAAGACTATAAAATGTTAACAAATCAATTGAAGTACCTGAAAAATATATATTTTTTTAAATATCGGAAATCTAAAGGTTTTAATAGTAAGAGCAAATTAACGAAAGGAATTTTAAATAATCGTAAATAATTTTACAAGTTAGAAATTCGGTTGTTCAAAAAAGATATAAACGTAAGATGCAAAATTTAATCGATGGTCATTCGTTATAATTAAAAATCCATTTTCAATGCCCAGATTTTGATTATGTAGAATTTGCATAATGAAACGAATTAGAAAATGGCCCCAGAATTGCCCTGATTGGGGTATTCTAAATAAGCTTTGGTCTCAACGAAATCAATTTTCTTTAAGATTGGAAAAGAGCAACTTACAAGATAGCGATTTGAACTTTGTCGAAGACGTACTGTTCTTTGACAACACAAAACTCCACTTCAGTGTTGAAACCCACTTGTTTCATAACTGAAAAAGGTAAGTGTGCTTATAATTACTTACCGTTCACTCCGTTTTCATAGGATATTTATTTTCAATACCGTGTAGATTAAAATTACACAAAGCTATTTTATATTATACACCTTATCTACATGTATGACCCAACAGCTTAAATTATATTTAAACAAAATCCGATTCGTGTATAACGTTTACCACCAAATGAATGGTTTTCAAGATATTAGGCATCTGACAATGTATAGAAATTTCGTAAAATTTCTTTGATCCTAAAACTGGCAAACACTTATTTAAAGCCAACCGTTATTAATTGGACAAATCTTAATTTAGAGCCTTATTAGACTCCTCATAACTAGTTGTTTAGAATTCTTGCAAGGCTAACCCTCTAATTGTTTTTTTTTAATATGTTACTTTTTACAGCGAATGAAAAGTAGTTTAACAGTGTTTCGAATTCCCAGACGTGATTTTTCACAGAATGCTAAAAGCCCTGTATGCCAAATTTTATTTAAATACCTTAAACTCTAGTCATGGTATAATATATTTTTGGTATATGCTTAAACATGGTATAATCTGCAGTGGTGTAGTCCTAAAAAATAAAAAACCGGGGTGCTACCTGGGCACGGCCAACTTCGAGTTCGCACGTAATCGAAGTTGGTTGAACTGGTTGCTATAAATGTACGTAAAACTTCGATTTTTAGCGTGATCGAAGCTGGCCGTACCTAGGTAACGATTTGAATTTGTTACGGTATTTTCCTGCGGGCAAAATTTATAATAAATTCACACACCCTTTATTCGAGAAAAAATATTTACGAAATAGAAGCAAGTTGAAAAAAAGAGGTAGGGCACGCCTTTGAAAAAAGGCACCGGGGTGACGCCCTGGCCTGCCTTGGCCGACTACACCACTGATAATCTGCCTTTTTGTATATGCTTAATCATGCTATAATCTGCCTTTTTGTATATATTTAATCATGCTATAATCTGCCTTTTTGTATATGCTTAATCATGCTATAATCTGCCTTTTTGTATATGCTTAATCATGCTATAATCTGCCTTTTTGTATATGCTTAATCATGCTATAATCTGCCTTTTTGTATATGCTTAATCATGCTATAATCTGCCTTTTTGTATATGTTTAATCATGGTAGAGTCTGCCTTTTTGTATTTGCTTAATCATGCTATAATCTGCCTTTTTGTATATGCTTAATCATGCTATAATCTGCCTTTTTGTATATGCTTAATCATGCTATAATCTGCCTTTTTGTATATGCTTAATCATGCTATAATCTGCCTTTTTGTATTTGCTTAATCATGCTATAATCAGCCTTTTTGTATATGCTTAATCATGCTATAATCTGCCTTTTTGTATATGCTTAATCATGCTATAATCTGCCTTTTTGTATATGTTTAATCATGGTAGAGTCTGCCTTTTTGTATTTGCTTAATCATGCTATAATCTGCCTTTTTGTATATGCTTAATCATGCTATAATCTGCCTTTTTGTATATGTTTAATCATGGTAGAGTCTGCCTTTTTGTATATGCTTAACCATGCTATAATCTGCCTTTTTGTATTTGCTTAATCATGCTATAATCTGCCTTTTTGTATATGCTTAATCATGCTATAATCTGCCTTTTTGTATATGTTTAATCATTGTAGAGTCTGCCTTTTTGTATTTGCTTAATCATGCTATAATCTGCCTTTTTGTATATGCTTAATCATGCTATAATCTGCCTTTTTGTATATGCTTAATCATGCTATAATCTGCCTTTTTGTATATGCTTAATCATGCTATAATCTGCCTTTTTGTATTTGCTTAATCATGCTATAATCTGCCTTTTTGTATATGCTTAATCATGCTATAATCTGCCTTTTTGTATATGCTTAATCATGCTATAATCTGCCTTTTTGTATATGTTTAATCATGGTAGAGTCTGCCTTTTTGTATTTGCTTAATCATGCTATAATCTGCCTTTTTGTATATGCTTAATCATGCTATAATCTGCCTTTTTGTATATGTTTAATCATGGTAGAGTCTGCCTTTTTGTATATGCTTAATCATGCTATAATCTGCCTTTTTGTATTTGCTTAATCATGCTATAATCTGCCTTTTTGTATATGCTTAATCATGCTATAATCTGCCTTTTTGTATATGTTTAATCATTGTAGAGTCTGCCTTTTTGTATTTGCTTAATCATGCTATAATCTGCCTTTTTGTATATGCTTAATCATGCTATAATCTGCCTTTTTGTATATGTTTAATCATGGTAGAGTCTGCCTTTTTGTATATGCTTAATCATGCTATAATCTGCCTTTTTGTATTTGCTTAATCATGCTATAATCTGCCTTTTTGTATATGCTTAATCATGCTATAATCTGCCTTTTTGTATATGTTTAATCATGGTAGAGTCTGCCTTTTTGTATTTGCTTAATCATGCTATAATCGGCCTTTTTGTATATGCTTAATCATGCTATAATCTGCCTTTTTGTATATGTTTAATCATGGTAGAGTCTGCCTTTTTGTATATGCTTAATCATGCTATAATCTGCCTTTTTGTATTTGCTTAATCATGCTATAATCTGCCTTTTTGTATATGCTTAATCATGCTATAATCTGCCTTTTTGTATATGTTTAATCATGGTAGAGTCTGCCTTTTTGTATTTGCTTAATCATGCTATAATCTGCCTTTTTGTATATGCTTAATCATGCTATAATCTGCCTTTTTGTATATGTTTAATCATGGTA
The DNA here is from genome assembly GCF_980474605.1 of Leiobunum rupestre. Classification (NCBI taxonomy): domain Eukaryota; kingdom Metazoa; phylum Arthropoda; class Arachnida; order Opiliones; family Sclerosomatidae; genus Leiobunum; species Leiobunum rupestre. The sequence goes on along the minus strand of NC_143384.1, from coordinate 53,790,743 downwards.
GAGTCTGCCTTTTTGTATATGCTTAATCATGCTATAATCTGCCTTTTTGTATTTGCTTAATCATGCCTTGCCTGGTTGAATTAACTCGTTGAGATCTTCTTTCGTGCAGGAGGACGGAATGCATATCCCTATCCTGAAAGGGGTATCGTACAGGGCGAACATCACCGTTGAGAAACTGGCCAAAAACTAATAAAAATGTATTTACTAGCTATATTTATGACAGGTAATGAAGATTTTTCAATTACTTACCTCGGTCGTAAACGTGTGGTTAGCGTTTTTAAAGATGTTTTTCATCGTGTTCAGCCTGTCTGGCCGTGGTGGAAGTGGAGGCCTTATGCCGGCTATGCAGTAGCGTCCGGTTTTTTTAACCGTGGCCTTTGCCTGTGACCCAGGAGGAATGACTATATCAAGACATTGGCTGTAGCTTCCGAGGGCTGACCCTGTGGACTGTAGCAAACCGCCGGCGGGAATCCCCAACGAGTCGATCACTTATTAAATAAAAAAACGCAAGTGAGATAAAATATACACTGTTCTTTCTACGATTGGAATAGCAGTCAGCTCTTTCTTGAAGTGAGGATACTTTACTTTAATAAATAAATATCGGTTTTCAAAAATGTAGTTAACATTCATTATTAAAAGTTTTAATAAAAATAATTATAAGCTTATCTAATACCTAAGGAACCATACAAGCGTAAGGCAACTAATGACTTGTAAGGCTTCTAACCGTTGGCCAGGTTAAATTGCTTAGCAGGGTGGTGTCAAGCCTTTTAAGCTATGCGAGCCAGTACACTTACTATAATCGTTAATTTCACAAATTTTTATGGAAATGTGAAACCAAAGATGGTTGAAAAACCCATCAAAACAGAGGGAAGACGATTTACTACCGCAATGCAGAACGAGTGGTTTCGTGTCTTACCCCAGTACCACGAGCTGGGATCGAACCCGGCTCCTCTTACAGGAGGGCGCGATGATTTAATAACAACCATCAGCGAATAGTAAATTGAAATTACTATTTGTTTCAGGTATCTACCTTTATTCTAATTTTAGAGGTTGGATCAAAGTGTATCCAAATAGGATAAAATTAATTTTAATCAAGATGATTTCTTGTCATATCGCAAAAGGAAAAAGAATTTTTGTATCGATGAAATAGAATCCCGAAATAGTTTTAAATTTTTGGATCAAATAATTTAAATAAAGATTGTTTTTAGTCATATCTAGAAAGAATCCACTATTTTTGAAGCACGCTATCGTGAAAAAGATTGACTCAAGTCACAAAGAAAAGTTAGAAAGCGTTGTGTACCAAAACAAATCAATCAAGATTGTGTTTAATGTAGAAAGGATGAACTATTTTTGAATCAACTAAAACAAATTAAACAAAACATGTTTCCTAGTTATTTATGAACACATTAAATTAAGTCAGATATGAGTATCTTGCCAACCATTTTATTATTATTTCTGGGCTTATGTCTTACCTTGGATCGAAACTAGCCACTGTTTTTAAAAAAAATACTGGTGATTTTAACGAGATATTTACCTACTTTTATTCGCGTGAAATACGTTATAAACTGTTATTTCTGAAATGTTTATTAAACTTCTTGTGCATAAAACTAAACTGCGAGAATTTTAAAAAGGTAACAAATTATCAACATTTGAATAATTATTTTTAGACTGAAATAAAGTGGTTGTCCAATATGAAATGACCGACTCTTTCTTTACTTGGATGACCATTTTTGAACTTTTTCAATGCCTCTTGAATATTTAGAATTACTTTTAATTTTAAGTAGTTTTTAGGTATTGATGGAATATCAAATGTTTTTCCAAATAAACAAAATTACTTATTTTGGCTTATTTCATATAATTAAAATTTTTTCAAAATGAAGTTTGATTATCATTTGAGCAAATAGTGTTATGTTAGTTGATAATATTACTTTAAATTACAATATTTTTTTAGCTTATTAATTTCATAAAAGTGGTTAGAAATCGCGTATTCTCTCAGACAAAGTTTGCATAGCTATTGAATTAAAGCTTAAAAATTATAAAAGTTAATTTCGTTTAGTAATGTGTTTGACACCTAGTCCTAGCGGTGTGGGCCCTGAAAATTTTTAGCCTAGTTTACTTTAGATTTAAAACTTTAAATTTTCAATTATTTTTAATAACTGTATTGGCTCAAAACCGGCTCCAAAATTAAATTCGCAACTACTTGATCTTAGTTAAATCGAGATCAAATAAATGAAATTAGCAATTGATTAAATTTTGATTATTAAATTCCTTGGCTTGAGTTGTTGAAGAACTAATTACATTTATTATATTAATGAAGTTGGGTTTAAATTGATTTAATCGTTATTGGAATGATTAATTTGTTATTAAAGATTTAATCGTTAAGCATAGTGATCTGCTCCTTGGTCGGATCCTTCAAGTGCTTCACATATGCAGCCGATTTAGAAATGAAACGTGCTTACTTTTCAAGGCCCATAATTTTAAGTCTTTAACGCCGATGAGGGTCTTAAGAAGCGAACCCATGCATGCCGAGCTCACATTGGCGTTCGAGCCTCCGTCCATGGCCGCGGGTAGAATTTGCTTTATTAATTTCTCGATGCCCATTTTGAGCTGCGTTTCCATGGACAATATCTTCTGAAAGGCGATTTCTTCACTTTTTTCCAAGATTGGGTTCGGAATGACACTCAAACCGTCCGATGCCACGTCTTGAGACCATGATATGAACAAGAAACTGATTATCACGAATACGGAGTTGATATTTCGCATTGTTGTATGATATTTCCTATTAAAAAAATTAAATTATGTGCTTTATACAAACAAGTTAACAAAATAAATAAACCCAAAAGAGACAATCAATGTTCAGCTTAATTAAAGAAGCGTGAATAGTGTATTTCAACTTTCGCTTACAAGTGCCCCGGACTTATACACGAATACACCAATGAATATAGCACATACGAAGATCTTGTTTAAAAACGATTTTTATGACGGTCTAAATGCTATTCTCTCATAATGGCTGGTTACGAATTGGTCTAACATCGGCATAATTGGCGTTTTATAAATTTACGTTGCCTTCTTGTTCGAATGTAGCTACTACGTCACAACTTAAATTTTAGTAATATTACGAGCGAGCGCTTAGGGCGCGGGAAACCTCAGATTTTTTCGTGCGCGGGCGAACCGCGCGTGTCATATCTATTCTTATAAAGCTTTGACATCCGGACGTAAGAGCAACATATAAACAAGTTCGGCAAGCGTAGCTGAATTAATAAAAATAATTATTGGGGTTATATTGCGGTAGCTTAATCTCAGTTGCAAGGGCCAATTAAGAAGTCGCTCTTTCCCTTCACGTAATTAAAATATGGTACTTACACCCGAGTTGAAATGTTTTGATATCAGATTATAGTTTTGTCATGTTCTTAAGAATTTAAACGAAATATTATCATTCTCATATTAAAACGTATGATCTGATATGATACTTAAAGACTATTGTTGTAGAGTTCAAACTTAAATCCGTATTTAAGGATCTTAGATCATATAACCTTTAGAGTTTTTCAGATCGCCAATTTTTTTTATGATCTGTTAAATAACTACAAAACATACGTTCCAATTTTACCAAAATACGGGAAGAAATCAAAGCATTAATCGTAGTGTTTCTTTAATAGGACTCTTGACCAAAAGTATTGAGTTTTGATATTTTGGCTACTAGTAGCGGCGTTCGCGCCAAATCTTAAGCATCGCCATTATTGCTAGTAGTTGTGACAGCACCCGTTCACTGTAGTTGTAATGCCAGGCTGTAATTCAAAAATTGTTCTACAGCAATCTAGCATGATAATTATTCAAAGGTTAGTTACTTTGGAAGTTTCCAGTTGTTTGCAAATAGGTTTATATTTAGTGTATATCTAAAGTAACAGTGATAATTAGAATAAATTACCGAAATAACCAAAATTTTAAGTGTGATATTTCATTTAATTGCTTTAAAAACAAGTTATTCATTTTCAAACATTTATGAAATAAACTAGAATACGCCTTATTTTTTAAAATTATACCAAAAAAACTTTAAATAAATAATTAAATAATTCGATTACATTGTTTTTCTATACTGTATTAACCTTGTTCGCCTCAACTTAAATTTGAAGTAACATTATCATAAGATTAAAATAAGTAGAATTAATTTCAATTTATTTTCAAAATATTTTACATTTAACAATAAGAAATATTGGATAGTGCTTGAATTTGGCAGCAACAGAATTAATGAAATATAATATTAGAATATAAAATAAAAATTGTTTATTTTCGGTCAAATTGACTTAAGACTTAATTAATTAATTTAGTTGGTTAGAATTTTCTTCAGCTTAGCTCCTCAATAGGATTTAATCTTTGCCTTTAAAGTAAAACTATCATTATAACCTTGGAAAACTTCATTTACAATAATTGCGAAGGTCACAAAAGATCAAAACCTTTCCCTAACATGTAGAGAAATTGGGTACTATAAGATAGAATGACCCAAAACAAGGAATCTACTTAAAAAATTAGGAAACCAAAGAATGTACTGATAAGAAACAAAATGTTGTTAATGAAATCGGGGGAAAATTCAAGAGTACCATTCACCAATTGAAAGATTTATATCCGAAAGAAAATATGAATTTCACTCCGACAGCCATCAAATCTTCATTCTGGTTTATATTACTTTTGACTTTTTTTAATTTTTTCATTTCTTCACATTAAAATTCTCTATAGCAAACAATAAATAATAAACTTAAATAATCAATAACATCAAGTCTCTCGATAATCTTATAATCTACAAAAAACATAAACGCAGATTTATTTGTAACCACAAATCTTCTTATTTGAGGATAAGGCACTTGGAACAACGTGGGAGAGCTTGGAATGAGAGCGCACCTCTCCCGAATTGAGCTTTGTCAATGGAAAGATACCTAAACCGATAGTAGGCACATCTCCTTTCGAAGACGCCTCATTCAACCTCTGGTCTCACTCTATTTCATTGGCACCTCTAGATCGCCATTTGGAGAAATGGTCCGTTTACAATTTCTAAGCAGCAAAGGCAGACTTTGCTTTCTTTGATCGCCCGTAACAATTATCTAATCGCCTGTCAAAATAATAAACGAATATTGTATGAAATTAAAAATCAGTTTAGTGAAATCAGAAAGAAACAATACTAGTCAATACCGGAAATCAGGTCCCAAAATCTAAAAAACAGAAAACAATGTAAAGGTCAAATTAAGTTAATTGGTATAATAAGTTTTAAAAGTACAAAAGGACCAGATAAAAAAGCAGTGGTCAGATAATATGGAAGGAAAATTAATTAATACATAGTGCAGAGGAAGTCTAATCGATACGATTTACTCAAGGAAATGGATAAATTAATTTTTCAAAATTTATAATATGACATTAACAATTCCTGCACAATCGCTAGGATGCCACGTAAGGATATGAGTCAAAGAATATAAAGCCCCAGGAATGGAAGGATTGATATTATTGGCCGCGTGTTTTGGTTCATAATCAGCTAGGCTAATACCCAAGGCACCACCTTAGAAACTTCCGGCAGAGCAAATCAGAGTAACAACACAACCCGGTCTATTTTTAAAAACGAGAGGCACAAAAGCTGCACTAGACGGAGCTACACCTTCCATTCCTGGGGCTTTATATTCTTTATATGAGTCATCATTATTTCAGCTACCTGTTTTCCCCCGTCACCATGGTAACCAGCAGTTATGTGGTTGTCCGGCTTGCAATTATGTTTATTACGCCATATCGCGTTTTCTTCATAAGCAGCAAGTAATCTTTCGCAAGGTCAGTATGACCATCTCGCTGCGTGAAGAGGAAGCTACAATTATGAAAGGCTAGACTACCGTAGTATTGTTACGAATTTACGTCATTTTTAACTTAAGTGACGATCGACTATCTTAAGCCTCGACACTGCGGCAAAGCCTAGGGTAAGCCATACAGGATTTAGCTTAACTACCTCTAATTTATCTTAGGGGACACAAATCAACTTGATACAGGACTGAACGATTCCATTAGATAAATTAAATAAATGCATAATAAATGTTCCCAACTGAACCTTTGTAAAATTTCATAATGACTGAAATTGAAAAAAAAATTGAATAAAATTAGGACCATTGGCTCGGAATTGGATTTACAGGGCTTAATTTTAAAATTGGAACTTAAATAATATCTCTGAGCCGTTACAAGAATAAAAAGACCCAATGTACACAAATGGATATTAACAAAAGTGTCTAATGGATGCCTTCTTTTTCCCGCTTTGCCTTGTTTCAGATAAAGTTTGCTCGAGAAGTTCCGCAGACTTTTAAGTAAAAGTATTCAATAAAAACTTGTACATTCTACAATTGAAAAGTGTGTTTTACTTATACAGGGTGTTTTTTTGCTCGAAAAAGTGATTTTTGTCAAACACTAAGTTTTCTAGAAAGTGTAAATTTGTACTGTACATATAAATATTTTCACGTTTTTTGAAAATTTAAATTTTAACCGCTAGGTGCTATAAGAAAATTGTCAATGAGAAAATTGTAGAGCGTCACCGAAAACGTACAAATAGCGTTGGCGCGAAAAAAATAGACGTCTTTTTCACTGACAAAATACGACTTGAAAAAGTGACAAGTTGGGCAAGCTAAAATAACTTTTTATGAATTCCATTGGGAGAGTAGTGCAACTTTACGAAAGTCAGAAATTTGTTAGTCTGGTGTTTAATGCAATAAACACCGCTGAAAAATCAATGAGACAATGGCAAATAAATTAAATTAATTAATTAATTTATTTATGGCGCTTTAAATTACGTAAGATCTGGCGACCTTGCTGGACAATGTTCCGAACCGTTTCACCCTATTCATCGTTTTAAAATACAGTATTTCACATTTCAGGGGTCATGAGGTGTGGTCCTCTTTTTGAAACCACAATCTGGCTCATTTAGCTATTGACTTTTCCTATTAGTTTTTTTAATCAAATAGGCCTGTGTTTGCATCTAGTCGTATTCGAAACCTATTTTAACCCTGATAGGCAAGAAGATAACTAGACCAAAGGTTTAAAGGTCAGTAAATACCTTAAATTTATTTAGTATTTAAATCGTAATCACTCTTTACAATTAACAATCATGCCTCAATATTCCAGAGCTGATCGTACGGAACTAGTGGCCATTTACTACACGGAAGGTAAGAGAAATCTACGACGAGTGAGTGAGATCTTTGAGCAACGACATCCAGATAGAAGACCATCCATAACTACTGTAAGGCAAGCTTTAAATGACTTTCACCAAAATGGTAACGTACAACCTGGTCAGCGGGATTTGGACTTTGAAAACACCGTTTTAGCCTAATTTGCCGCGTACCCACGTAGTAGTTGTGCCGCGGCGAGTAAGGATTTGGCTTGCCGTAAAACTCGCATTTGGAAAATTTTACATAGGCATAAGTACCATCCTTAAAAAGCAACGCTTCACCACGGTTTACGAGTTGGAGACGCTCAACAACGGCTGGATTTTTGTAACTGGCTGCTAAATTCCGTGCACGACGACCCACAATTCCTCCGCAACATGCCATTCTCGGATGAATCCTCGTTTGCAAGAGACACCCCTTACAATCACCAAAATAATCATGTTTGGGAAGACACAAATCCACACTGGAGATATGAACACCGTCACCAATTTCAATTTGGGCGCTTCAATGTTTGGATTGGTCGTGTTGGAAACCGGTTAATTGGTCCAGTTTTCTTACCGCAAAATCTAAATGGCCAGAGTTATTTAGATTTCTTGAGAAATGAGCTAGAACAACAACTTGACGAACTGCCGTTGGCGCAACGAGCAAGACTGTGGTTTCAGCAAGATGGTGCCCCGCCTCATTACCACAAAGCCGTGAGAGATTACCTAAACAACGAATTTCCACAACGATGGCCAGTAAGGTCGCCCGATCTGACTCCGTTGGATTTCTTTCTTTGGGGCTTCGTCAAGGACAAGGTGTACGCCACTCCGGTTGAGACCCTTGAAGAGCTGCGTCAACGAATTGTAAGCGCTTGCCGGGAAGTAACCCCGGAAATGATTCAAGCCGCCTTCGACAATATGATTGTTCGCGCCCAAGCCTGCATCGCAGCCGAAGGTGGTATTTTCGAAACGTAATTATAAATTTTGTTTGTAAGTAGATAAATAAAATGTCTCTTTGTTTTTTCAAAAAATTCTCATTTTTCATCCTACGAAATTAAATCGTGTAATACCTTCTTCTCCATTTTCTCCTCGATTTTTCAGTGGTTTTTATCGCATTTAACACCAGATTTACCAATTTCTGACTTTCATAAAGTTACACTACTCTCCCAATGGAATTCCAAAAAAGTTATTTTAGCTTGCCCAACTTGTCACTTTTTCAAGTCGTATTTTTTCAGTGAAAAATACGTCTATTTTTTTCGCACTAACGCTATTTGTACGTTTTCGGTGACGATATACAATTTTCTCATTGACAATTTTCTTATAGCACCTAGCGGTTAAAATCTAAATTTTCAAAAAACGTGAAAATATTTTTAGATTTAGATGCAATTTTGGTAGAAAGTGTCCCCTGGCACGTATAATATACAGTACAAATTTAAACTTTCTGGAAAACATAGTTTTGGAAAAAAATCACTTTTTCGAGCAAATAAAAATAACCTGCACTGACTTTCATAAAGTTATTTTAGCTTGCCCAACTTGTCATTTTTTCAAGTCGTATTTCGTCAGTGAAAAACACGTGTATTTTTTTTCGCGCCAACTCTATTTGTACGTTTTCGGTGACGCTCTACAATTTTCTCATAGCACCTAGCGGTTAAAATTGAAATTTTCAAAAAAAGTGAAAATATTTTTTGATTGATATGCAATTTTGGTAGAAAGTGTCCCCCGGCACGTATAATATACAGTACAAATTTCAACTTTCTAGAAAACATAATTTTTGGAAAAAAATCACTTTGTCGAGCCAAAAAAAAAACACCCTTTGAGTTATCGGACCCTTAATGGTTATTTTATTTCATGTAAACAAGACGTAAATACCAAACGTAGTGAACAATTTCCTCCTTTGAAAACCTTCGAAGTAAGAGGAAAGATTTAAATTTACAAGGTTATTTTGATGCTTCCAAAAATATATATAATGCGTATCGCAAATAATTCTATTGTTCATATTTTTTCAAATGAAATAACGAATCATTTCCCAATATATTTCGACTTTCCAGGTTAAATTGCTTATTTGTTTACCAGATGGATACATTATTAAAGAAACTATAAAGTTAAAAATGTTATTCTCACAAAAACCGTTAAAATATTTAAATTGCCTATTTCTTAGGTTAAATTATCTTTTTTTAGTTAAAGAATATACTAATTTGCTTTTATTATAAGCAAAGGGTATGTTTCTTTTAGTATAATTTAGTTGGTAACTAATGATAGTATTCAGGTTTTAATACAATAATTTTTTCAATAATTTTCAATATTAATTATATTAAAATTGAACCTTTCATTTGAATAAAATCGATATTTTACCTTAGTATTAATAACTATTAATAAGTTTTCGGCTTTTCTGAGTAAAATTTAACGATCAATATTAACTTTTTAATTGAATAAAATGAATATTAATCTTCCTAATTAACATTTAATGATATCTTATCAATTCAACTTTTCTTCACAAATATATCTTCCTTTAATAAGTAATTATCTTTTGATTGAATATTTTCCTAAATTATTTAATCATATCATGGTAAAACATTGCTTTAAATTTTACTAATTTTGTAACTATTTTTATGTTAATTTGAAACATCATTTTTAAATACTCAACAAAAACGGTGCATCTTGAGCCTTGAAGCCAAAAAAACGTTAAACCTAATTCATGTAATTAATCGTTTTTCAAACAAAATACGTATAACTCTTGAGCCACTTATTAATTATAGCACTTATTTGCATGTTTGAGAGTTTTAAACAAATGACGGTTCAAAGGGTAGCTACTTCTACAAATTAACTTAGGCTTTAAAAATATCCGTTTTAAGAACAATACTTCTCGAAATTAAGTAAAATAATTGCAAGTGGTTTAAAAAAATATCAATTTACTTTACCTGATATTTCAATGCAAGACGATCTCAGACCCAATTTTATTTAGTTTCAACCTGTTCTGTATCAAAAATCTTTCTCAAAGATATTTCGAGATGAAACCTAGAATATTTAATATAACAATGAATTCATAATGTTTCTCGCACATTCCAACTGTTTCCGCCAAGCTTTTCAGATCGCAAATGTTTATATCTGGTTTTTCCTAAATTTATAGCAATCTACAGGTACAATTCATTTTTTAAATTTCCTTTAGCAGACCACCCGCGTTATAAACTATTACGTGGCTATTTCGGGTAAATAATTTGATTATGTTTGTTTCCAAGGTTGAATTTCACTGCTTATTTCAAACTAATCGTAATTTCCTTTATTTTATTCCTTAAAAGCGGTAATTTTGCGAAATTTAAGAAGCACGCAAAATGAACCAAAACAATTTTCGTTAAATACAGGTTCACGCTTTAGTACTCAATTGTATATTTGTCATTTGTCTTCGCGTGGGTCAATTTTCTCGCTGTCAAACTTTCTTTTTATTTCGTGATGTTTCACCTTCCCGTCTCCTCGCGAGACATTAAGTTAAGGACATGTTTATAAGATAAAAGTATTTTATTAAAATGGAATTTCCAGAGAGAACATTCCTTATGTCTTATTGAGAAAATAGAGTAAAATATAACCAAAAATGAAGCGATAGTGGATTGAACCTTTTAAAACTGTTTTACAAGACAATTTTGAATTACAAAAAGGGAATTCGTTTAAAGTACTACAAAAAAATAATTATGACAGCTAAATTTTAGGACATCGATTTTTGGTGTATAGCTAAGGTATCCTACACGAAGGTCTTGAAATTTTCAATATAAAGCAACATAATTTTAATAACTACGAATTCATTAAGAAATGCTTATTTCCCTTTATACTATAATAATTATTTTTATTTTTGGTTTTATCTTTGCCCGAATTAAATGTCCAGGGCTTTCTAATGGATGCCTTCTTTTTCATGCTTTGGCTTGTTTCAGAAAACGATAGGTCGATAAATTCTGCAGATTTGTAAGAAAAAGTCTAAAAAAATCAATGTATATTCTATTACTTGTAGTAAAGGTGTAATATTCGGACAACATATTTACACCTTTTTAATAGCGTTTTCCATTTGATTGCTCAAGATTCGCTCTGAATCTGTCTCTGACGTCATAGATCTCGCCCCAATCGACTAGAGTAAAAAAGCAAATGGAACATTCCATGAACATATTCCCGCGCTTTGTTGTTTTTCGTCTGCTTGTAATTTTAATTTTCGCGTCTTGGTCTGCCATTTTGCCAAAAAATCTAAAAGGAACACGTGAAAATTTGCTCCGATCTCGATCCGTTGATCTGAAGAAATCGGCAGATCGGTTTCGGGCGATCTCAGACCACCCGAGAGCGTGAAATGGAATACGCGAAACCTGATCGGAGCAGATCCGAGCAAGGCTAATGGGACATTAAATGTTGATCAGAGCGATCTAGAGTGCTCGAGAGCAGTCAAATGGAAAACGCTATAAGTCTATACAGAGTTTTCGTTTAGTGTATAGGCGATGGATATTTAGCCTTTTTTGAATTTAAGGGTACTGATTGGTAGCCTTAAATTCAAAAAGGATATTCATAAAGTGTAAAAACTTACTTAACAATATGATGCAACTGTTAACTAGGGTGGCGCCTTGGGTATAAGCCTAGCTGATTATTATTTTTAGGTTATTTTTGGGGCGATGCGTATAAATTTTTATTTAAAATTGAGGGTAAAATAAAAAATTAATAAAACTAAAAATAATTGTAACGAATCAATAAATTATTATATTCATAAAATTAACGTTTTAGCAAATATGATTATAATTCTGCTTACTGTATGTGATGAATACATATTGAAACATAAATTACTTTTTAAGGTTTTTTAATGTTTTTAACTTTTTATCGATATAAAATGTCTAAAATCAGTAGACATACTACAAAACATTAATAGTGTTACATTGTTAATCAGCTTAAACTAATCAAGAGGTTTAGTTTTACTTTCAGATTCGAACAAATTAGGTGAAATTGTCCCTTTATTTAAATTTTCAAAGAATATATTAGCCTTATTATGAAATGAAAACTTTTTATATTTTTTTCGGAAAAATACGGAAAAGTTTCCGGAAAAATGGCCTCGGTCTTACAACACTATTAGGCCTAAGGTGGTGCTTAGCTGTTTATTATAATTAGTTAGTTTTACAACATAAAACACGTTTTTAATAAAAAAAAATTACGCTTCAAACAGTGAGTAAAATATTTTTTCACACATTTAAACTCGTAGAACAAATCTTGTTTCACGGCTTTTGAAACGTAGAATAATACACTTAATTTCAAAAAAAGTTGTTATAAAAATCTTTCCTTCAATGGCACAAAAGATTGATCTATAAAGGGTAAAGGGTTATACGCTGATACAAAAGCAGATAACAAGGTGATTAATGTTGCTGTTTAAATAGACTTTTTGGTCTTTTTAAAGGTTGTTATGTTATATTGCAGTGGTAACATACTATTAATGTTGTAAACTAACAACTCGATAAATAAAATATTTGCACCCAAAAAGTGCATGGTGTTTTTCTTATTATCACTTTCTGGTGTATATCTATAGTAAGCCTGACGAAGGTGGTATATTTTAATATGTCTAGAAGCACAATTTAAATAAATTAACAAATGTCTTGATATTCACGTAGCAATATCCCGGTAAACAAGGGTAATCCATTACGGTTATTTCTTATGAAAGCGATCGTCTTCGTGGATTCTATTGTTTCGAGAAATGTTTTTGTCGGGAGGGGGGGGGGGGGTCTAAATTCCCAAAATCGACTAAGACCTCTTTTCTTAGCACCGCAGATTTTAAATTTACATTTACTAGCAGCAGAAAAAGGAAATTTTGTAATTTTTAAATGCTTTAAATGAAAGATAAAATGAACATTTTACGGTTTTATTAGTATTTATAAAATTTGTAACTTTATGCCTTGACACTGCAAAATATTGACGAATAAAAAAACCGCCCTTTTTTCATACATATTTGACGTTATGAATTCACGAATAGATTCGAGTTGCGACACTGTTTAAAATTAAATGTATTTATGTGTTAAAATTTAAATGTTTTTGGTGCAATATTTCCAGTAGTTTTCTCATTGGTAACCTATTGAATTTTAATCTTAACACAGCTTTCCTAAAAAGTATTGAAAGATAAATTGAAACCTATGGGAAAAATTATTAGTTTCAATTTGGAAGTTATTGCCGCAATTTTAGCCGTGGGAATTAAATATGTCCATATAGGTTTCCTATTGGCACATGGCGTATCCTAAATTGTAGGAAAATTGTTTGTAATAAATCCATTCAGAAACCATGATTTTTATTCCACCCAGCCTCATCCAAACTATAGATTTATGAAACGTTCCTATTTTTCAGGTAATATCAAATTTACAGGAAAAAATATTGCATGAACAAATATATTTAGCCACTAAACGTCTATAGAGTAAATATAAATTCTAACAGAAATGAATTGGTAAGTTATGCCAATTAGCCCTTACGAAAATGGTGGATCAAAATTTGATCGAAATTTCATCAAAAATTGGACAGATCAAACGGGGATCCAATTACATACTTCTCTGGATTGATTTTTGGATCCAATTGTTTATCTATTTGGGATCCAAGGGTCTTGATCCAATGAGAATTTGACCCGTTCTTGATCCAATGAGATTCGGATCCAGTCGGAATCCAATGAGATTTGGATCCGTTCGGGATCCAATGACAATTGGATCCAGTCGGGATCCAATGAGATTTGGATTAGCTCTTAATCCAATGAGAATTGGATCCAGTTGGTATCCAATTAGATTTGGATCAGCTCTTAATCCAATGAGATTTGGATTCAGTTGGCATCCAAAGAGATTTGGATACGGTCTGGATCCAATTAGTTTTGGATCAACTTTTGATTCAATGAGACTTGGATCCGATCGGGATCCAATGAGATTTGGATCCAATAAGGTTTGGATACTAACTGGGACCAGCATTATAAGTAGGGATTCTAGGTGGTAATCGATACTTTGAATAAAGGTAATTTTAGTGTCATATTTAAATAACATTAACAGCAAATACTTCACTTTTCACTTAGCCGTGAGACTATCTCCAAGTGAAGAACATTTGTCAAAAGGACGAGAACGACGCCAAACTTCTTGGAAAAATTTCTTACATATATAACAAATCATGACAAGAAACGGTAAGGTATTATAATGAAAAGCTAATTTTTAGGCCAAAAACCTAGGAAACCTACGATATCTGCCAAACGTCGTCTACTTTGGCCTAAAATAAAGAAATGGTCAAAAACGGCACGTGCACCATGTGCTCCAAGTGCTCAAAACGTGGTAAACGAAAATAATTGAGGTAAATATAATATAAAAATTAACAAAAACAATGAATTATATAAAACAAAAATGTAATTGGCCAGATCCGAGTGACGTCACTGCAACTTTGAGTAGGCTAACTATTAGAGAACCGACTAGAGTGTAGAAGGCAGGGAACAGACTTAAAATAAGACGACGCGTAAACCAAAACCACCCAAACGAGGTTACCTTTTAGAGAATTTTTACTAACCTTGGGCGTTACTGACTAATCCGCCAGTTTCAAATCGGCACGTGGTCCATTGCAAAAATCGTTCTAGTTACATTCTGATTTCTTTGCTGTATAGTTTTATCATAATGTTGCCAGTTCTTCGATAAATTTAACCATTGAAATAAAAATATATTTACTGAGATCGATATTGTTCTGGCTTAAGTTATTCTCAGTGTTTCTAACCGCTGGCGGTAGATGACGACACCGTACAAGATTCCATACACGATTCCAAATTTGATACAATTATATTTGTTCAAATTAATTTGGATGAAACTTGGATCCAATTCTTATTTAAAGATTTTTTGATTTAAATTTGATCAAACCTATTTGGATAAAACTTGGATCCAATTCTTAGTTAAAAGATTTTTTGGATCCAAATTTGAAACAATTTTAATTGATCAAATTAATTTGGATCCTACTTGGATCCAATTCTTAGTTAAAAGTTTTTTTGGATCCAAATTTGATATAATTTTATTTGATCAAATTAATTTGGATCCTACTTGGGTCCAATTCTTAGTTAAAAGATTTTTGGATCTAAATTTGATACAGTTTTAATTGATCAAATTAATTTGGATCCAATGCTATTGGATCAAACCAATTTTGATCAAACTTCGATCCAGTTCTTAGTTAAAAGATTTTTTGGGTCCAAATTTGATAAAGGTTATTTGATCAAGAAATAGTTGATCCTTATTTGATCCCTTAGGGATATACCTTGATACAAATTGGATCCAATGTCCAAAATTGGGTCAAGTCATTTTCGTAAGGTAGAACAAGATATTGCCTCAATTTAGCTAGAAATAAGTAATAAATTTAAATTTAATTAACGGGAACAATATAATTTATAAATCTTATTTTTATAATCCTGGCATTATGTTCAAAAATACCAAATTAAAAAAAATATATTACATTAAAATGACCAGGGTTTGTTTCCATCATTTTACCATTATAAAATCGTGTGCACTAGAACATTTCGTTGTGTTAGTTATTGAATATACTTTATTTTTCCGCAAAACATTTAGAAATTTTAAATACTTTAATTTAAAAATTTTCGCGATTGATTATTTTAAGGATTTTATAGAACTACTCAGTTTAAACCAAAATAAAACTGATAGTGATAATGATGTCACTTTTGCAAATTATTTTCGGTCAAAACCAAATTGACCACTGTCCAAAGTGACTTCCAGACTAAACATTTTAGCGTAGTACTCGAATTTCCAATAACGCAAATATGGTAGAAATGCCCACTTAGAAAAGACATTTTAGGAATAGCTTTAAATAAATAAAGATAATTGAATTCCAATTAGAAAATTTTCCTTTGTATGTGGGTCTCTGTAGGAAACGTGTCTTTAATTCTTAATAGTCCTTAAACATAATTGATTTTCTGAATAGAAATTTTTCAATTCGATTCCTATAGTTTTTACGTGAGAGAGCTCATCACATATTAAGCATCATCAAAACTCGAGCCGGACATTTCGTCGCGGGACATTCCGTCCCCGGATATTTTGTCCCCGGACTTTTTGTCTTCAAGGACAATTCGTCCAAGGAAAATTCGTCTCCGGACCTTTCGTCTCCCCCCCCCCCCCCCACCGGACGTTTTGTCTCCAACAAAATAATTTTACGAAATTCGAAATAAAAAAAATAAATTTACGAAATTCTAAATATAAAAAATAAATTTACGAAATTCGAAATAAAAAAAATAATTTTACGAAATTCGAAATAAAAAAAATAAATTTACGAAATTCGAAATATAAAAAATAAATATACGAAATTCGAAATATAAAAAATAATTTTACGAAATTCGAAATAAAAAAAATAGTTTTACGAAATTCGAAATATAAAAAATAAATATACGAAATTCGAAATATAAAAAATAATTTTACGAAATTCGAAATAAAAAAAATAAATTTACGAAATTCGAAATATAAAAAATTAATTTATATATATATACTGTATATATATACACACTTCATACTTCATTCTTGCATAACGCATATAACATGGAATCGGGTAACGTACTTTCTAAAGTAACCAAGCGAGGTGGCGACGTTTTTTCAAAAGACGGTTTTACATATACTGTAAATAAAAGAAACGCGTTGACTGGTAAAATTATTTGGATTTGTCGTGATCGACCACTATGTAAGGCCAGACTTCATACTCGCGATGGCATCGTTCTTAAAACTGTTAGGGAACACACTCACGCCAGTGACGTCATAGCCGTTGAAGGATTGCTGACTCGAGCAACAATGAAGAGAAAAGCTGGTAATTTTAAAGTGGTATTTCTGTATTCTTTATTTTATTTTTATAATTTTTTTTAGTGGAAATAACAAGATAAAGATAAAATAAATGGGTTTTAAATCAACAAAAATTATATATAAATCATAAGATTTAATACGGTGGGTTCTGAATTTGGCGCCTTTTTTGTTGTTGCTCCCTTTGTTAGGTACTCGGGCTCTACTCCAAAAATAGTCTTTGGTACGACAGTTTTGCTATAATAAAATCAATTCCAATTAGAGTATTATTGACATTTTCTCAAATAAAAGAGCTTTTCAAAGGTTTTATAAATAAATTTGAGCTCACAGGAAAGACTGCAACTGCTTTATTTCAGTCGTTATTTTGTACAGAAAAGTCTGCCTAATCTAAATAGTTTTCGTTCCCAATCCTAATTTTCGGCAAGAGCTTTTAATCTCTATTGGCACTAGCCGCGCTCCAATTGCGAGAGTAGTTTCATTCCCCATTGGACTGTCCACGACTGTGGCAGTTGTCCAACGGCAGCCAATTCTTACTTTCCTGAAACGAAAGAAACATTTTTATCTTTTATATTTTTAAGTTAAAAAGGAATTAATAAATCGCTTCTGAAATGCAGCATTATGAAATAATTGGTTAACGTTAAAAGTTGAAATTAATAGAAGCATTAAATGGATGATAATTAAATCTGCTATGAACTGTTCTCTAAAAGTGGATAAATATGCGCTAAGCTAACCACTCATTAAAGAAAATGAATGCAGACACTATAAAAGAAAGATCAATAATTTGGTATTGAAATGTTCAATAGAGAGAAGTCGTAAAGCTACGAATTTTTTTGAAGCTAACGATGTTTTTACGATAACTTGATCTAGCTGAACACGAAACACGGCTCATTTTATTTTCAAAGAAATTTCGCATAAAATAAACTAAAACTACATTACAACCAGAACCTTTTCTTTTAAAATTACACTTTCACATGTTGGTAACAGAGTCTCTAAAAATAGTTTCGCTAAACTATACCAACTAGTCCAAGAGCCCATTACAAAATAAGCCTGTGATAAGGTACACGATGGGTCAAGGTATTTTTAAATTAGGTTAGTGATTTGTATCATAGAACTGTTTGTCTTACGGGTCAAAGTGGGGGCTTTCCGGAAATACGAACCACGTGACGTCACTTGGACCGATGACCTTGAAAATTGATATGACCTGATATTGGTTTCATTCGATTGGTATCAACGTGCTCTTACCAAATATCAATTAACCTTCAAATCTGAACCAAGAGGCGTATACAATTAAATAACTAATTTCGAGCCCCTCCCAAATTTACATGTATAAGACAAACAGTTCTTAGTTACAAATCATTAACCTAATTAAAAAATACCTTGACCCATCGTGTACCTTATCACATGCTTATTTTGTCATGGGCTCTTGGACTAAACGTTATATAAAATTATCAGAATTATTCAAAACGGCGTTAGCTTCTTTTCAGATTTATAAATCAAACAGAAGCGGGTCTAGTGTGGCCGACTGCCCGTTCCAGATAACAACTATAGACACCTCAAAAAGATGACTCAAGCATAGAATAGCTACAAAAAAAATGGATAGGGATATATTTTCCAAAACGAAACGAAAAATAAAACATATCTTTAGAAGTGTTTACTAATTTAAGGCCAATTCTAACCATAAATCCCATTCGACCGAAGGCGGTTTTTGAGGTGTCCCATTCGACCGAACGCTGCTATATAAATTGGCTTTTGCGATGTTTTCAATTTAGTTACTGAAGTCGTTTGCAATGGAGCGGATAGCTAATAAAGGAGGGTATTTATACATCAATAGTAATTATTTATTCCGTCTTAATCTCAAAATGAAGTATCACTCTCCCTACTAGATGCAGTAGCTATGAATTTAGCTATGCCATTTTCATATTTTTGTACTATGCATTTATTTGAAAATAAAATGGAATGAGCATGAATTATATTTTTATCTTCACCTAGTCAAGAAAAGTAACTGAACCAAAACTGAAATAGTAAACTTAACCAACTCTAACCTAACCTAACCTAACCTAACCTAACCTAACCTAAACATGGATCTTCGATAGTACATACCTTATAAATAAAATACCAAATCACCCCGCCAATTGGGCTACATTTTAAAATTCTTTCGGTCGAATGGGATTCGGTCGAATGGGATTCGGTCGAATGGGATTCGGTCGAATGGGATTCGGTCGAATGGGATTCGGTCGAATGGTAATAAACGAATAATTTACCCAGAATTTCTAAAGCCCTCGATCCAACCAGCGATAACCTTCAATATATAAATATTATAATTTAGATATTCTAGATAAATTTAATATAATAACGAAAGGAATCTAATTAAAAAATAATATTTTGTACAATAAAAGCTATAGCTTACTGTACATAAATGCGGGTTAGGGAGATATTTTGCGTTAAATAGCCCCCGAATTTTATCGCCTAATGCCGAAATCGGTACTTTTCGGCAAATTAAAATCGTTATAGCTCCCTATCTATAAAATTTATCAAGCTTATTATTTAGCATTAATTAAATATAGTAGAGTTGTTTTAAATATTAAAAAAATGAACTGTACAAGAGTGCGGTAAGCGAGATAATTGGCGTTTAGTAGTCTTCCAGTTTTCAACGTAATGGAAAAATCGGAACATTTTCCAAAAATTAAAATCGTTGTACGAGATCAAATTTGAAAAGTTGTATTAGTGGCGGTTTGCGTGATATATAATTTGGTTTTTCTGTTATTGAAATTATTATCCTTCAAATTTATACTTTCCGCGATAATAACCTTTTAAATAATTATTTATGTAATTTTAAGTATATCGAATTAAATCTTATTACCCAATATATTACAAATATACCATAAGTCTGAAAATTTTATCAGTTATTGCACGCTACTTTGAATGCTAGCGCCATCTATTTTTATATACCAGTTTCTGTTAAGCCTTTATGTTTTTTAGTTCGTCATGAGTCCTACTTCATTCCAAACGTTTTTTTGGAAAACGGATGCCATTAACGGATATTGTTTCAGTCACGCTCAATGTTAACTTTGTTACTTATGTAATGAAATAAAATTTTAAATATAATTGTTCATATTTGTCCTCTCCTTAAAACCGGTTCTTCTCTGTTCTCGGAATTTACTAACAAAAGACACGTTTTCACGGTCTAGGCCGGGAAAGTTTCGGGGCGGGAGTATTTTTCATGAGCCGTAGCGTATAATTGTAACGAGGAAATTCTCGAAATAAATGACCGGGAAGCGTCACGCCAGTTAAGAGGATGACTAATAGACGTTTCCCCTTATTTTTGTTCAAGTACTTATTACTTATGACTATATTGAGTCGATTTTTAAAGTTCGAGGACTAAGCTCCTCTCCCCTCAAAGAAAACCAACCAGCCCGGTATTTTATGAAATTTTTTAATCTGAAAGGAGAACTGTCACCACCCTAAAATTGGTTAAAAACCAATTAAATGGATAGAGGACGTCCGAAAATGGTTATTCAAAAATATTTCATGTTAATATTTCCAGTAATTGATTTATTATAAGCAACCGAATTTCGTGTTTTAGCTAGGTTGCTGAAAACGTAGCTTAACATTTTAAATACTTTTCCAATAACTATAAAACTTGAGGGTTTCAGGGACATAATTATTAATATATTTTCTATCTTTCTGTAAAAAAAACATGCCACCCGAAACGTATAGTTGTATTTCCAATTTCTTTTTAATGGTGTGACTCCCCCCCCCCCCCCGAAACAAAATCATGGCTACGCTCTGCGTAGTTGGAAATGCCTGAAAATAGTCTTACGCTTCTCGCTTTAGATTTACATTATTCACTTCGGTGACATCGACTTGTAGACGATATGAGACTCTTGGTTTTCAGAGCAATGAAAAGGTAACGCGTAGGTGTTAAAATTGTTTTAAAGAGCGATAGAACGGAATGGAAAGATTGGGAAATTCTATGCCATTTTAGTACGCTGAGCCAATCAATTTCTTCAGAATGTCAGGTATAAAAAGTGTTTCTTCATATAATCTCGCGTGTTTATTGTACATTCTAACTATAAAAAATTACTTTATTTCAGAGCCTTATTCCAAGCTGCCCTAAGTCGGATTTAGAAATTTAGAGAGACGTTTTACCCTCGGTTCGCGCTCCAGCGTTGTTTGATAATGAAATGATAAGAACCTCGGTAGGTAAGTTTGAAAATAGATCAATTAAAATTTAGGGACAGCCGCTTAATGACCATGATAAGTTTGTTTAAAAATAACTAACTTTTACCTTAGGCGGGTTACAATGACTAGGAGGGTGGTTGCAAGCCCTCCATGCCCCTATACA
Organism: Leiobunum rupestre; assembly: GCF_980474605.1. Lineage (NCBI taxonomy): Eukaryota > Metazoa > Arthropoda > Arachnida > Opiliones > Sclerosomatidae > Leiobunum > Leiobunum rupestre. The sequence goes on along the minus strand of NC_143384.1, from coordinate 53,769,445 downwards.
CTTACTATTAACCTCTACAAGTGTTTATGGGCAGGGAAACCAAAGAACCTGGGGGTTAACCCCTTTAACCAGTGGGGAGAGAACTTGCCAACTCAACGAAGGAGCGGTCCCGAGTTTTCACAAAGTACCACAAGTTGGGATCGAACCCGGCTGCTCCGGGTGCGATGCGAAAGCGTTAACCACTCCGCCACCCAACTGAATATAATTATACAGATATAATCAATAAACTTCTTATTAATATACATCTAATTATTGAAATTTTTATCGCTGGTTAATTTTTGTCGTGGGAAATAAATAAAGATTTGTCTATGAACCAGAAAGATCAAGAGGATCTCTTCATTTTGCATACGGACTACTTTAATAATTTGATATGAATATCAGTATGAAATTATACGCAGCTTTATGCCTAGATAACATCCTTGCATTAACGTTGATAAAGAGCGCCATGAGCCGCCGGTAAGTAGAAAAAAAAATTTAAATCAAGAATAATTAATTTTACCGGGTATTTTCTCTAGAGATTATTAATCAATAAGCTTTCAGCAAAGATAAGACAAATTAAAATGTTGGAAAAATCAAGGGAAATGATATTTGAGCAAAGATGTTCAGTAGTAAAAAAGAATGGGTCCAGTAAACGGCGGGTATATCTGATGAAGGACAATATTCGTGTACTGTGGTAGTTGAAACGACTGAAAGTGAAATATCGTACGAAAACTATCTTCATCAAATTAGAAAATAATTGAAGGAGGTGGATATGGTAATCCCAAAATAACTAAAGCAAACCCACCTCACGTTCACAAAAAGGAGTAAGCGGATTACAAAAAGAATCCGTTCAATTTGAGAATATCTTAGGTACATTATCACATTTTAGGGACGTGCAGTGTAGTAAGTTATTTGTTCTAATACAATAACTAAAATTTAAAGTTGTTTGCCATTTTTATTTATTGAATAAACTTGCCACTTAATATTGAAAATTCCAAGAACACGTTTTTAGTTTCACATCGAATATATATTCGAAGTTACACTATTGCTATGGACGGAATGTCGTTAAGTGTTGTTGTTTGTTTGTTTGTTTGTTTGTCTTGGAAAAGCGACGACACGGTAGATGGAGCTGCGAAAAATAATTTCATATATTGGGGACACCGGGATTCGAACCGAGATTTCTGGCCGCGTAGTCTCTGAAACTGACGCCTTCATCAAGTGAGCCACGCCATCCTTTTCAGAAACTTCGCTTTAACTTTTACTCTTGAATAATTTTATAGTTTGTATAGTTGGTCTCAATTAATAGAACTCTTTAACGCGCACGCAGTGCCGTTAATTTCTGACAATTCCGACCAGCCCCCTTAAAGGGAGAGTGACCGAAAAAAAACAAGCTGGTCTCATTCTAAAAAACTTTTTGACGCGCACGCAGTGCCGTTAATTTCCGCCCCCTCCGACCAGCCCCCTTAAAGGGAGAGTGACCGAAATAAACAAGTTGGTCTCATTCGATAGAACTCTTTGACGCACACGCAGTGCCGTTAATTTCCGCCCCCTCCGACCAGCCCCCTTAAAGGGAGAGTGACCGAAAAAAACAAGCTGGTCTCATTCGATAAAACTTTTTGACGCGCACGCAGTGCCGTTAATTTCCGCCCCCTCCGGCCAGCCCCCTTAAAGGGAGAGTGACCGAAATAAACAAGTTGGTCTCATTCGATAGAACTCTGACGTGCACGCAGTGCCGTTAATTTCCGCCCCCTCCGACCAGCCCCCTTAAAGGGAGAGTGACCGAAATAAACAAGTTGGTCTCATTCGATAGAACTCTTTGACGCGCACGCAGTGCCGTTAATTTCCGCCCCCTCCGACCAGCCCCCTTAAAGGGAGAGTGACCGAAAAAAACAAGCTGGTCTCATTCGATAAAACTCTTTGACGCGCACGCAGTGCCGTTAATTTCCGCCCCCTCCGACCAGCCCCCTTAAAGGGAGAGTGACCGAAATAAACAAGTTGGTCTCATTCGATAGAACTCTTTGACGCGCACGCAGTGCCGTTAATTTCCGCCCCCTCCGACCAGCCCCCTTAAAGGGAGAGTGACCGAAAAAAACAAGCTGGTCTCATTCGATAAAACTTTTTGACGCGCACGCAGTGCCGTTCATTTCCGCCCCCTCGGACCAGCCCCCTTAAAGGGAGAGTGACCGAAATAAACTAGTTGGTCTCATTTGATAGAACTCTTTGACGCGCACGCAGTGCCGTTAATTTCCGCCCCCTCCAACCAGCCCCCTTAAAGGGAGAGTGACCGAAATAAACAAGTTGGTCTCATTCGATAGAACTCTTTGACGGGCACGCAGTGCCGTTAATTTCCGCCCCCTCCGACCAGCCCCCTTAAAGGGAGAGTGACCGAAAAAAACAAGCTGGTCTCATTCGATAAAACTTTTTGACGCGCACGCAGTGCCGTTAATTTCCGCCCCCTCCGACCAGCCCCCTTAAAGGGAGAGTGACCGAAATAAACAAGTTGGTCTCATTCGATAGAACTCTTTGACGCGCACGCAGTGCCGTTAATTTCCGCCCCCTCCGACCAGCCCCCTTAAAGGGAGAGTGACCGAAAAAAACAAGCTGGTCTCATTCAATAAAACTTTTTGACGCGCACGCAGTGCCGTTAATTTCCGCCCCCTCCGACCAGCCCCCTTAAAGGGAGAGTGACCGAAATAAACAAGTTGGTCTCATTTGATAGAACTCTTTGACGCGCACGCAGTGCCGTTAATTTCCGCCCCCTCCGACCAGCCCCCTTAAAGGGAGAGTTACCGAAATAAACAAGTTGGTCTCATTCGATAGAACTCTTTGACGCGCACGCAGTGCCGTTAATTTCCGCCCCCTCCGACCAGCCCCCTTAAAGGGAGAGTGACCGAAAAAAACAAGCTGGTCTCATTCGATAAAACTTTTTGACGCGCACGCAGTGCCGTTAATTTCCGCCCCCTCCGGCCAGCCCCCTTAAAGGGAGAGTGACCGAAATAAACAAGTTGGTCTCATTCGATAGAACTCTTTGACGCGCACGCAGTGCCGTTAATTTCCGCCCCCTCCGACCAGCCCCCTTAAAGGGAGAGTGACCGAAAAAAACAAGCTGGTCTCATTCGATAAAACTTTTTGACGCGCACGCAGTGCCGTTAATTTCCGCCCCTTTTATATTAGTTTGCAAACTCGGGTCTCCTGATGGTGGGCGGCATCCACTATTTAACTTAGGGTGGTAATTTATATATCCAACGATAAGAAATCACGTAGCCTCAACAGCTTTTGTATTAGTTTGCCTACCTATGTCTACTAAGGGTGTAAGAGTTTGCCCACCCGAATACACCGATGTGGAACTAATATTACGGCCTGGCCGACTTATTTGAGAACGATATGAAGCTTTCAACAATTTTAAAGGCAAGATATGAAAAGCAATAATTGACCAAGTTATAAAATCTTCATTTATTCATGAATTAATAAATATTTTAACTTCCCAGGATTATGACGGCTACGAATTGACCATAATATTTTACTTGAAGTAAAGTCAGTACTCTCCTAGGAACCAACGGCTCGAAGAATACGGATAAGAGAAGGAAACAAATCGGGGCCATTCTTAATCGTCAATGTCTCAAATGTAAGTATTTTTTCACAAGAAAAACTGTCTATGTCAGTGACTTGAAACGTAGCTTGATATAGATTATTCATGTTTTAGTTATTTGTTACGAGCAGGGGCGTAGCGAAGTGCTTTTTTAGGCAATACAATTTTGATGGTGTTAGCGAAAACCTTTCAAAATTTTTTATCTGAAATAGTAGCAAATGGGGACTTTTCAGACCTCAACACAGTTGTAGAGTTCAGTTAAAATTTCAGTTTTGCCAACTTATATTTGCTAAAAAGAAAGAGATTTTTAAATTAGGCTATATGAAGGAGTTAGAGTACCTGACAAAGAGGACTTGTGACAACGCGCAATTGAAGGATGTGAGACTATTCGTAAAAGGCTTGGAATTATTAAATGAATCCTTTCTACGATGGGCTCACGGTTGTATTAAAGCCACAGCAGGCTATTCCTAAAGATTCTTTTAAAATTGTGAAATAACAAATAATCTTATATTTTAATAATTAAACGCAATTATGACGAATATCTTACAAATTCCAAACTTTATCTTTAGTTGGAACAGTATCAATACTTTTAAGTAGATTTTATTCATGGTCAGACTCGCCTTATTTCTAAAAGCTGAATAATAATGAACTTTTGTCAGTTTTTTTAAAAATTTCCTTTTACAGATTCCAAACAATTTAAATAAAACAATTTGGATTTAGGAAGATAGCCCTACCTCAGTTTAAAGGCTGCGTTCTTGTCTAAGCGGTGGTTTTTTGGCAGCCAATATCTCGTAAACGTAGCAATTTTATTAAAAAAGGTTGATTATTAATTGCTAAATATTTTATGTCAGTTGTACAGTTAGTATTAAAGTGACACTTTACATATTATTGACGATCGTTATTTATCCAAATCAAACAAGTTGTTTACTAATCGTCGTCTTCATAATTAATTTTAAATCTAGTAACCCAAATATCTCGCTTCATAAAAATTATCACTTACCTTAGTTCCAAAAGAGATATCTCAAGAAAATAATTTCAGTAAATTTTAAAAGTATATTTAAATTTCTAAAATATCTTTAACGAGAATAAATTTCTAAAATATCTTTAACGAGAATAAATTTCTAAAATATCTTTAACGAGAAAAGTATTTTCGGGTAGATTTTGGATTTTTCTGTAATAAGTGAAGCCTGTAACTCCCTATACCGCCAACGTAAAACTTTTGAAACGCCTTGTTTTTGACCCGAGCAAAGAAGAAACTAACACGGCCTAGGACTAGTGAATCTAGTGAGCGCTATATTTAGTCTTTGTAGCAAAAAAGGAGTTTGCTCTCCAAAACGTCGGTTGGCAAACCTGACACGTAGGTATAGATAATCCTTGGTTTAAAACTTTCAACGCGATAGGCGAACAAGGCTTAAGGTTTTTCAAAGCGTATTTAGAAAATTATAAGAAGATATCGCCTTCAGAATCACGCTTATTGTTCATTAGTATGTATTATTTGTATATTTATTATATCAAATAATAGTTTTCACATTTATTACATTTATAAAGTAGAAATTGGCGAGTCTCTCAAAAATTAAAATCCCCAGAAAAATACTATGGGAATTCTTTGCGCTAAAATGTAAAAAATCGTCATTTTTAAAATGTTTTCTCCGCTACTGCTCGCGTATGAATCGAGGGGCTATCCAATCATTCCAGTGTTAGAAATGTTGTAAATATGATTTCCGATTTCAAGATATTACAATATTTAATTGATTTAAGTTATTAAAGCTAGTAAATTTACGTGATTTCAAGTAATTTCACATATGATTTGCACAACTGAAGTCCCTCGGTATGAATATATCTAGAGGACTATATTTTCTTCTGGGCACATATCGCCTTCATAAATTTGTATCCCTCCGAATACCTCTAGTTGGAAAACGATTGAAGATAAAACAATTTTTCTATTAAATTTTTATCAGAAAGGTAGTATATATGTAGTGTATTTACAGAACCCACTGTTTTTGAAAAAAATTGATTCGAAACTCGATTAATTTTTTATATTAGAAATAAAAATATAATATTCAGACAGCATTTATTAAAATGAATTTGAAAGGTCTTATTTTAAAACGTTATATAACGATTAGGTAATAATTTGGTTCATTTTTCATTAAAATGCTAACAAAAATTCGTTAAAACACAAAGTAGTTCATTGTTACCTTTTTAATAACGCTTAGAAAAAGTTAATTATTTAAAACTCCCGCGGAAACTATATCAAAGTAATAATATAGCGCCACCACGTGGAGAACTATAAATCAAACCGTTTAAAAAAACAATATAATCTTATTAAATTTTCGAACTTTGGTCAAACCTCGACGGGGCAACAAACGAACACAAGATAAAAGTATATAAAGCCGTTGCCGTCAAATTAATTATATAGTCTTTTCTTAGTGCTCGGGTGAGACGAACTACTGCAGGACGGGGCACTGGTCCCGGCCAAAAGTTATGCGGTAAAGCTTTGCGGGTTTTAATTAGTGTGTTCGGTCTTCGTCCGAGAAGCGAGTTGAATTGTGTTTCGTGTTTGGACCGGGTGTGAATGGACTTCATTGCATGAACAGAGTGTGTTTAGACTGAAAGTGTTAAAAAATTGTGATATCACTCAAGTCAGCCTGCCAAAGGAACTGTAAGATAAAATTGACTTTTGTTATTTTTTTTTAATTTGATTAATCTAATTAATACTCTTGAGATTACTAACTCAACCTGTGAGGCTAGTTGGGTAGATTGAAAGTAACTAGTAGCGAACAGCTCTCAGTTGTTAATTAAGACTGCGTTCATATTAGGTAGTGTGCAATTAGTTTGGATATCGTATAAGTTATGATACAATTAAGTGTAAATGTGTTTGGTTTATTTCAATCGCGATGATCTGAGACAAATCTAGTCTTGGTCAGTTGGGTACCAGTTTCTGTGTAATTGCGTAGAGGGATATAATTGTTGTTGGTTATTGATGCAAATTTAAATCGAAACGTTTTGACTGAAAATAAACATTTATAATTTTATAATTCTGGTTACCATTTTATTTTGAAATCACTCGCCCACGGCATTACAGTCTGGCAATCCCGAACAATATAAATTTCGATATAACAATGACGGGAATTGGTTCTCGTAAATTTATCGCGCGGCCATAGGGAATATTTTTAACAAAATTAGATGAACTATCATTTCATTAAAATCGGCCCGATTCCGTTAAAAATATAAACCAAAAAGTGAACGGTCGTTATAGTTAGTAAAAAATTGAACTCACAAAGTTATAATTTATTTGAATAACAATCTCTGGAATTGTTTCATCCTTTTTAGACAACGAGGTGAGCAAGAACTTAACCAAGTCTTTATTTAAATTAAAGAAATGTAGGCTGGGTCGGCAAATTAAACTTCGTTTCAATATAGGTGTATGAGGCCTGCCCAATGTATGGCCTGATGTGAGCCTTTATAACGTGAGTTTTTAATAAAAAGTACAAACCAAAAATTGGTTAAATTGGAATTTTATCCATGTTTTGACTCAAGTAACTGGAATATTTCCAATGCAGGCTGACATAAAACCACACCCTTCTCGAATCTTTGATAAAATACTCTTTAAAACAAATTTGCTAGCCTTGGCTGGTTTAAAACCCTTTCCCATTGATCCTCGTTTCACACCTTCCTCCTTCTCCCCTCCTTGGCGCCAGCAAAAACTAACAAAACAAGATGAAGGTCGATTGTACCAGGAACTCCAAACAAACAAAAAGAGCACCAGCAGCCCCCCCGCTCGCAGCCCCCTGCTACAAAAACAATATTTCGTCGGTAGCATCCAGCATACCATTCTAGACGACCCTGAACCTGGAATATGTCCACTCGTCACCCAACGACGAGAGAAAGAAGGGACAATAACAAGCTTAATGAAGTGTCGATACGGTTTTAAATGAAATAGCAACAGCCCCGATGATTCGAAGTCGTAGAAGTCATTCTACGTCATTTTAAACCTCAACCAATATTAATTATCACACCCAAGCTTACACTTCCGGCACCCTACATTTCCAGCCCTCCACAAACTGGAAAACAACAAAACCAGAGCACTCCAAGTGACAAATAAGATCTGCCGCTCATTGGAGAGAACCATGAGACATGACTAAATTGGCTATAACAGAAGAGTTACCCCAGTTCGTCCTTTTATCGGTGATAATCCCAAGTGTAAATAATAGAGGCTGAAATCCCTAAACAGATGAAAATTTTCCACAAATATAGTTTCAAGCTCAAACAGTCACGAAAACTGAGACTTTTCAACGTTCGTAGGAACAATTTTAATGCAATCATAATCCCCAATGAGAAACTTTCAATCCCGGCGGCGTCGAAGTACGACCTGTTTGTAGGAGACAATCCTAGTTTTGCCCCTTCTTTGTCGAGAAAATTAAGTCGTCCTCGTCACTTACAAACACACAGAACTGTGAGACACCAAGAAAGAACAAACCCAGAAAGTGAAGACGCCCATCCCTGATTTTGGTTCATCTATCGTACCGTTGAGATTTACCTATTTTCCCTCCTCCTACCTTGGGTCGCCAACCAAGCTAAACGAATATCCTCGTGCTAATCTGTCGGGCCATTGATTCTCACTCCTTAAAAATTCTGTTATATGGGTTCCCCGCCACCCTTTATTTTTCTTTCTTGACACCCCTCGTAGAGGGCTTATAGTATTTCACCGTTTTCTCTTCGGTAAAACGGAAAATCCCGAAAAGAGTCTTCCCCCCCCCCTTAAAAGTGCCATCGGACAGATATAAAAGTCCTATTTCAAGTTACCCCCCAAAAAGAGTTCAAATCTGTTGGATTCTATACCGAGACGGTCTTCTCTCCCCAAAACTCCCGATGTTTTAAGCTCTTAAATTATATTGTAAAGCCGATTTTTTTTCTTATCCCCATTAATTACTTAGATTCTTAATTAAAATTTATTTTCTCTCTTCCACGTAGCTCCTAGCAATTAAATTTTAAAAAAATCTAATATTCTCAAATCTCTCACATCCATCATGATTTATGTATGTACGAAAGCAATTTCTACCCACAGAACTTTTTGTTAATTGGTGGTTGAAACAAATCAATCAAAATTTTCTTAGATGTCAGGATTTCGATTCACTCATTAACTTCCTTCCCTTAATACCAGTCAGACTTCACCTCCCAAGATCCCCAGAGCGGTAATACCATTAGGCTGAGTAAACGTAAACTAGTATAATTAAACCGGATCTTAAGCTCTTATGCTCAAATCTAGAGGACCGCGATGCAATTAATTTACGAAAGTGCGTAAATATCGTTTATAATTCTACTTCTTTCTAAGAGAAAGTCTTATTATGCTTAAGACAAAGCAGGGTACGTAATGACGAAATACGTCATTTGACACTACCAAAAACATTTCTTCGAATGATGTGGTAAATTTGTTCTAGACGTTCCTGATGATTAATTTTAGATATTTTGTACATTTTCGCCAAATGAGTTCATTTATTATACAGGGTCTTTTTTTTTGCTCGGAAAAGTGTTTTTTTTCAAAAACTATTTATAGTACCGATTTCAAATTTGGAAGGTCAATTCTCTATACCGGGGGACATCAGTTTGAGAAATTTGAGCGTTTTCGGTAATGTTTTTCACCAATTTTGAAAAATTATTTTTCGACCACTAGGTGCGAGATAAAAAATTTCTATTATAAAGTTGTAGGCCGTCATCGAAAACCCTTAAAAATTGTTCACTCGACGAAAAACAATTTATTTATCAGTGAAAATTCGAGCTTGAAAAATTTACAAGTTGGTGAAGCCAAATTACGATTGTTTGAAACGATAATTGAAACCGAATTACCTAATCCAGTTGAAACTTTGGTTAAAAAAACGACCGGATTTAAAAAACACGAGGCTATAGGTCAATCCTAAACATGCATTGGGTATTTAAAGGAAAACTTTGGGAGATTATTATCAGTGTTTGATAATATTTCGAACAATGCCTCGTTATTCAGTAGCTGAGCGTACCGAGATAGTTGCCATTTACTATGGAGAAGCAGCGCAAAACCTTAGAAGAGTGACTGAAATCTTCGCAGAAAGACATCCAAATGGAGCACCATCTGTAAATACAGTAAGACGAGCAATTCACGATTTCAATCAATTTGGTAACTTGCAACCTAGGTTTCGCGGATTGGGTCAACCGGATTTAGACTTCGAGAACAATGTACTCGCGTACTTTGTGGCATATCCTCGTCACAGTTGCGCTAACGCCGCTGCTGATTTGGGTTGTTCTGCAAATCGTGTGTGGAAAATTCTTCGTAAGAATCGCTATCACCCATACAGAGCTACGCTCCACCAAGGACTAATTGACGGAGACCATCAAAGACGTTATGAATTTAGCAACTGGTTACTAAATGCTGTCCAAGAAGATAGACAATTTTTGCGCCATGTTTTGTTCTCCGACGAAGCGTCATTTTCTAGAGATGGGCCCTTTAATCATCAAAACAGCCATCTTTGGTCTGACATCAACCCACATTGGGGTTTTGAATATCATCACCAGGTTCAATTTGAACGGGTCAATGTTTGGGTTGGACTTGTTGGAAACCGTTTGATTGGTCCCTTTTTCCTGCCGACGAACCTCAACGGCCAAAGGTATTTACATTTTCTACAGAACGAACTGAGTGACGCAATCGACGACCTTCCATTGGCTGAAAGACGTCAGTTGTGGTTTCAGCAAGATGGCGCCCCTCCGCATTTTTCCCGGCAAGTAACTGAGCACCTCAACAACGAGTTTCCTGAAAGGTGGATAGGGAGAAATGGTCCAGTGCATTGGCCAGCAAGGTCACCTGACCTAACACCGCTGGATTATTTTCTCTGGGGATTCGTTAAAGCAAAGGTATACGCCACGCCCATTGAAACTAGGGAGGAACTCATTAGACGAATAATCAGTGCTTGCCGAGACGTCACACCAGAAATGGTAGAGAAAGCGTTTGAGAACTTAATTGTCCGCGCACAAACCTGTGTTGCAGCCAATGGTGATATTATTGAAAATGTTTTGTAAAAATTTATGTGAATAAAATATCTGCATTTAAAAACCAAACGTGTACATTTTTTCAAGTGTGAAAACTCTACTACGTTTGTATTAGACTTGTTCCCTTTTCAATTATCGTTTCAAACAATCGTAATTTGGCTTCACCAACTTGTAAATTTTTCAAACTCGAATTTTCACTGATAAATAAGTTGTTTTTCGTCGAGTGAACAATTTTTAAGGGTTTTCGATGACGGCCTACAACTTTATAATAGAAATTTTTTATCTCGCACCTAGTGGTCGAAAAATAATTTTTCAAAATTGGTGAAAAACATTACCGAAAACGCTCAAATTTCTCAAACTGATGTCCCCCGGTATAGAGAATTGACCTTCCAAATTTGAAATCGGTACTATAAATAGTTTTTGAAAAAAAAACACTTTTCCGAGCAAAAAAAAAGACCCTGTATATATAATTGCTTCGCTTGAGCCTATAGTCCAAATAGTAATTTGTTAAATATCGCAAAAAGAGTAAGTTATGTCCTTTTTATTTCATTGCCTCGCATATGTGGCAAAGAAATATTGGAGAGGGTCACGCCACTGCCGCTGCTGCTCCCAGCTGTAGGAGCGATTCGGGGGCAGGAAAGGAAAAGGGGGACCACTAGGGAGGATCCCCTAACGGATTTAACCAGAAGTGCCCATTTTTTAAAAAACCGTCTTCACCGAGATTCGAACTCACGACCCTCGCCTTACTAGCTTTAAATAACTGACGCCTCTACTCCATCCTCCAGCTCGTAAAACTTGTGTTAAAACTTCTAGTCTATAATTGTTAAAGATTAGAAGACCTAATTGATAGGTGGCTCGAAATACCATGTTTACCGCAAAAATTTAAATACCATGTAATATTTTTAGTCTTGCGAAATACCATCCTGACCGCGAAATTTCAATACAAAACCATGTAATATTTTTAGTCTTGCGAAATACCACCCTGACCGCGAAATTTAAATGCCATATAATATGCTGCATTATTTAGGTAAATAAGTGCGACACTTATCGGAGGCCGTTCTGATATTACCGAAAGTAACAAATAAGGTGAGTGTGTGACACTTATCGGAGTAATACGCGATGCTTACGACGTATGACCTGAAGTAACAAATAAGTGTGACACTTATCGGAGGCCGTTCTAATATGATCAAAAGTAACAAATAAGTGTGACGCTTATCGGTCGAGTAATACGCGATGCTTACAACGTATGGCCAAAAGTAACAAATAAGTGGGACCCTTATCGGAGTAATACGCGATGCTTACAACGTATGACCTGAAGTAACAAATAAGTGTGACACTTATTGGAGTAATACGCGATGCATACAACGTATGACCTGAAGTAACAACAAATATGTTTACAGATTCCTTAATCACCTTGTTTTTATAATTAGTGGAACCAAAATTAGAAAACTTGAACCCGTGGCCAGCCTGACTTTTGTTTTTACAGATTCCTTAATCACCTTGTTTTTTATAATTAGTGGAACTAAAATAATGATATTTTTAGGTATGTTTTCCAAATTATGATAAGCCACATTTCTAATGATAAAAGAAACTTTAATGATCCTTTTAGGTATATTTTCCAAATTTCTAATGATAAGCCAAATTTCTAATGATAAAACGCTTTAACATTAAAGCTCTAGTTTTTTAATAAAGAAAAATACGTACATATGTTAAATTAAATAGTGTTAAATAGAAAATATATACGTAGGTTAAATCAAATATAAAAAATCTTTACATTTACATAGGTTAAATTAAATAGAAAAATATATACATAGGTAATATTTGAAACAGTTTGTTCGTGTTCGGTTTCCTCAGCGGTTGGTTCCTTAGCGTTTGGCTCGTCAGCGGTTGGCTTGCCAACGACTGGCTCGTTATCGCCATTCAACTTTTGGGGGGGGGGGAGAAACGAGGAAAATGGAACTGAAGGCTCCCGCTTTGCGCTATCGAAATCAGGTTAGATGAACACAGAAATTTTTTTGTTGGATTGCCAACCATTTCATAAATTGCATTCCGCCAACGCGTCCTGTGATTCTTCTATTGGATGGGCATAAAAGCCATATTGACCTTGAAATCAGCAAACTATGCGAAGAGAATAGAATTGAGATTTACTGTTTACCTCCTCATAGCTCGCATATATTGCAACCCCTGGATGTATCGGTGTTCAAATCTGTTAAGAATAACTGGAAAGTGGTTGTACAGCAATACCTTAACATCCTGGTATGGTGATAGACAAGAAAAATTTCGCTGAAGTTTTTAATCATTGCTGGAAAATGTCTTTGGCACCTTCAACAATTATCAACGGATTTAAAAGTAGTGGAATATACCCAGTCAATAGAAATGCCATAGACCAATCCAAACTCCAGCCCTCTTTACCGAAACGGCGGCGAAGATTAGAACAGCTTCGAAATACCTTGAAACTGGATTGGGTACAGAAAAATTTAGTGAGTACAAAGTAATGTTGGAAGAAGGATACGATTTGCCCGACGCCATGTTTGATGCGTGGAAGTTGCTGCACGAGCTTTGTACCACCGACGTTAAAAACAATGTTGGTCAAAATGAAAGAGTATCTTCTGAAGAAGAAAATACGAATTCAGAAAACAGACCACATAATTCAAGATTCAAAGAAAATACAATGCCTATTCCAACTGACATGGCTACCAGTCCAATAATGGAGCTTGTTGACTTCGAGGTGCAATGGACTGATGATATATTTAACGGTAGAAAATCGATAGAAGTAGTCTTTACCAAGCGTCAAGAAAATTTAATGTCTACAAAATCACCAACGACATCTCAAGTGTCCATAATTAAATCACCAGCGATAACTCAGGTGTCCATAATTAAATCACCAGCGATAACTCAGGTGTCCATAATTAAATCACCAGCGATAACTCAGGTGTCCATAATTAAATCACCAGCGATAACTCAGGTGTCCATAATTAAATCACCAGCGATAACTCAGGTGTCCATAATTAAATCACCAGCGATAACTCAGGTGTCCATAATTAAATCACCAGCGATAACTCAGGTGTCCATAATTAAATCACCAGCGATAACTCAGGTGTCCATAATTAAATCACCAGCGATAACTCAGGTGTCCATAATTAAATCACCAGCGATAACTCAGGTGTCCATAATTAAATCACCAGCGATAACTCAGGTGTCCATAATTAAATCACCAGCGATAACTCAGGTGTCCATAATTAAATCACCAGCGATAACTCAGGTGTCCATTATTCAATCACCAGCGAGAACAGAAGTGTCAATTGTGCAGTCGCCCGTGAGATCTGAAAACTTTATAGTTCAATCGCCGCGCCGGTGAGATCTGAAAACTCTATAGTTCAATCGCCGATAAATTGTGAGCTTCCAAATGGACAAGAGATGGAAGTGTTTGAAGAAACAGAAATTCCAGAATGTTCCCATTGGCGCAGTCCAAATAAAAGAATGTCATCCCGCTCGTCGAAACCATCCAAAAAGGCCAAAGTTATAGCAAGTGATGCGAACACCATATCGAAAATTGTCTTTGAAGACATTCTAACATATCCAGAACGACCCAGTTGGGACAAAATTAAGAAAAGGAAACTTAAGAAAACAACTAACCACCTGACCAGCGAAGAGTAGATCAAATATTTGGAAAATGAAAAGCAAGAAACAGAAAAACTACTGGAGGAAAAAGTGCACAGAGAAACAATTCGTCGAGAAAAACAAATGGAGAAAATTCTGAAACAAAGCGCCCCTAAACGCCAAAAAGGAAAGAGATGCCTTTCTTGTGATATGAAATGGAGTAAAAGAAAAAATGTATTATCTGTTCGCAACTTCCAGATGAAAATACATCTGAAATTTTGGAAGAATACATGTATTTTAATTTCATTTGAAAAGTTTGTGTACCCGAGGAATATTAAAATTTCTTATGTTTTTAAAATTTCGTTTATAATTTTACGGCGCCGTTAGGCGCTATCACCTACGGTGAGATGCGAACACGTTTCCCGACAGAGACGAAGATTGCCGAGCCCAGAGAACATTCCCGCTGGGGCTGCTGAGCGGGTGTGGGCTGGAGTTGCTACAGCATCCACTCTTAATCCCACTGCTGTGTGCGAAGTGGGAATTGGTCCGCCCTTTGCTGTGGCTTGCGTCAAAGGTGCGACCAACAGTAGTAGGGTACTACTACCCATGCTGGATTTGTCACCCCTCCGGGCACTATGATGATAGGCCTCCGGTGGTATGGTCTCTGTTACTATGTACATCAAGCTATATATTCTGACACACTGGGGCTGCTGAGCGAGAGGAAAAGGGGGGAATGACAACAAAGAAACCATCTCTCTGATGATGGGTACGTATTTAGACTTGCAAGAACTATTGCCTATACAAGCGATTCACGAAAAATCCTCAATGTACACGAGCAATTACCTAGAAAACGAATTAATCGCGAGTAATTTTGGTCATGGCTATTAGAAACCATATCTCTGATGATGGTTACGTATTTAGGCTCACTAGACCTATTAACTAAACAAGCGATTCTCGAAAACCCCTCGAATCTACATGTTACAAATACTATTACTTCTCAATCGTAACTAAAAAGTCATACCGAGTCGTTAATGTGTGGTCTTGTTTAACTTATATTAATTAAAATCTTAGTTCTTAAATCTCAAACATACATGCCCTTATTTTTCGGGAGACAGGGGTGGAAATTATTTAGATTTGTGCTGCCGCAACGCTAGGGGGCGATACTATACGTACATTTTTTTGTATTGCGGGAATTTGGTTTAAGATTAAAATTTTAAAGATTAACTTCTGATTTAATTTCCTAATTTTTTATCTAAAACTAGGAGAAAATATGAGGAGTAACTATTCGTTTGCAGGGAAATCTCAGAAATTGCGTTTCCGCCTAAACAGAAGGGTCGGGCATGCGTCAAAATTCGGTAAACATGCCGAAAAATGGATTTTAGAAATCTTAAATTCCGTTTGAAAATCTTGAAATCGTAGAAATTACTGTCATTGCAAATCCCGTATTAAAAATTAAACGTGGACCGACCGCTCGGTCTAAACTGTGAAATGAACTAAAATTATTATGAAATCAACCTTTAACATCGAACAAACGAGCTATAACCTAAAAACGGCAATGAAACCATTTATTCAATGTATTTTTCAAAGTTGTCCAAAGTTAGGCATTACTGTCAAAAGTTAGCTATGTGCGTCCAAAGATAACTCCATTGTGTCCAATGTAATCTTTTTGTATCACAATAAAAATCGTGTCCAATATCAACCTCGTGTGTCCAATCTTAGCGTCGCGTGTCCAAAGATAATTTCATTGTGTCCAATCTTAGCCTCGCGTGTCCAATCTTAGCGTCTGGCGTCCAATGTTACCCAACCCCCGGTCCATTTCAACACCGTTTTGTCCAAAGTTCGGCTCGAAACCTTCATTCAAGAAAATAATTATTTCCAATATTAAAATTCTTAATTTTAAGGTTGAAAGAGGATAGGAAGTAGAATAAGGAATGGTTTTACATATTCCACTACTTATATTTTTCCTAAACATAACAACAAGTTGGTTCGTGTGAATAGAAGTTCGATGAGTTGATCCACCAAAAAAGTATGCGAGAAAGAAATGGATCGCTGATCCATTTGTCTGACTCAGCATTTTGATTTGCAAAGTTGTCTCGTGTGAAAAGGTCCGAATTCAAATGAGCACAATCCTACTTTCGAGTTCTTATCTGTAGTTTACGTCACTGGGAATTTACCAGGTTACCGCCCCCTTTTTCGCGGCTTCTTCGGTTATTTTAAATACAAATTAAAAATGTAAACATTGAATTGTTCACGTACGATTACAAAAACGTTTTCGCAAAATTTTCGTGTTTTCTCAAATACGAGCGTTTTCATTCAGTGTAGCACGGATTTAGAAATACGGATTTCTTAAAATTCGTATTTCCGCCCTCCGTGAAAACATAGTCTATGTCTTCATGAAGGTAGGAAACACGGAATTCGGAAAATCCCGATTTCGCTCTCCACGGGGAGTCTTGCGGAAACAAATTCTTAGCCGTTATCATGAAGACCACTTTCGACGTTGACACGAGATAAGCCCGAAAAAAACCCACTGTTTAGTATTTTCATAGAAGCTTCCTCTGCGAAATCTATTAGGCACTAACGTTAGTCTGGTTATGCTTTTAAAGAAACGACCAAAAATGGATAAGAGTATGGTGTTAAAAGCTGCTTTAGCACTATTCCTAACGCAATTTAGTCCCTAACACAATTAATATTCATGAGGACTCAAAATTCAATTCTAAGGAGTCGAAGATTGTTATCAAAATCTATAAAAGCGCGAAATGATGCTCTAACTAGAGCAATCGACCATATTCCTATTTACGCCTACCGGCGAAAAGGGGGAAACACATCGGGGGACAATGGAGTTTTTACGCGCGCCTAATGGGCTCAGAGGGATCGACGTTTGTTTTGACAGTTTTTTCTACTGCTTCCTTAACGAATAATAATAATAATAATAATAATAATAATCAGCTAAGCTAATACTAAGGCACCACCCTAGGCCTAAGTCATCGAGCGACTTTTAAAGCCTTTAATTCAGGTGGCCGGGTTACAATGCGTATGAGGGTGGTGGCAAGCCACGCGATTCAACAGCTCCCTACACTAACTATTACCGTTAACCTCAACAAGTTTTTATGGAAGGGGAAAACGAAGATCTCGGGGCAAAACCCCTTAAACCAGTGGGGCGAGAACTTGCAAACTCACCGCAGAAGGAGTTGTTCCGAGTTTTCACCCAGTGCCACAGGTTGTGATCGAACTCGGCTCCTCTCGCTGCGAGGCGAAAGTGCTAACTACTCCGCCACCCCACTTGGAATAAGATTCTCAAGTGAAATTCGATTTCTATCGTTCCCCCCCCCCCCCCCCCAAGGTATTTTCTTTAAGCCTAGGCATATATTGCATGAGCTTAGTTGAACTATAGGGTTATTTAAGCTTATTAATAATTGCTAACTTAGATTTTTTTAAACTTAAATATTTAAAGATCTTAAGCCGAAAACAGTTAGGTCTAAGGTATTTTGCTATATTGCAGAATGGTTAAAGTATGCTGTGTGGTAGGATGTCATAGCGTCACCAGGAAACAGTCCACAAAATCATTAAATTTCTTTCAGTTTCAGACTGGTGTTTTGCACAATACAAATTTTATTAAAAAGCTTATGTGGTAGAGTGATATTTTAAAATTTTCATTATATCCATGATTCAAATTCATTTGATGCATCATTTTCAGATATTCTTTTTGATAAATTAGAATTTAAGTTTCGATGGTTCTTCTATTTTAAAATTTTGTGATACTACGTAAAAAAGAAGCAAAATAAAAAAAATCCTAATATATATTTACTTCAATTTTAACTTTACAGAGGTGCACTATTACAATTAAAAATTCCTCCATAGGAGTTAATTATCTTGTTGGACCACATTTTACATTCTCTATATCATCAAGCACTTCTTTAGTTTCACCTCCTGGCCAATGTATGATACGGAGGCTGCCTCGGGCAATAAAAATTGTTCATAGGATGGAAATCCAGTATAAAATGTAATTGTTTTATAGCTGCATAGAAATTTATTTTAAGTTAATTTCCCCTTTTTGCCTCAGTTTGAAAAACAAATTGGTACTTTAAGTTGCCAGTGATATAGTACTCTAGTCAGATCCAATACTACTTAATGGCATATTGGTAATCAATAATTGGTTGTTCAGCTTGCGGGATGGGATTTTAAAAGTCCTTGATAGAAAATGTTTCCTCACCATCACTATACTGCTTGTTTGTAAAATATACTTATCGGGCATGCTAGTATACACATGATAATGTTCTTTCAAAGCTTTGCTGTAGTGTTCGGCTGCCAGAGAATAAGCGTGGTTTGAATGTTGCTCAGTTTCAGCAAGGAGAATAGGAAGGGAGGCGAAGTAGGAGGGATGAACGAGCCAGCATCCTTGTAAGAAGCTTAGCGCGCGCTAAGCTTCTTACAAGGATGCTGGCGCGTTCATCCCTCCTACTTCGCCTCCCTTCCTATCCACCTTGGTTTCAGTATTTTCAGTTGATCAGGGAAATATCGGTAGTGTAGCATAGTGTTTCAGAATGGCTATCTTTCCAACACCATTTGATCTCAAATACCGAGTTTTCTTCAAAATGTAACAAACAAACTATTTCGTAGTTCTTTATATCATAACTGTTTTTAACAGTTTTTGGCCTTTTGCCCATTTCATCCAAACATCATCATCACTTAGAAACTGAAATAGATTTAATAATTTTGAGGACTGTTACACAGCATACTTTAACTATTCAGGAAAATATCTTAAGATTTAAATATTTCTAAGATCTTACGACCAAAAAAAAACTAAATGTGCAATTTTGAATAAGACGAAAATGGTTTTTATAGAGGCTTTAATAACTCTTATTTTATGCATTATATGCCAAGGCTTAGGGGAAATACCTCGGGGGAAAAACGATAGAAATAAAATTTTACTCAAGAATTTTATTCCAAGTAAAGTGCAAGTATAAAAGAATAAAATAAATAACTTATCTTTATCGTACGACAAAAATTCGTAAAGGAAGCAGTCGAAAAAACTGTCAAACCAAATGTCGAGTGAAACTACGCCGCCATTTTTAAAACTAGGTTCAAAGCCTACTCAATAATCGGTCAGAGCCCTCTGAACCTATTAGGCCCGTGCAAAAACTCCATTGTCCCCCGATGTGTTTCCCCGTTTTCGCCGGTAGGCGTAAATAGGAATATGGTCGATTATAAACGCAAACCAAGATGGTGTTTTCCAACTTGTTAATAACGTACGAAAGCCTAAGTGGATACCTAAACGATACTAGATAAAGAAAAGGAGCGAAGAATGGTGGGAGAAAATAATCAAACAATCGCAAGATGGTTGCGATTGGCATGAAAACTTTCGTATGACCAAAAAAACATTTTATGAAGTAGTAAATATGTTTTTTCCGGAATTGTCGCCAAGCCCAAATTGCGTTAGGAAACCAATTGCAGTGGATAAACAGGTAGCTATAGCGTTATATACACTAGCTAGCTGTGCGGAATTTGGCGTTCACAAGTGTTCGGTGCACAAATGTTTATATAGATTTTGTAATGTAATTGTGAAAAAGATTATGAATAACAAAATTGTCTTCCCTAACGATGAAGAAGCCCGTTTAACTTTGCGGCAATTTCAAATGAAGGGTTGAATTCAGCAAGTAATTGGCGCCATCGCTGGGACCCACATTCCTACTTTACCCCCCACCGAAGGATACCGCGATTTCATAAATCGCGAAGGATGGCCATCGTACATTTTACAAGCGGTTGTCGACAACAAATTCAGGTTAGTTTACATTTCTATAAATAAATTAATTCGTTATGTAACGTAATTTTTAATTAATATTTTAAGGTTCATCGATATAAGCTGTAAGGTACCAGGAAGCGCCCACGATTCTGCCGCCTTACAGAATTCCAACATTTATAAAAACTTTGAAACTATAATTCCTAAGGTATGTAAACCAAATATATATATATTTAAATATACCAGAAGTCTATAATAATCCCCTACGGGGGATTATGATACATCCAATACCCGCCATGTTAAAAATCGCGGAATGGCGCTCGGGGCTGACACCCTTCCTGCCCCCACCCCTCGCTACACCACTGATTGTGAATAGGAAGACTAAAGTTACGTTTAATTTGCATTTTGTTTTTTTTTGCTTAGGGCACAACTGAAATAGAAGGCGTAGACATTCCTTATTTAATTTTAGGAGATCCCGCCTATCCTCTTCTTCCGTGGTTAATGAAATGGTATACAACGACTGCTAACATTTCGCCTGAAAAGGAATCTTTTCACGTGAACCTGAGCTCCTCCGGAATCTGCGTCGAAATTGCATTAGGTCGCCTTAAGTCATGATGGAGAAGATAATGTAAGAGCAGCGACATAAACTACTCATTCATGCCGAAAGTAGTCGCTACGTGTTGTGTTCTCCACAACATTTGCGAAGATGCCAAAGAACACGTGAAGCAATCGTGGAAAGACTCCGTGGAAAAAGACTATCCACAGCCAAAACCTCGCATAGAAAATTCTCAATAAAATGACACCTTGATGAGTGTGAGAGATGCACTATGTAAATATATGTCGCAATTCAAGCTTTTAAAGACCATGAGCCCCTATAGAAGCGCAATAATTAAAACGAATAATATCCTTAAAATCTGTGTTTAATTTTTACCAAATATTATTCAATGTACAGTTTTTTTTATTTTTTATAATATGGCAAGTTGAATTGCGTGGTGGTGGATGGGTAAGCTACATTAGACTGTGGACGAGACAGAGTGGACTGTAAATAATTACGTAACAAAGGGGACTGGAAATTCTGTGGTAATTGTGGGCGTGGCATAGTGTACTGTAAGCAATTTGTTTGTGGTAAAGGAGACTAGAAATTATTAGGTGATTGAGGTACTGGAGTAAAGGTCGTTGTGTGGGGCCACGGCCGTCTCGAGATCTGCTTCGCGCTCATAGCGGCCCAGGCGATCGTACGAAAATCGCGTATGGGAAATTAGTTCAAAAACTTGTCACATCGTTTTATGGCGCTAGTCTAGCCCCCCCTTGAGAAAATTCACAGCCATGTTATCGAATGGGAGGAACGGCGCGGAACTTTGGAATTTCAATTATTATCGCGTAATGTGTAATTTTTTGTAAAATATTTTTTTAGTAATATTTAAGTTAATTAATAATAAAAAATTTAAACACCTCTTCAGATTTTTTAACGCAAAGTAAAGTTTTGAAAAACGTTATTGAAATTTGGTCATTCTGGAGCCAGAAGTCACCGTCGACGTTTCTGTATAAAAATGTAAACAGAAACTCCTTACAGCTGTATTTTTGTTATGTAGTAACTTCCAGAGCAGAGGCCTGTGTTTTGTATTAATGTTTAAAAACTTAATTGAATTAAACTAGTAAAATAAATGAATTTTAAAAGAAAACAAATGTGACTTCTCTTGAAGATTATGTAAAAGTTTATTATTAAGGTATTAACTTGTTTTTTTAAGAGCCAAAATAAGTTTAATAATACATAATAGTTAGAATATAGGATGATGTATTATAATGATAATTTATACAGGACTAGTTGGAATATTGTTTAACATAGTATGATTATTTATTCAAATATTGACTAGTTGAAATATGGGTTAACGTGTGATAATTTATGTGTGTTGACTAGGTGGATTAACTAACTGTCACTTGGAAGATCTCTATGAATGAAAATAGTGATGGAAACTTGGAAGGTATTTAAATCTGATAAATATAATAAACCAAGGTGGATTTCCCACTGAATGATACACAACTAAACAATAGATAGGAAAAATTTAGAATTTACGACTTGAGTACTTTTGCACAAGTTCTTTCACTTTCTAAAATTTTGCGGACAGAGTTTTGGTAATATTTGTGATAATTAGGGGTACGACCTTTCTACAAATTAAATCAGCAATTTCATTCGGGTGATTATTATTCAAATCACATTGGATGTAAGGGCATAGAGCAATTTTTGGCCACAAGTGGATTTCAATGTTTTTAAAAATTGCAGGTGAATCCCAAAGATAGGGTACAGCTCTCTCTAGAATGTTGTTACTATATCCAATATTAGCCATTAACATGATGAAGCTTTGCTGGGGATATCTAAGGTTTCCTCTGTCGGATAATTTAAATGGTGAGTCAGAATTAGGCACAATTCGCAAAAATGTTTTTCTTCTAGGATTTGTACTACATAATCAGCCAAGTATGCGATACTTGCTAGCCGTCCAAAGCATTTAGTATGTCAGTAACTTCAGATGGTAATGTAACTTAATTGCCGTTAAAAAATAGTGGAAAATTCATCGAGTCTAGTATCAATCATGGCTGATAGATCTGTGAAGCTGTCTTGGGGAACGTTAGATGTTTTAGGTTTTTGACTAAATTCTTTTTCCCATACATGTAGTTTCATTTTCGATTGGAATGCTTTGCCATCAAATATTGTGACACAATCTAACTATCACAAATTCCGCTATTTATTATCTGAACATTTATCTGCCTGGTCATGATCTCGTAATTATTTTTTACTCGTTTTCTTAATGTTGGCTTTGCTTTTTGCTTTTAATTATTCTCATTATTATTACTATTATTATTTTTTTTTGCTTACTTTTATACAATTTTTTATATTCTGTTCATTTTTAATCCTGCGATTCTGTAAGTCTACACATAAGTTGGCCTATGCGGCTTTGTAGATAACCTCTAAATAAATAAATAATGATATAGTGCATCTCTTAAGGATGGATTCCAAACTGAATATAGTGGCTCTTGCATCCAGCATGTCATTCCCTCCAGCCATTTGCCTGAGAATGCTGAAAAACATTTCAATAGCATCGCTCGTTACATTTCTTGTCAAGACAAACTGGAAACCAGATTTAAGGAGGTATGACACGCAAGATATTGTAGACAATGAAGTTATTCTAATAGATTAATATGTTTCCTTTGTCAATATTTTCTTCTCGCAGTCGGTTTGAACTTTTTCTAGATATTGAGGAGAATAATTTTCTAGCAAAGAATGGACACTTGTTCTGATTTTAAAACTAAAGTTTGAGAAATGTGAACTTAATTTAAAGAATAATAAAGCTATTTATTAAATAATATGAAAAATATTTTGGTTATTTATTTAAAATTCTGATAAAATAAATGTGAATACTGGTTTAAAAACTTGAAACCTGTGAAAAACAAAATAAACTTTGGTTAGGCTTAGCAATTAACTAATATAACTCAATATAAGCATATTACTTTAATTAAATAAATGTTTTAAATGAAAACTTATTAGATAAAGATCAAATCATAATTTGTATATCCCAAACTTTCCAGAAGTTTTTGAAAAACAATGCAAAAAGGATTAACTAGTTGAATTTACCGCCATAGAAAACTATTAAATATCCCGCTGATTTTTTACATTTAAGGGGGGGCTCGGACAGCGCTCCTAGTGTTTAAAAAAGGTATTCGCGGAAATACATAGGAGAGGAAATCTTTGCCTGGGCCGCTATGAGCGCGAAGCAGATCTCGAGACGGCCGTGGTGGGGCAGAGGTGATTGAGGCGAAGAAACAAGTAGATTTAGGAGTGGTTGGATATTGGATGCAATTTATACTAGAGGGAAGGAAAGTTGACTGAAAGTTATTATTTGCAGGGGTCGTTTTTGAATTTAAAAACGGTTCGAGGAATTTCTTCATATTGTCGCTAAAAAATTCCGTCATGGTGGTACATAACTTATTAAGTTCCTCGTTTTACTTCTCCATCGTTGATTCCTCCCTCCTACGTTGATCTTCCATTTGCTCTTGTTGCCACGTTTGGTTAATTTTGATTATTTCCAAATTGTTTTTATTTTATTTGATAAATGTTTTCTTGACTGAGGGTTTCTTCGTAATGTCTGTTACGACTTGGACGTCTACCTGTATTAAAAGTTTTAAGAATAGTAAATTATTTTATTAAATAATTTATGTATGTATAACCGTATAAGAGACGGGTAATAGACCACCCCTCTTGTAGCACGACTGTCTCGTTCTAAAACCGATATTTGAAAACCCTTAAAATACAAAATATTCGAACATTTGTCACTGACATTGAAAGCAACTATTTTGACTCCGGTTTTTTTTTTAATTTTGAAAGTTTCCGGCACACGACTTCGAAAACATTTGCCAAGGTTTGTTGTTGAGAAATGAAACAAAAGCCACTTTACGTATGAAAATTACCAATCGATTCTTGTTTGAACTTAATCACTTCTGAAAAACTTGGAGAACCACTCATGCACGTAAAAAGCGTTTGGTTGAGTGTTTGCCAAAAACAATTGCCAATATGAAAAGTAAAGTAACCAATTATGAAAAGAGCAAATCGCTTGGAACGAGAAAGCATAGAGATCAATATAATATAAACTCGGAAACTTTAATGATTATCATTTACAGTTGAATACTTATTTGCGTCTGCAGCTCCACTCTATAGTTGCAACATAAATACAAGTGTGGAGATCGTATCGGTAAAATAGGCGTTTAAAATGTAAAGCTTTTAGTTCGAATGAACACCGAGAACGAATGATGAAAACTGCAAGATAAAGTTAAATATGAGGTTGACTTTGTTTAAGAAAAAGCTGTTTACTGAAAAGAACTTAAAGGGCCAGAGCGTTGTTTGAAAACTCTGAACGTTTCGGTGCTCGCTCGGGTAATCTATGAGAATTCAAACAGCTGAATATTAAATAGGGTCACCTTTTTTTAAAAAACAATGACTTTTGAGCTAATTGTACATAATTAGGTAGATTATTAAAGATTCTAATTCCATGGTAAAATAGATAATTTAATATTTTTGGAGTAATAACAGCAGGCACAGATACCTTATATTAGTAGTTATAATAAATACATGATTTGGCTGTTGTATGGATTTGAAAATAAAAATTTAACAATGGTATAAATAGTTTTTGAACATTAAAAAGGCCAAGGGACGTTAGGTTTATCTTAAAATATTATAACAATTCGTTTTTCTAACTTGTGGATTCTTGTTTATTGGTATCTGATGTATAGAATTAGCGAATTAGTAGATTATTCCAATATAAGAAGGGATAAAAAGCTAAACCCTAAACAAATTTGAAGAAAATTTAAAAACTTACATTGCTCGTACCGATAGGTCTTCGAGCAAACAAAAGACGCGAAACTCGGACCAATAGATCTTCGAGTGAAAAACTAAATTAAAAATAAATAAAATAACCATAATTTCCAGCGGTATTCTATTTGGAACTCATCAGTACCGTGCGGGAAATCTGGCTGGCGACTGTTATATCGAAAAGAGAAACTAAGACTAAACATTAAAAAATTCAAAACGCGTTATAGCAGATGAATGTTTAATAGGGTAACATCGACGAAAAGCTAGAGTTAACAATCCGTACCCTACGTCTGATAAACCGACGGCCATTATTTTAGTAAATAAACCAGTTTGAACAACCAAGGCTTAGGTACTAAAATGAACTACAATATAGTGTCAAGTTCTGTTAATGTAATTAATTTGCAAATTAATGAAGCTCTCGGAGACACACGTTCTAAAATAAATTTGCATTGTCAAAAAAAAAGAAGCAGGTTTATTGGAAAAAATAGTTGAAATTCAGGTTGAGCTTTTCTGACGCATCTACAAGGTTGGAGTCATTGCAGATTCTTTTGAGCCTAGGCCTAACTCTTCTAGGCTTGATATGGGTTTTAATAACGCTGGTGGAATATCCCACTTCGACGACTTGTTCCGTTTTCGGAAAGCAATCTCTTATCAGTCATTTTCCCCAACCTTTTATTTTTCTAAATTACTCATTATTTAACTTTAACCGCACAAACCGGGCGAGTTTATAAATTTCAATAAAGCTACATTGGGCTGACTAAAATTCCGACGCAAAAAATTCCTTCTCAATTTAGAGGTTTTCCATTGGCTTAAACAAATATGTTACTAGCCAATAGTGTGACTCCCAAAATTACTAGGATGAATAAAAAGGTTAAAATCTAACGTAGTCCACCTTTTTACTGGTTCGTGGTGAAACAAACCGTTAGTGAAGATTTTTGAATGGAATAAAGGTACAGTGGCATATTTATGAGTAATTATGTTACATATGCCAAGAGGAATATCCTTACATTTGTTCTTTACCTTTGAATAAAAATAATATAAAACTTCTTTACCGTAAATTTATCTACGATGTTCAAACTTCTATGATAATATCTTGCTAGCAAGTAAACATATTTCGTTAATGTTCTATGGTTTTGCGGGTTAAAAAACCTTTCCGCATAAAAGACGACAAGCCAAGTTCATTATACAAAAATGTGTCTCGCAGGTAAAGTGAAAAGCTCTTCCTCTACCATCCACCTCCTTTTTCTTCGGAATATTATCACTAAAATGGTAAACGTAACATGTTAAAACATGAAAACCTGATAATATTTAATATTTTTCTCTTTTGACGCTTCCGCTCTTTTTGTGGATGTCGTAAACCATTATTGTAAACAATTGATAAAAATTGACGAAAAAAATCAAAATTGATCACATTTTGATCAATTTGAACCAAATGGGTGAAAATCAACCGATATGGCTAAAATTGGAAAAACATGCGAGAAAAAAATAAAAAAATACAAACATTGAAAAAATATTTCCAAATTTATTAATTTTTTTTTTCAAAATTGAAAAACATATATATAAAATTGCAAAACATATTGATCAAAAACAGAAGCTTCGATTAAGATTTATAGGAATTGACGGGAATTTATAAGTTGTGTAAAATTTGATTAATGTATAGATAAATTGCGATTTTTTGGTCAATTTGATCAAACTTGACCAAAATTGGAAAAAAATAGTTCTAAATTAGCCCAATTTTAAAGTTTTATAAAAATTATATAAAAATAAACTAAATTCAAACATTTATCCCAAAATCGTTTGAAATATTTTTTTTCAAAATTGAAAAATGTTAATAACACTGAAAAAAACTATCAAAAACAATAGTTTCCATCCAAAACGATCAAAATTTATAGGTATTGATGGAAATTTATTGATATAGAAAAATTGCTTTTTTTAATTATTTTCCAAATTTGTAAAATAATAGATCCAAATTAGCAAAATTGTTAAATTATTATTATTGATTATTTTAAGAAACAGTGTAATACAAAATTGTTTTATTCGTTGTTATTTAACGTTTTTCGGTTTTTCTAATCATTTGTTTTCTCATATTTTACTTTTTTAAGTACGTTATATTTACACAAACATATTTATATACAGTACTATAATACTATATAGGGAAGAATTTAGATCGTAATTTCCGTTCCAACATGATTTTTTACTAACAATTGTGAATTTAATTAAAAGTAACTTATTCGATGCTTTACTCAAGTATAATTGAAATATTTGCGCGTTTACCCAATTTTATTTGAAATAATTAATAATTTTTAATGAATTTCACCCGATTTTATTACAAATAACTTATATTTAATTTTTAAAAGGTTTTTACCCAATTTTATTTGATATAAATATTTTTTATTGAATTTCATTTTATTTTTTATTTATTATTTATCAAGTAAATAATATTTTAAAACTTTTAGAACCTTAACAACTACGGATGGGGTTTTTGATCGAAACTACTTATTTATTTTTTCATTTTTTATACTTTTTTTTTCAAAATTAAAGATTTAGCTAATTTTGATCTATTATTTTCCAAATTTGGAAAATAATTTAGAAAAAAGCAATTTTTCTATATAAATAAATTTCCATCAATTCCTATCAATTTTGGATAGAAACTATTGATTTTTTTCAGTGTTATTAACATTTTTCCATTTTGAAAAAATATTTCAAACAATTTTGAGATAAATGGTCGAATTTAGTTTATTTTTATCTAATTTTTACAAAACTTTAAAATTGGGCTATTATTTTCCAATTTTGGTCAAGTTTTTTCAAATTGACCAAAAAAAAATTCTTTGTTTTTCAAAAAAACCCAATTTGTCTATACATTAATCCAATTTGACACAACTACTGTTTTGGTCAATATTTTTTCAATTTAATTTTTTAATTTTGAAAAAAAATTATTTTAATCAATTTTGAAATATTTTTTGTTTGTTTTTTTTGTTTTTTTCTCACATTATATCCAATTTAAGCCATATCGTTTCATTGTCACCCATTTGATAAAAATGTGATAAATTTTGAATTTTTTCGTCAATTGATTTTAAAAATCAATTTTTAAATTTTTTTTTCACAGGGGTGATCACCCCTTGGAATCGGTCAAAATCCCATGTTATGTTGTCAAAAACATTTTTCTTTGCCATGGCAAAACCGTTGCCCATGGAATAAATTCCCTTTAGAATTTTTCAAGTTACATGAAGGTTACCAATCCTCCAAGTTTGAACAAAATCGGTGTGTAACACCTCGGGTCCTCTCCTTGTTATTATAATAATGGAACAGATCCCTTATTAAAACCGTTTTTAAAGCATTTAGACTTAAAGAGAAAATTCTTAATATTTATTATCGTTTCAATGTTTACTTTATATTGGACAATTTGAATTTTGGATTTCGCCAAAATGCACTTTTAATATTAAAAATGTTCTCTTTACTTTTATTCTTGCTATTTAGGACTGAAAGCTTTTAATCTTGCAAACGTTTTTAACAGCAGCTGCGTTATTTCTTGATTGACATTAACGGTAGAGTGCTAACAGCAAAGGGAAAGTAATTTTCCTGAGTGGAGCGTCACATCTCAGTTGGCTTTAAACCAAATAACGATTATCCTGCTTTTCCCTGAGAAACGAAAATACATATCCGAGAGAAAACTAACCGCGGATAAGAAATGAAGGATACCTTTTTAAAGTATCAAATAAATGCATATTATTTGTTTTTTTTTGCATATCGTCTATAATAAACATTGTTAAGTCATTTAGTGTGGTAGAAAGAATACAAGAGATGATTAATATTTCGAGCTATATTGACGTTCAAGTTCCGTAAATTTCTAACTTAACAATCATTTTTAAACTTTATTTCAATAGTTTTTTTTAAAATTATACATATTTTTTGAAAAAAACTTTATTTAATTTCATAACACCTGAATATTTTGTACAGATAACAAAAATAAACAGAAATCATCGGATTAATTATTAAGGAAGTTTAATTAATGTTCTATTGAGCAAAATATGGAAACTGAAGTGGAACCTAACATTGTTCGATTTTCTCTGTTGGAAGTAAGAATAATGATCACACTCATATAGAAATTGTGTTTCTATTAAAACGGACGTAACCAGGAACTATTCAACTAATCAGAAATATTCAACGACTAGCCACACTTACAGAAAACCTAATTATTTTAGCTAAATGACGTAATATTGGGTAATCCAGCTTCTGATTTACTCTTTCAGAAAATTGATTTCGGAAAGAGGTGGAAGGCAGCTGAAACGTTTTGGATAGAGAATTAAGCACGCCAAGTAAAAGAGATTAAAAACTCTTAAGTAGTTTGCTAATTTTGCCACTTTATTAAAAATACTTCTACATCTTTTAGATAAAAAGAGAAACCAAAGTTATGTGTGTTTTTCCTTTTTAATTGAGGTAAAGCTGAAATAGTCTTTCTCTAATAAGCTAATTGCCAGGATCCGATGATTAAATTGATTTAAGGATTCCTGGCGAAACCTGTTCCGTTACTTACTTCTCAACTAATAAAAGGCGTTTTTGTTTCCGTGTAGATAAATATAAAATTTGTTCCACAAATTATAAACAACGTTGTTCCATCGGATTTAGCTAAATGTTCAACTCTGTTCGCAAACGTCTTACATAATTTACCAAACACCTCGTAAGTTTCCCTTTATAAATAGAAGATATATACTTTTGCTAAAATTGTTGAGGTTAAAGGTGATAGTTAGTTGAGGGAGCTGTTGAGTGTTGGCTCGCTTGGCATGAAGGGCTTGCCACCACCCTCCTACGAATTGTAACCCGGCCACCTGAATTAATGGCTATATAAGTCGCTTGATGACTTAGTACTAGGATGGTGCATTGTGTATTAGCCAAACTGATAATAGATATTATTATCGACATTTTCTAAAGAAATTAATTAGTGCTAAGGTTTTCGGCGATTCAAGTGAAAGGATATTAAATAAACAGTCCAAACATCCATGTTTTTCCTTACTTTTAACGTCGTAGCTCTTTATTGTGGCCTTTTCGCCCTTTTAACAACTAGCCATACAAGGACTAAAAAAAGCTTGCACGGCCTTGTTCTATCTGAATAGGTTTGAAATAATTTCTTCGTTGAATTGGTAAGTTATCTTCGATTGATGTTCGTCGTTGGTATGCAGGAAAAATCTTAAATATCTTAAGTCTGATAATGTATTGAAAGTCAGTTAGCGTTTTGCAGGTTTTCTTAATAATTAAAATTATTCTTAATTTCGAGTGAAAAATGAAATATTTTCATTATAGGATAAAATTTGTTTCTGAAATGGAAGTGTATAACTAAAAATATTTCTCTGAATTTGAACCCAGTGTTGAAATTTGCTATAGCTATAGAAAATGAGGTAGGTTGAACATATAAATAGAAATAATATTATCTTAGTTAAAACTTTATTTTTGGACCAACATTTCTAAGAGTTGGTTCCTTTGAATATTTGGATATAAATCACTCATTTACCGGGTGAAATATAAGTTTTATATGAAAAAATAAAACCCGAGTGTTTCTTAAAGAAAGTATGAAACGTTTTATAATGGATGTTGGTTATAGAGTGGCTTTTAAGACTTGATAATTTCAATTATCCTACTTCTCTTGGGTTGATTATAAGTTTCAAAGAACACAATAGTTAAATTTTTATTGTATGTAATCATTTAATGTTAAAATTCATTAATTAAAAAAACTTATAACCACATCCATATATTTAATTTTCAGATCATTGACACCTATCCCGCGGAGTATTTTCTTCGCGAAGCGAACATATCTCATTACACTCCGGCAACTTCTCAGCACGGACACGTTATTGTTACCTGCGTTGATGCGGTGCTGGAGAAAGATGAGTACCTGAACATCGAAGGCCCACCAGGAGATGTTTGGCTTCTATGGGCAATAGCGCTTTTTACTTTGAGCCTCTTTTTAACGGTTATCAAGCGCATGGTGAAAATAAACAGTGTTTCACGTTTTCCTAAATATTTTTTTTTAAATTAGCGATCAATTTAATGAAATCCTCTTTACCAAGAATAACGATTTTCACTTGGATATATAGCTTAAACATTCTTCTGATTTGCTACACCTGCTCCTTCAAAAGCCAAACAATCGTATTAAATAGAGACTACTTGGACACGATTGAAGACGTTCTACTGCACCCGAAAATAAAACCGCTGATACTACAATACACGAAATTTGCTGCAATTGTAAAGGTAAGAAAAGACAAATGTTGATTATAATATGAAACGAAGATTATAAAACCTACAGTGTATTATCATAATTTTTGTTAATTTACGAAGATAAGAAGAAGCTTATTTTATTCTAATTTAAACGATTCCAGAACGAAAATTAGCGGGTCTTGCTGTCATAAGGCATACTGTTGGTGTTGTAATATATTCCATTTAACATGTTAAACAACATATAGAGGCCTACTGTAAACCAAATGGGAGAAAAATGATCTCTCCAACTATTAGCGCCATAAAACATCTTTTGCAGGTCTAAAATGTATCTTGTCAAGACCGAGGAAGGTGGGTCTCAAATGATTAGAGTTCAACGTTTCTGGACACCCGCGGCTGAAAGTATATGACCTTGAGCAAGCAATGCTTCTTCGGCCACTGTGCGGAAATTCCCAGAATAAACTTCATCGTCTCTTAATTTAATTCTATTGCGTTGCTCCACCTCTAGTATTATTGGCCTCCCAATTTTCGGGCCGGTTTTCTTACGATTTATTTCTGAGAATGCCATACCCTTAGATTAAAATAATGTTAGTGTTATTTATTGTTGGGTTCCCTCTGGTCGGTCTTTTTGTATTAAACCGCGACATGTATGTTTATGTTTAACAATATTTTTTTGCTTCGCAAGTACGAAATAAAAACACAAACTGTAGTTTAAGGTGTTGGACCCCAAAACGTGGGTTTAAAGCCGTGATCTCCGAAGAAGTGTCGTCACCTGAGTGGTGATTGGGCGCTAGTATTGGCGCGTATGAGTCACATGGCCCAGAACATTTAAATATAGCTGTTTTGGGCTTAAACTGTGTGCCGGACGAGAAGCTAATTGAGCCTTTATGAGCAACTCGGTTCGAAAAGAGTGAATGTGTTTGCACCCGTGACATTTCTATTCGTCATTTCAACAAGATTTAAGAAAAGTCTCACACGTATGCAGCTTTATACATAGATAGGAAATAAATGCCTCTTCGCCAAGTTGCCCACGTCAACATTATAACCAGCAAATTCTTAAGGTGGCTCAGGAACCTCCAGGTTCCCACTGTTCAGAAGCGCAGCGTGCCCGCTCTTCACCACGAACTCCGAAAACCAATTTTACTTTTGTAGTTGAGTGCTCAAAAAAGACTCAACGTTTTAATATTATGACGCCTGTGTTGCAAAAACTATTATTTCATGCATTGCCTGTACTTTTATACAGGGTGTTTCAAAGGGTTATGCAAAAATTTGAAGGAGTTGTAGGGGTGAGTTGAGAAATATGCCTGTTTTTCCCACATATTCCTACGGTGAGTTTAATGAGCACCAGAGAGCTTCAAAGTTTGGCCTACTAGCTCCAGGAAGTAGACTGCTTCAAGTACAAAACCAAGCAGCTAGGAAATGCAATTTCAGGTTTACGATGAATTTGCGACTTTAAATACGGTTTAAATTTCTTTTTTTTACGCTGGTTACATCGATTTGTGTATTAAGTCCTTTTTTACCTATCACACGATCCAAAACCCTTATGTTCGCATTTCCTTGCTGCTCGGTTTTGTGCTTGTCGCAGCAGGAAAAAAAGTTGATCTAGAACAACCGACAAACACCAAAGTCCACCTAATAACGAGATTCAGCGCTCAGTAGAAATGGCAGAGAAAGGTGAAACGAGAGAGTAGCCTAACGCCCCCGTCCCCTGAACATCTGGAGCTGAAACATATAGGCTTGGCAGAAAAGGCAGGAAGGCAAGGACGTAAGCACCCTATAAGCAGACCCGATGCACAAGGGAAACCCGCCCTTTCCAGACCGAAGTTGGGGGGGGGGGGCGAAGTGGCAAAAGCAAGTGATCTCTTACAATTCGCATGTGCCCCAACCCGACAGCCTTATAAAGCACATAATTATTTGCACCCCTTGACCCTTTTACAGCCATTTCTAATTACTCAATTATCCACCAGAAACCATTTTATTGATGACCCGTACGGTATTGCCTGGGCAGTAAATCTGGTAGAAGCATTTTTTCCAAAAATATTTCTCGAATCGAATAGAGTTTCGTCAAAGCAGTTTAAAGGGACAGTGATTCTCCTATCGACCCAAACATGTGGGAATGAATGAATGAATGAATATTTATTTTCCCTTTAAAATACAAATCCATTTTATAACAGGGAGGAAACCATGGTCAGGAGACATGACTAGAAGTTCACAGCCGGGCGCTTTTTCAAAAGCGCTCTGGCCACAATGCATCCTGCCCTTTTAACAATTTATTCTCCCTCTCAACCGTGGTATCTTCGTTCTCGGAGACGGACACGAGAAAAAATACTTCAGTCGCGATCCCTAGCGAAGATTGCTGGAACTTCCACTGGAGACACCTTGGCGCGAGACCGGTTTTAATGGATCGTGTACCTAAGGCTAATATAAACTGGGTTTTGACCCAAATTGATTAAAATTCACGTAAAATATAAAGTTTATATTTAGTTTAATTTCACGGGTTCTGCTTTATGGATTTCATAAAAATAAATTTCAAATAGAAGCTAATTAAACACACGATACAATGACCTTTAAAAGATCTAGAAATAAAATATCATTATTTAAATATAACTTGACAAACTTTAATTGAAATGAACAGCATTTTAAGTTTTATGCATAATGTATTATTCTGAGAATCTTGAAACTTTAATTATTTTCGTTTGACAACGTTGTCTATCGATTGTATTTCGAATTATCTTCATATCTTAATTAGTTTTAAAAATATTAAGTATAAGGTTAATTTAATTGAATTTTTGACACTCTTAGAAACATGAGCTTTTAAATATTACAAAATTAATACATTGAGACGATCAATAGCTTTTTTTGAGATCTTTACATATTGATTTCGTTCTGTAGCTTTCCCATAAAAATTAAAATAGGGTAGATGGTATAATTTCGGTCGTTTTTAAATTTGAATAATTCATCGACACTAAAATAGATGGCGCTGTGTGATTATCAAAATATTTTCATATTTTTTTTCAAATATCATTATTAATTAAATCACACAGCGCCGGCATCTATTTTAAATGAGCCAAATACGCAGAAGAAAAGAGCCAACCCAAAGCCGACTGGAAGTCTTTTAAGTAGGTTCAGTGTCGTTATTTAATTTTCCATTAGTTTTGATAATTTAAAAGCGTTGTTTAAACCGTTTTTATAGGATTTGATGGAGATCTTATTGTAAAAATTTTAAAAAGCAGTTTCGTAAAATATTCTGGTTTGCTTGTAACGCCAAATGTGGATTTGAATTTAGTTTTGAACGAGTAAATTTACGTTGGGAAAAAAGGTAGAGCCCATTTTTGGGACCAAGGCTATCAGTCTATTTTCAATCATTTTAGACTAGAAACATCAACCAAGAATTTATAGTAACAAGCTCAATAAGTTCAATCGAAAAATACTTCTAACAAAAAGCTGTTGCATATTTATCTTCAGCAGCCCCGCCGATAAACATTTTCTTATCTTTATATATAAAAACTATATATTTAAAATTTGATGTATGTATATATATTTGTTACCTTCTATGCACGCCCAAAATAATTGTCCGATTCGCACGAAATTTGGCCTGTGGCATTGTGGCCCCTGCCGTCAGGTTTAAGGGGCGTCTTGAGATTGCTAACCTTCGTAGTTTTTGACCACGGGACCAATAACTGGTAACGGTGACCGCAAGACCGAAACCCCTGACATCGCGCCGTCATTCAGAGACCCGGGAGTTTATCTCTCTGTTTGCCTCACTTAGCTGCTGCATGGCACGACCTTCAACCCTTTTCGCTTACGTTTGTTCTCTATTCTCAGCCCCCCCCCCCTCCCTTGACACAGGAGTTTATCTCTTTCTGGCTCTAATTGCCTCACTTAGCTGCTGCATGGCACGACCTTCGACCCTTTTCGCTTGCTTTCGTTCTCTTTTCTCAGCCCTCCCCCCTCTCTCTATGTGTGTCACGCAGACGTCTTTGCCCAGGCATGGCCAACTTCGCGCACTCACTACGCTCGCACCAGGCGGTATATCCAAAGAATTACAAATCCATGTATTGGCGCGAAATAAAAGTTTGGTTTTTAGTGTCTTCGACGGCCGTCGGGAGCGCTACTTCCGGACCTTAAAGTCGGCTCCTTTTACGATATAAATAACATGGTTTTCTATGGCGCGAAACTTGACCATAATGAGTACATAGTACTGGAAATTATTTAAATATCAGAAAATTTTATTTATTTTATACTTAGGTTATAACTTAGAAGTTCAATTTCCATAAATAACCCCTCAAATACTTCATTACTTAGGTAATTTTTAAATAGTTTGTATGAATAGTTAAGCCTTGTTGGATTTTAGATTTGTTGTCTTTTAAAACAATTTTCGCGGCGGGAAATTCGAACACTTGATAATTACTTAATGCTGAATGATATTAGATTTATGTAAAAAGATATTTATTTCATTTTTCAATTATTATTTAAAGTTGTTACATATCAATAATTTTTGTATAAATTACCCAAAAATGTCTTCGAGTTGCGTTCCCTATGACCCATCTGTAAAAGGCAAAACACCTGGAGTTTCTTTCCACGAGTTTCCTTCTGATGGGGCGTTGAGAGGCATGTGGCTTGAAAATATCTCTCGGGATAATTTTCAAATAAATGACAGATCAGAATTGAGCGTTGTATGTAGTTTACATTTTCGTGAAACAGATTACCGTAAAGGTCTTAAATTACGAACGCTGGAAAAAACGGCAATACCTACAGTATTCCCACAGTTGTAGCCAACCTGGTCAGTGGCAGTCATATTGCTAGTAGGCCAAACCGGCAAACCCTTATCTTATTAGGCCTAACTCCTAAGGGCGCGGGTGGTGGCACCAGTGTGGGAGTTGGTATAAAAGGAGGTAGCAGAGAGAGAGATAGGGCTTTTAAGAGCTGTAGAGTCAGTGGTTAGTAGCAGTCAGAAACTAGTATGGGAGTGGTTAACTCCCAGCTAGCTTGCTAGTCAGTTGTAGTTTTCCCCCAGTGGCTGCCAGGTTGCATTCTCTTCCCTTGGTGGGAATATCTAAGAAATATTATTATCTTTATATAATAGGATAGTTATTGTATAGTTCGCTCTTAGGCCTCCGAAGGCACGTTACCCAACCTTCTAGATTAGAGTGGCTATACAGTATCCAACTTATATGATACCAAATGCGTTGAGTACAGAGCCTGACACGCAACGAACCACTTTAAAATTGGCAAGTTTGGCTTACGTAGCTGGTTTTGTGGTACAGAAAATGGAGCAAGCTTAATTTTGTAGCTCGTGTCTCGAGTGCATTTCCGGACCCTTCTCAAATTCAACACTTTTAGACTTTATTAAAACATCCGACAGAGGAGGTATAAGTTACCCAAATAAGGATTTTGTAATGTTTCATTGAGGCAGCACTTCCTTATTTTCGAGAATCAGCAAGAATTAGCGAAAATATTGAATCTCCCGTGTTGCCGAAACTTACCAGGTGTCCAATTTCGCATTGCAATTATAATGTCACTCATGCCTTGATATCTGCCAAATTTATCTGTGACAAAATAATACCACCGGTAGTTGATAACATAACTAGGACAATTTGATTTGAGAAAGTAAAGGAACTACAGTACCGCCTAGAACAAAGTTCACTAAGCGAGCGCTCGCTTAAAGCGGCGCTTATGGGGGGGAAACATGAGCTAGGGCTGCTGCCAGACCCCCGCTTCGCTAAAACCGAGCGCTCGCTTAGTGAACTTTGTTCTAGGCGGTACTGTAGTTTACAAACCTCAATCGAGAAAACTTCATTATGGATTTTCATATTTTGATAACCATTCACCAGTGATACTTCATTGTTTTCCAGGATTCTTTCATATCTACCATTCATAATTACCAGTTTTTGTTAATATCTACCAGTATTCATATAATCATATTTACCAGCGTTCATTCATATCTACCAGTATTCATACTTTTTTTACCAATGTTCATTCATGTTTTCGTTCATTATCACTATTATTCCAACTATATATGTCTCTAAAATTTAATGAAAAAATTCAATTATTAACTTTTACGTCAAACAAATTATTTCATAAAAATATAAGTATTTTTTATGCTCATTACGCTAAAATTTTAGTTGCATTACTTTAAATATCAGTTTAATTGTTTATCTACTTGCCATCAAATAGTTTAAAATCCAAACCAAAACGTTTGATGAAAAATTCCACATGTCGGTTTGTTTACATTCCATTCTAAACACGTGATTTTCACTGACGCCTGAGCGGTGGCACTTTTGGAAATAGTCGATCTCGGCGGGAAAAATGAATTAGAAAATTTTGAAAAGGGTTGTAAATCATGGAAAAAGGTTTATTCTACCTCTGACATCGACGAATATATCGAATAGTTTTCAATAAATTCCTTAAAGTAACGAAAAACCATAATCGTTCCATTCGATTCTTTGCTAATAGTTAGGTCCGGAGGTGGCTCCAGCGCCTCCGTAGCGGCAAAGAACGAATTTCGCTATTTTTGATCTTTTGGGTAGGCCGCCTGGTGCGAGCGTAGTGAGCGCACGAAGTTGGCCATGGCCCAGGCCACAGAGTTCTTTTGGCTGCGTTCGTTACAATTGGAATATTTAAAGTATAGTGCATGTTGTTCCGTTTTCTAAACCCCAATAGACTAAACTAGCTGAAAGCATATTATTGTTGGAGTTATAAACGACACCAGTTATATAGACATTTCCGTGGCTGCAAAGAAGTCGCAACTAATATCGTTAAAAAAGCAAGAACAATTTATCGTTCATTTGACACAATGATTGAAAATTATTTTTCTTACCACAAAATAACTTTTATTCCAAATGAATCGAAGAATCAATTTGTACTTGAGCCTTCAATCAAAAGCAATTTCACTGCAAGCATATTTTCGGATTAGAAATTGTTAAAGGAGTCAGCGAAAGACGTCCCCATCGGACTTAAACGGAAACGCGATCGCCCGACAGTAAATTTGAAATGTTGACTATTAAAAATATTTATTTGATTGATTTATTTTTAACATATACATTTTCTATGATAATTAACATTGGAATTTTTTCACTATTCCTAATCGCTACTGACAAAAACGTTTATTTTTGTTACTTACGATTAAATTTATTTGAATGACGAGTAAAATGATATCCATAGGAGTAAAAATACTAATGAATCTTGTCAATGAGTAATACCTAAGTCCCAACAAATTTTATATTACTTTGCTGGAATAACTGTAAGATCTGTTTTATATACCGATAATATTTAGCTCATAAGAGCTCTTTTGACGAAAATAAAGAAAATCTGAACAAAAATTTTAAGACTTAACAATAACTGCATGGGTTACAAAAAACTATTCGACGAGGATAGCTTTATTTTATAATATCTGCGTATGATTTTTTTAAATCAATGGATTAATCTGTTAATTTATTATTAAATGCTTAACAGGGTATCAGTTTACTAAATATTAATTATGATAGGAAAAAGTGGGCTTGTCAAAGTCTTTATGAAAATGATTTAATTCAAGAGTAATATCAAAATATATTTAATGATTTTAAGCCAAATAAATCTGATCTAGTCCAAAATCAATTAAAATTTGGTTCAGAGTTTCCTTAAAGTTTACTGTTACAGTTACAAGGCTCAAATTTAAGGAAAGAGTTTTGAAATATATAAAAGGTGAGGAAAATCGATGGAAATTATTTTAGAAATATATTTTGCTTTTTAAAATTATTCCAAAAAATAACTCTTCAATTCTAAAACATTTCCAATATCTGTGCCTTCATAGATCCCAACTACTCCCCCTTAAATCAACCTTCCAACTGCTTTGATAAAAGCATTTTTTTTAATAGTTATTTTTACCTGAATTTTTAATAATTCTTCATAATTTTTTCAAAGTCAGCTTTGTTTTGACTTTTAAAAGCATTTAAATTTCAAGAGGCCTAGGCTGATCCGTCAAAACAAAAATAGCATAGGGTGAATAGGAAGTGTTACACTTCTATTTATAACGTTCAACCGTGTTTTATAATGAATTCTGATAGTAATGGTGAAAACTGAAGTTTCATATCACAAATATTTGGGAAGATCTTAATTATTTTCAGCGCATGTGCTTTTAACAAATTAAATTAGTATTTCTCAAAAACCGGAAACAGTTACATGGTTTGGGTTTTAAGGCGACTAATTATGTTTGCCAATAAACCATTAATCGTTCTTCACTGTAGATCTTTTTACTCGCAAATTCGCAGACCTTTCTTATGAGGTGCCGTGTAAATGGTAAGAAGGCCTTTCCGGAAATTACTTCTTGCAATTGTCTTTGATCTGGAGATCTCGTGCTAGGTCTTGTTTGTCAATTTCATTTATTCGTATGTGGGTAGTACATTTTAGTTAATTTGTCTTAATATGTCGTTTTCTAAGTGAACACTTCAAATTCAAACTGCTTATTCTGGTTCGTTTAGCTATTTCACTCAAAGTACCTCCAACTAACTTGCAGACGCCAAATTCGGTTTCATCAGTG
Organism: Leiobunum rupestre; assembly: GCF_980474605.1. Classification (NCBI taxonomy): domain Eukaryota; kingdom Metazoa; phylum Arthropoda; class Arachnida; order Opiliones; family Sclerosomatidae; genus Leiobunum; species Leiobunum rupestre. The sequence continues at coordinate 53,729,442 of NC_143384.1, read as the reverse complement.
ACGTTTGCAATTATCAAATGCTCATTTGAAGAAGAAGCTTTTTCGGGTTAGTTTTCATAATTTTGGAAAAATATTAAGGTTGTGATGAAATAAAATTAAGTTTTATTGCACTATTATAACTACTTAATTATAATTCATTTATGAATTCCCTTGCTCTCATACAGTTATGAACCGTTAATTCAGTCATTGGTTTGTTCGTTCTTAATTTCAAATCATCAACCAGAAACGAAACGTTTATCGTTTGAACGATATGTTTGTAGGAATTCCACTCAAAAATTATTTTTTATTTTTGCACTTCTTTATGTTACCGACCATAGTATCGGACCGCCCGCTTTTATACAAATATTCATAACATTAAACTTTAAATAATAAGGCAATTTTTGACTGCAGCATCGTATTCCTCGTCTATCGTTTTATAAAAAAAAATGGTTGGAATCGAATCAACTGAAAAAACTCGACTTATAGGTCTTTGAGCTTTTATGAAAATCCTAAAATTAGGGGGTTTTATTTCAAATTCAATTCAAAATTTAATTTTTAATATTTGAGCCTACTAGAACATACAAACAAGCGTTCAAAATTTCATTGTGATTGGCCTGGTTCCACGTCTTTACCCCGACAAACTCACCGCCGACGTTACTTAAAACACCATCGCAAGAGCGCCGACCCCATTTACTTCACTGCACCTAGGCCGACGGTCGATAAACCGACGAATGTCTACGCCGAAGGTCCTTATGATAACTGAGGCCTACGCCGACGTGTGCCGACGCGCAACTACGCCAACCAATATTTATGACGATGCAGCTTTGTGACCAACTGCTGGCTTCTTCTTGCTTTCAATAATCACCAGCGACATTAAATTTTTATTTAACTTAAAAAACAGAGAAACAGGAACAACGCCCCTAGAATTTGTTAACGCATAGCTCTATTTGAACGATCTACACCAAACTTGAAACGCGTGCTATTGAATAAAGTTCTTTCTTAATATTATTAAAAGATCAAATTTAAAAAATATTCTCGCTTTAAATGTAATATCCGGTTAGAAATAGGTCGTGGTATCGGTTGAAACTATTTCAGAGTGTTTTAAGGCCTAGGATTAGTGAAATTGGGAAAAAGCAGGTTTTTGTGTTGCTGGCCGCTCTCAACTCCTAGTCATGTCTCCTGGTCTTGTCAAATCGCCACTTTACAGGCTATCTTAAAGGAATCGGAATGCTTCGCTTAGAAACGAGATACTCTTTATTTTTTGAGGCGTAACATATTATTTGGGTTTCAATCTGGAATATCTGCCATCTACACTTCAAAACAACTTGTTTCTTCCATTTTGCTGAAGACTTTGTAATTACCTTTACTTAAAAGTTCTATTGATGATGGATCTAAAACTCTGCTCCATAATTTGCAATAAATGGGCATCTCTTCAGAAACTTTGTTTTGGTTTGAACATTTTTTAATTGAAATTTGATGGTGCTTGACCCCATGTTATTTTCAATTCACGTTAAAATCTTTGCTCGGGAACTTATGCACAGTGTTGCCCACCTCTTTACTGATGACGATGCTACAACAACCTTTATAATTTATTCGACTAAACTTATATAAACAATGTACTTTAATGACCTTTACTTGAATATAGCTTATAATGATTAGCTCCAATGTGTTCAGAATCGTATATAGGTGTTTATGTTGCTAAGCTATCCTCTGATATACTTAAGCAATTTCAAAATGTTCAAGAGTTATTCGACAGTGGCTTTTAAACAATCACTTTTGGTGTATTCAACTTTGAAACCTTATACCAAATAGAATAAAAATTTTAATTATAATGATATTTTTATTTTTCTCATTTAGTCACTTTTCGTATAACTCTATCTTTAAATTTAATTTTTGAGCTTAGATTTTTACTTACAGCACCCTTTGTCAAAGTGGAAAGAACGTTTGGCAAAATGGAGAGAAAGAAACGACTTAGTCAATTTCGAAGTCTTCAGTGAATATTTGGAAAAGGCCTGCGAGCTATAATCATAGAAAAATCCTACGTTATGAAGCTACTTAGAGACGTTAAACAGCTTTTGCGAGAAGGAAAGAGAGCTTACATTGGAAAAACGTCGTTTGAATCACTTACTTTGCACTTTCTGTTTAATAGAAGCCAAACTTGCCAATTTTAAAGTGGTTCGTTGCGTGTCAGGCTCTGTACTCAACGCATTTGGTATCATATAAGTTGGATACTGTATAGCCACTCTAATCTAGAAGGTTGGGTAACGTGCCTTCGGAAGCCTAAGAGCGAACTATACAATAACTATCCTATTATATAAAGATAATAATATTTCTTAGATATTCCCACCAAGGGAAGAGAATGCAACCTGGCAGCCACTGGGGGAAAACTACAACTGACTAGCAAGCTAGCTGGGAGTTAACCACTCCCATACTAGTTTCTGACTGCTACTAACCACTGACTCTACAGCTCTTAAAAGCTCTATCTCTCTCTCTGCTACCTCCTTTTATACCAACTCCCACACTGGTGCCACCACCCGCGCCCTTAGGAGTTAGGCCTAATAAGATAAGGGTTTGCCGGTTTGGCCTACTAGCAATATGACTGCCACTGACCAGGTTGGCTACAACTGTGGGAATACTGTAGGTATTGCCGTTTTTTCCAGCGTTCGTAATTTAAGACCTTTACGGTAATCTGTTTCACGAAAATGTAAACTACATACAACGCTCAATTCTGATCTGTCATTTATTTGAAAATTATCCCGAGAGATATTTTCAAGCCACATGCCTCTCAACGCCCCATCAGAAGGAAACTCGTGGAAAGAAACTCCAGGTGTTTTGCCTTTTACAGATGGGTCATAGGGAACGCAACTCGAAGACATTTTTGGGTAATTTATACAAAAATTATTGATATGTAACAACTTTAAATAATAATTGAAAAATGAAATAAATATCTTTTTACATAAATCTAATATCATTCAGCATTAAGTAATTATCAAGTGTTCGAATTTCCCGCCGCGAAAATTGTTTTAAAAGACAACAAATCTAAAATCCAACAAGGCTTAACTATTCATACAAACTATTTAAAAATTACCTAAGTAATGAAGTATTTGAGGGGTTATTTATGGAAATTGAACTTCTAAGTTATAACCTAAGTATAAAATAAATAAAATTTTCTGATATTTAAATAATTTCCAGTACTATGTACTCATTATGGTCAAGTTTCGCGCCATAGAAAACCATGTTATTTATATCGTAAAAGGAGCCGACTTTAAGGTCCGGAAGTAGCGCTCCCGACGGCCGTCGAAGACACTAAAAACCAAAGTTTTATTTCGCGCCAATACATGGATTTGTAATTCTTTGGATATACCGCCTGGTGCGAGCGTAGTGAGTGCGCGAAGTTGGCCATGCCTGGGCAAAGACGTCTGCGTGACACACATAGAGAGAGGGGGGAGGGCTGAGAAAAGAGAACAAACGTAAGCGAAAAGGGTTGAAGGTCGTGCCATGCAGCAGCTAAGTGAGGCAATTAGAGCCAGAAAGAGATAAACTCCTGTGTCAAGGGAGGGGGGGGGGGCTGAGAAAAGAGAACAAACGTAAGCGAAAAGGGTTGAAGGTCGTGCCATGCAGCAGCTAAGTGAGGCAAACAGAGAGATAAACTCCCGGGTCTCTGAATGACGGCGCGATGTCAGGGGTTTCGGTCTTGCGGTCACCGTTACCAGTTATTGGTCCCGTGGTCTAAAACTACGAAGGTTAGCAATCTCAAGACGCCCCTAAAACCTGACGGCAGGGGCCACAATGCCACAGGCCAAATTTCGTGCGAATCGGACAATTATTTTGGGCGTGCATAGAAGGTAACAAATATATATACATACATCAAATTTTAAATATATAGTTTTTATATATAAAGATAAGAAAATGTTTATCGGCGGGGCTGCTGAAGATAAATATGCAACAGCTTTTTGTTAGAAGTATTTTTCGATTGAACTTATTGAGCTTGTTACTATAAATTCTTGGTTGATGTTTCTATTCTAAAATGATTGAAAATAGTCTGATAGCCTTGGTCCCAAAAATGGGCTCTACCTTTTTTCCCAACGTAAATTTACTCGTTCAAAACTAAATTCAAATCCACATTTGGCGTTACAAGCAAACCAGAATATTTTACGAAACTGCTTTTTAAAATTTTTACAATAAGATCTCCATCAAATCCTATAAAAACGGTTTAAACAACGCTTTTAAATTATCAAAACTAATGGAAAATTAAATAACGACACTGAACCTACTTAAAAGACTTCCAGTCGGCTTTGGGTTGGCTCTTTTCTTCTGCGTATTTGGCTCATTTAAAATAGATGCCGGCGCTGTGTGATTTAATTAATAATGATATTTGAAAAAAAAATATGAAAATATTTTGATAATCACACAGCGCCATCTATTTTAGTGTCGATGAATTATTCAAATTTAAAAACGACCGAAATTATACCATCTACCCTATTTTAAGTTTTATGGGAAAGCTACAGAACGAAATCAATATGTAAAGATCTCAAAAAAAGCTATTGATCGTCTCAATGTATTAATTTTGTAATATTTAAAAGCTCATGTTTCTAAGAGTGTCAAAAATTCAATTAAATTAACCTTATACTTAATATTTTTAAAACTAATTAAGATATGAAGATAATTCGAAATACAATCGATAGACAACGTTGTCAAACGAAAATAATTAAAGTTTCAAGATTCTCAGAATAATACATTATGCATAAAACTTAAAATGCTGTTCATTTCAATTAAAGTTTGTCAAGTTATATTTAAATAATGATATTTTATTTCTAGATCTTTTAAAGGTCATTGTATCGTGTGTTTAATTAGCTTCTATTTGAAATTTATTTTTATGAAATCCATAAAGCAGAACCCGTGAAATTAAACTAAATATAAACTTTATATTTTACGTGAATTTTAATCAATTTGGGTCAAAACCCAGTTTATATTAGCCTTAGGTACACGATCCATTAAAACCGGTCTCGCGCCAAGGTGTCTCCAGTGGAAGTTCCAGCAATCTTCGCTAGGGATCGCGACTGAAGTATTTTTTCTCGTGTCCGTCTCCGCTAATAGTTGGAGAGATCATTTTTCTCCCATTTGGTTTACAGTAGGCCTCTATATGTTGTTTAACATGTTAAATGGAATATATTACAACACCAACAGTATGCCTTATGACAGCAAGACCCGCTAATTTTCGTTCTGGAATCGTTTAAATTAGAATAAAATAAGCTTCTTCTTATCTTCGTAAATTAACAAAAATTATGATAATACACTGTAGGTTTTATAATCTTCGTTTCATATTATAATCAACATTTGTCTTTTCTTACCTTTACAATTGCAGCAAATTTCGTGTATTGTAGTATCAGCGGTTTTATTTTCGGGTGCAGTAGAACGTCTTCAATCGTGTCCAAGTAGTCTCTATTTAATACGATTGTTTGGCTTTTGAAGGAGCAGGTGTAGCAAATCAGAAGAATGTTTAAGCTATATATCCAAGTGAAAATCGTTATTCTTGGTAAAGAGGATTTCATTAAATTGATCGCTAATTTAAAAAAAAATATTTAGGAAAACGTGAAACACTGTTTATTTTCACCATGCGCTTGATAACCGTTAAAAAGAGGCTCAAAGTAAAAAGCGCTATTGCCCATAGAAGCCAAACATCTCCTGGTGGGCCTTCGATGTTCAGGTACTCATCTTTCTCCAGCACCGCATCAACGCAGGTAACAATAACGTGTCCGTGCTGAGAAGTTGCCGGAGTGTAATGAGATATGTTCGCTTCGCGAAGAAAATACTCCGCGGGATAGGTGTCAATGATCTGAAAATTAAATATATGGATGTGGTTATAAGTTTTTTTAATTAATGAATTTTAACATTAAATGATTACATACAATAAAAATTTAACTATTGTGTTTTTTGAAACTTATAATCAACCCAAGAGAAGTAGGATAATTGAAATTATCAAGTCTTAAAAGCCACTCTATAACCAACATCCATTATAAAACGTGTCATACTTTCTTTAAGAAACACTCGGGTTTTATTTTTTCATATAAAACTTATATTTCACCCGGTAAATGAGTGATTTATATCCAAATATTCAAAGGAACCAACTCTTAGAAATGTTGGTCCAAAAATAAAGTTTTAACTAAGATAATATTATTTCTATTTATATGTTCAACCTACCTCATTTTCTATAGCTATAGCAAATTTCAACATTGGGTTCAAATTCAGAGAAATATTTTTAGTTATACACTTCCATTTCAGAAACAAATTTTATCCTATAATGAAAATATTTCATTTTTCACTCGAAATTAAGAATAATTTTAATTATTAAGAAAACCTGCAAAACGCTAACTGACTTTCAATACATTATCAGACTTAAGATATTTAAGGTTTTTCCTGCATACCAACGACGAACATCAATCGAAGATAACTTACCAATTCAACGAAGAAATTATTTCAAACCTATTCAGATAGAACAAGGCCGTGCAAGCTTTTTTTAGTCCTTGTATGGCTAGTTGTTAAAAGGGCGAAAAGGCCACAATAAAGAGCTACGACGTTAAAAGTAAGGAAAAACATGGATGTTTCGACTGTTTATTTAATATCCTTTCACTTGAATCGCCGAAAACGTCATCCCCCACTCTCTCTAGCAAAGATCGGTTCCTATGGCCAATATTTCCCGCATAGTCGGCTCAGCTTAAGTCAGTTTAGTTTCGCGAATTTTTTACAAACAGAGGAACCCATCAATTAAGCTTCAAGGAAATTCGTCTGAATAATCTACAATTACAATTTATTGCTAAAATATTACATTTGCAATTGATTTGATTCAAAGAATCCATGGAGCCTGCGATACAACAAAAATAATGCTTGAAACAAACTATACGTCATTAGGAATTATCACAGAAAGATATATTTCCTGATCTTCTATCAAAGCCATGTATTAAAAATTATATTGGAAAGCTGCTTACACTATTTCATACTTTAGAAAATAAGTTGAAACCTAGACCTTCTAAAAACATACACCAATTAAAAAGAAATTATCAATGCATGACCTTCGAAGATGTGACGCGTAGCAGGGTCCACGAAACTCTTCCAATATAACTGGGCAACAAGTGGCGAGCAGCTCTTATTTAACCATTTATAGTTCTTTTTGCATATCTCTTTAAAACTGCTTCAAGATATTTCCAACTGTAAAATACAGCATTCCTTAAAAATTCGTTTGGGCCGATATCTCTGGAAGCGTAGAGTTGACCATTAACATTTTTCTACTGCTGCGATGTACATAGTTTCCAGTATAATAGAATTCGTTCATCTGAAAATGAATTTTTGAAACTCGGCTTAATTGAAAAAGTGCTATTTCCATTTTCTGCAATCTTAAATCCAAATGGCCCAGTACAACCCATTGTACTTTTTAATTCACCAGAACACCATCACAAATAATTCCCATTGATTTGAAACCATACATTTCATATGCTTCATGGGTTTGAAAAAGAGTCATTATTACTGCTATTTTGTGTTAATGGTTTTGGTGAGGTGAAGTAGAGACCTTGAAGGTCAAATCCTGATGTTTAGTTTCTCCACGTATACTGAAGAATATCACTCTTTGAAGAAGGATCAGATAGTTCAGCCCAGTTTTCTTTTTCAAAATGAACACAACAATATCATGATTTATTAAGTTCCACATAGTTTTGTAATTAACCTGAACTTCATCTAAAGTGGTCGTACCAATTTGCGTCTAATGTCCTTGTCAATTTTTATGTTTTTATTGTTTTCCAACATAGCTTAAAAAGATTAGATTACACTGTTGATACTTGATTAGTGGGCATTTTTTATTTTGAACAGTTAAATACTCGGCAGTGAGGTTTCGGCTGAGGCTTGAGGCGGCCATTTTGAATAATAAAACACTTTTCCTGTTAGTGACGCTTGAGCTACGTGACACGAAAAATACTTTTTTTCCTGGCTAAAATGGCCCACAAGCGGTCGGAGTGTGCAATAACTGGTGGCTATACTGGGGAGTCGGGGTCCGGCTCTTGTAACCCCCCACAGGCAGTAGCGCACTGGGAGATGTATCTCCACCTCCAACTTCGGTCCGATGTGGGCTGGTAATTGGGCTTCGGCCCAGGCTAACGGAGAGGGTCCGGGCACACTGGCTGCTTCGGCGGATTGAGTAGCTTGCTGTGGGGCTGCGGGCCTCCGAATGAGGGCACGGCGGACCCATCTCCCGGCCTTTTGGAGTTCCGCCGGGATATCCGGTGCCAGCTACGCCGGGTTATGCGGGCTGCTGTGTGCCCCCCGTTCCCCTTTAGGAGGTCTTTCCAAAGGGCTTGGTAGGGTGTCGGATGGCGTTGCCAGAGCATCCGCTCTCATTCCCACTGCTGTGGCCTGTTGGTCGGCCCATTGCTGCACCTTCTGCTGGGTTGAGCGGCTTTCGTCGAGGGTGCGACCATCAGTAGTAGGGTTCTGCTACCCGTGCTGGTTTTGTCACCTGTCCGGGCTTGTGGACGCTGGCGTAGGGCATTTGATGGTGGACCTTCGGTGGTGTGGTTTCAATCTTACCGGTACACCGGGCTATTAACCTGATGCATGCCTGGCTATAATCTGAGAAGGCGGCGGCGCATCGGGAAAATGTGTCCTACATTAGAGGTATCCCTATCGGATAACTGCGGTTCATTAACTTCTGACACTACTTATATTGACATATTTATTTATGAAAAGTCTTTTTGGTAGTTTTCTTGGTAAATACACAATGAAAAATGGCAGATACTGCTTCTTATACCGTTAATTTATGACTAAACGATCCTGTACCGTTAATACCACTGTTTGAGTAACATTTGTTGTAATTTTATAAACAATGGATTTTTATAGTTGTTAAATAACATTAAACATGGTATTTAAAAGAATTGATTGATTTTATCTCCAAAAAACCCTTCTGTCCATTGTTTATAAGTCGCTTTATTTTATGAAAGTGTTATTTGTTGTCGTATACACACTGTATTAACAAATGTATTACAATTATCACACCACTTAACTTGCTTTTTTATCTTAAACCAAAATCATTTATGTGTGATTACTTCTAAAAGTAAAGACAAATGCTGCAGAGTAAAAATGTAAAATTTGCCTAAATGCGCAGCATAAATTCGCAATTTTAAAATTTCAATTATGTAATCTCTATTTAACGTTCATAGTGTAGAGCTTTCTTAAAAAATGGTTTGATGAAATTGAAGTTTTAATAAACGAAAAAATGAAATTGTAAAAAATAGAATTCCAGTAAAGCGTACACCAATATTGTACGCACCCTTTAAATGATTAGGCTTTTGATTGGTAGTACTCTATTCGTAAAATATAATGATACTATTATGATTATTACCAACACTGTACTCAATGTAAATTTGTCCTCAAATAAAAATAGTATCCCATGTCGCTCAGCCTGCTTCTAGGTTTCATATTTCTTCTGATTCGTCGATAAGCCGACCGAAAACAGAAGAAGATAGTACCTGCAGGTAGATCGTCAAATGAATTCTTTAGATGCACTAACTACATGATAGACAATGCGATTTCCCGCATAAGTTTACAGCAGTCGCGTGTTTTATGTTTTATTATTTAAGGTTGCTCTGTTTTATTGCAAAAAACATTTCTATTTTACAGACAAAAGGCAAAATCCCGTTAAGAAATTAAATAGTTTCATATTTTAATAAAAGTGAAAACCTAACTCCAAGTCCGGAACCTCAAACAGGTCTATTAAAAGCGTTACAACGTCAGACAAATTGAGCGATAAAAGAGTGAAAGACTAATCATATTTGAAAATATAAGTTATTGTTCGTTTTTGTTTCCATATTTTGTTTCGGTGTATAATAATTTATAACGATTTAAATTATTTTACTTACTTTACTGAATAATACAAAGCAGATTACAAAACATCACATTTCCCATTGTAATAATATCAGAAAGTTTTTAAATTGATTTTCTTAACCGAAACCTATTCTAATGGCTGCCCTGAAAGGTGCGTGTTTCGAGCAAATTACATTAGCAGTATAGGGAGTTAGAGCTGTAATAAATTTCCATAATCAATGTTTTTATTACTTATATTAACATTTCTGCACAAACTTCGTCCTTTCAGCTTCCAATAGGTGTTACCGAATATTGTTATAGCTCCAAAGATTTGAGGCTCAATTTATGTTATTTCAATCATTTGGAAACAAAATTGTAACTTCAATTTGAACATTTGAAAAAACAAATGCGAAAAGGTAGACAAGTCATCATATACGGGGGAAAAAGCTAAAAAGGAAAATTTCCGGGTTTGTTAATCGAGTACACAACAGCAGACCGCTTTCGCCTTATTTAAGGGTCATCAGTACTCTTAAGGGAATCTGACCCACGTCTAACAATTAAAAAAAAATATCGTTGCATAACAACTCAATAACCTAAATGAACTTAGTTTGATGGCACGTTACACGCTAGAGACTTGTAATTAAGATACAATTTTAATTGTTGTGTTTAAAAAATAACAGGGCACTGAAACGCTTACATTATCAAGTACTTTGTTGGTATAGTAGCATTTCTTAATTTTACAACGAAACCTTCGTTAACAATTTATCTTTTTTACTTTGTCGCGTAGTATTATGTTATCTCATACAAAAACCACAATAACTCTTATTTTTCACGCTGCATTATATATGTATCAATTAAACGCGTGAATAAGGACGAACTGATTGCGAGTGTCCGATGTAAGGTTATTAAGTTTTGCTCTTTTACATTCTTGGCGAATACAGTTGCTTTAAAAACATAACGATGAAGCGATTAATTAAAATTTTAAAGACCCGATGAATAAACAAAAAGAGAATTGAAGGTAATTTGATTTCTTACCCAATTTAAATAAAAAAATGATTAATAATATAAACTATAACTATTTAATTACATCGTAGTTAGATCTGAGGCTATTTTATGATTTAACAATTTTTTTATTTACCAATCCTTTGATGCCTTATTTATGTCTAAAATTTATCACAAATTTACTTATTTTGAAGAGCGCAAAACAATCATTTTGGTTTGAAAAGGAAACACTGTTCAGCTATGAACCAAGTATTCCTATTCTTACCTAAGTAGTAAATAATAATTTACAATTGTTAAAAAAAATTACTAAGCATAATTGATATTTCCACTTTTCATGTGTGCATTAGTATTCGTTCGAACAATTTAAACATTCTTAAAAATAAGTATGAACAAGATTTTGAAACATTGTTTTTTAAGCAATTAGGATACGCTATTGAAAGTAGGAATTCGTTTAGTACCAATAAGTGTGAAATAAGAGATATTGCAAAATAAAAATTATCTTTTAGGATAAATAAGACGTTAAAAAGTGGAAAACCGTTCACAATTTGTCAAAAAATACCGGCTGTTACGGATACGTTTACCAAAGGTTCGGAGGCGTGTTCCATTGGTCCTAATGAGTAAGTTATCTATAAAAAACGTCTCAGAGTTATGGGCTTCCAAAAACCACACTGAAAAACTGGTAAACAGCCTTAAAACTGACGTTCTTTATTCTTCCCTGAACCATATTGTTGGTTTTGATCTGTGAAGAGATAAAATTTATAACAAGTGAAAAAATACACTATTAGTTCTAAGATAAGTCTGACAAGGGATATATGCCTTGATATGGTTCCTAAAATTAAGAAATTTTTACATCACGAAACAAAATTTAAAATACAAATGCCGTAAATCTCCAAAAGAAATAGATTTAATATTTTATAATCTGGTGTCACCATCTTAGGAACCGGAAACAAACAATTTGCGGGGGAAGGTATCAAATGTAATCGCCCCCTCCAACTGTATCATCTGTTAAATTTAAAATTTCTGTAAAAAAGGTAAGAACGGCTTAAAGTGCAAATATTTAACTACCTTCCCTTATTTTCTTGAGGTGTTTAGGCCTATGAGAATATTGGGGGGGAGGGGGGTGGATCGCAATTTCAAGACTGTAGATGGCAGCCCTGCCCTTGGACGGAACATCCGCTATGTCGCTGCAGACGGAAAAAAAGCAAGGCTTAACAGCGATGCATCATGCATTGAATTCTATCAGCCTGGTCAGTGCCTACTTAACAATTTAAAAAATATTCTACTAGTTTTAAACTATTGGCATTAATTAAAAGGTATGAGTTGATTAAACATTGAAAATTTTCTGAAAGTTAATTATTTATTTGCCATTTTTAGACTGATTTCTAGCTGTGATAAAGAGTCAACAAACTCTTAGGTTTTTAAAAAAACTCCATACACATTTATCTCTTAGGTGTTTACACCCCACTCTAAAAAAGGTTGGGTTAAACGTCAAAATGCTACCAATTCCACTCAGCCTATCCATAACTTCAAGAAAAAAACTAAAACTAGTTTGCAAAAGAGCTATATTTATCTGTTTCGCCAAAATAAGTAGTAACTTTTGTAGAAATTTGTTATGTATCAACTCGTAAAGGTCAAAATTTTAACAATTCCACTCATCCTATCCACAACTTCAAGACGGTGCCATATTGTAGTTTTCAAAAATTTATTTAAGAAATCGCCACTAACTCGCTATAAAAAACCTTTTAAGTAAAGACAACGCGCACAAACTTTGGAACAAGCAGACTGCTAGGTGACATGGCTCAAAACGTCATGAACAGGATGTTCCGTCCAAAGCTGTCTGCTTAGCCTCTATGTAGTACAGCTGCCTCTCCTCTTTTCTCATGGGCCTATTGGTTTTGGGGTTTTGTTTTCTTACCGCCTCGACTGCGACGTTAAGACTGCTTGGCCACCGCCCATTTCACAAACGTTCCTAGGCCAATGTCCGGTTTGTAATTAATATGTCACTTTTTGCCAAAAACAAAGCCAAAGATTGTATCAGAAGAAGATTCCATCAGGAGCAGATTCCCCAAAGACGGGTGCCATATCAACGAACTTTCGAGGCTGTAGATAGAACGCTAAAGGAAAGCTGTCAAATACTACGAGCTAAAACTCGTAAAGGGTGCAAGACGTCCCATAAAATAAAAAAGTTTGTACAATTATAACAATAATTGTTCGAAATGACTAACTTGGGCTTTATTACAGGTGCGTTAATTTCGACTGTCACAAGGTCCTTGTACTGGGTCTTGTACACTTAAATCCTTCAAAAACGTTTAGGACATATGTTCATTAGACATTTTTGCTCATAGGGACTCGGAACACGCCTCTGAATGTAGTTGACGGCTCACCGTTTGGCTTAGGTGCTATGTTTCAGCAAACTGATAATAATGGAAACGAAAATATCGTTGAATTGGCCAGTCACGCGCTAACCCCAACGGAGCAACGATATTTTCAAATTGAACGAGAAGCTCTGGCCATAACTTTCGCTTGCGAAAAATTCCACCTATATATCGCCGGATCACAGTTCAAAGTCATAACGGATCACTAACCTCTCGTCCCAATTTTCAATAATCCTCGTTCTCCTGCCTCAAGCCGCATTCAGCGCTGGCTTTTACGTCTTTAGCAATATAATTACACACTAGCCTACCACCCAGGGAAAACAAATCCTATGGATTATATGCCGAGACATCCTATCGAGAATACTGGTGACACCGTAGAAAACCTGATAACTGCTACCTTATCATGTATCAGTGTTATTACTCTTTCGGAAGTTCAAATAGAAACTGCCAAAGACCCCTATTAAACACTCTCCGCGAAGCATTAACCAATAACGAGATTTGGAACACCTATCAGCCAGATGAATCGGACTTGAAAAGATGGAATGCGTATAAATTTCAAAGAAATGTAATTTCCGAAGACGACAACATACTGCTACGTTCAAATCAAATCATTCTTCCAGAATCTCTCATTGATCGTGCCATCGCAATTGCTCACGAAGGTCATCCAGGTATCGTCCGCACTAAACAAACTCTCAGGGACAAAGTATGGTTTCCAAACTTAAACGACCGAGTCAAGACGCTTATTGACAACTGCTTACCCTACAAATCCAACACATCGAACAACCAATACGAGCACTCGGTATCGATCGATTTCTTTGGCCCTACACCTACTGGAGAACATGTGCTAGTAATCGCCGACGAATATAGTCGGTACCCGATTACAATAACTCAAAAATCTACAACTGCCACTTTAACCATCAACAGCTTGAAGGACCTATTCTCTATGTTTGGAATTCCGATCAAAGTAAAGAGAATTTGCCGATTTGAACACCACAGAATCACTCCCAGCTGGCCACAAGCGAATGGATTAATAGAGCGCCAAATGCCGATACTTGGAAAAGTTATAAGAACGGCTCTTCTCAACTATCGAGCTATGACTCATCATACAACCGGACAGTCACCGGCAACTTTATTTTTTAACCGACCAATGAACACTCGCCTGCCAACTATAATTCCAGTTTCCCAATTTGATGAAAAAGCCAGACAACGAGATACTGAAAATAAAACTAGCATGAAAACACACATCACTCAAAACCGCACTCTATTAATTGAAATTGTTCTCTCTCAAAACATCCAGCGAACAAAATTTCAACCCCATTTCGATCCTGAGCCATGGACGGTTGTACAACTAAACGGCTCAAATATCACAATTCAGGATAAAAATGGAAAACGGCTAAATCGTAACTGTTCAATGCTGAAACCAATCAAACCCAACAAAACGCGATACTCCCCAACTCACCAAGAAATTTACCAAAATATCTATGATCAAGAATGGGAAAACCAAACCATTTTTCTTCCAGTTCAACAGCTCGACGTGTCACCCCAACAACAACTTAACGAACTCCGTCCTCAAAACGCAAACGACAACCAAAGTTTAGAAAACCAACCACACAAACCATCTTTCGACATGACCCCATCGACAATTTGCGGAGACCACCTCCACATACATTACCTCGCGTCCTCAAAGTCCGAACGCGACAACAGCCCAGGGCCAACGACGCTCACAACGCAAAAAAGTACCACCCAAGAGATATCAGCCAAATTAATTTGCATTTTCATATTCTTCTATATGTATAATTATTTTCTTTTCATAATTAAAAAAAATATCTTAAAGGGGGGAGATGTGATATCCTACATAAAATACATTCGAACTTTAAAAAGAGCCATTTTAAAAGTCGCGAGCAATATTACGTTGGTCCGCGCGGAGGAGCGCGCTTGGTTTTGAAAGTAAAAAAGGGTTTTGAAATTATTATTTTTAGTTTTGGATTTATAACGGAAAGAACAGTTAAATAAAGAAAATTATCTACAACCTTCAATTACGCTTCGTGTTCCTTTCAATATTTACCAGCCTGTATGGCGTATTTTGAAAAAATGTACTTAAGTTACTTCTTTTGTGAGTTGAACCCAATGAGGTTCATCTGGAAAAATAAAATTTTAAGTCGCTAGCAGACTTCGTCCTATGGTGGTCCCATTCACGGACAAATATTTTTTTTTATTAAAATATAAGAATAGTAAAAAATATAGTGGTGCCATTTGCAGATATGGTCTAAACTACCTCAACTCCACCCTACTTAGCTTAACCCAACCCAACCTTACCTAACTTAACGCGACTCAACCGTACCTAACCTAACCCAACCTTACCTAACCAAACCTAAGCTAAGCTAGTCCAACCTTACCTAACTTACCTCAACCCAACCTTACCTAACTTATTCCAATATAAGCCTATTGAATCCATCCCATTTTTAACTAACCTAACCAAACTTAACCTAATCTAACATTATAATATTTAAAAAAAACTTGGCACACGCTCAAAAACTACAATATATTTTGAATCAATATACAAATAAATTAAGGAAATTTACGTGTTTGCCCGGGGTCTTAATTTTAATGAATTCGATCTGATTTGTGGGTAAGAAAGGTAAACGCTATAGCAAAAACGCAACACAAGAAACACGCGTAGCAAAAAGTCCTGAACTACTTAAAAATCCCAACTTAACCTCCCATTCAACGACGTGCCTTTCTTTCACTCTAACTCCCCTTCTGCGAATTTAACTCTTACTTGAGATAAGGGAAGCGAAGAATCGGAGCGGGAGATAGAGGGTGCCACATTACCCATACCCACCCCCTCCCTTTCCACCGTTAACACCTCCCCCCCCCCCCCACGGCACTCGGAAGTCAAGAAAAAAATGGAAAGCATCGACCAGCCGGAATAATATATTAGAGGAGCAAAGAGGCGAAAGTCCAAAGATAAGTAAAATAAAATTATATTAAGAGTTAAATTGAATAGATGATTCCGAAAAAGATTGCTGGTCACATGATTTGGTTTTTTCCGGTCATATGGTTAAAGTATTTGAGCGCGCGTCTTTTTTTCAATTGCCACAAGCTCTACTAATATATCAAGAGCGCGCGCCCAAAAAATAACTCTTTTATACATGTATTTGTCGATATTATATTTCAGAATCACCTATTATATTAATAACCAAGTCCGGTATTTGGAAATAGGCGCGTTTATTTGGAAATTTCAAAATTTAAAAAATGCCAAAATAGACGAAAAAAATTAAAATTGATCAACTTTTGATCAATTTGAACAAAATGGGTGAAACTGTACCATAATAGATAAAATTTGAGAAATAAGAGAGAAAATTTAAAATAGTACCATAAGCCTATCAACCCTAAGTTTGAATCGAAAGGCAGTGTTCGTTCTAGCAAACACCTGGCGAAAGTACAGCGCTAAATCCACCCGGTGGCGGAAAAGAGAAACGTAACGCGTCCCGCAATGCATGATGCCCGCTGCTTTGGTAAGAGAGAGGTGCGTAGAGAGAGAAAGGGTGAAGGAAGAAGCTTCGATTTATCTCTACCAGGTGCCGATACTATCGCCTGATTTCTTCTTTTTCGCCCGTCCAGTTGTGGTACAAAGGGCGCTATGCACGTTTCAAACTTAGAGGTTAATCAAGATGATGAAATACTAAATCGCACAAACTGGCCCTATCCGTATAGGATTCAACGTTATAGGGAATCAAGGAAAACAACACTAAGAACAGACGAAGTATGATTTAACAAACGTGCTCAACCCGAAGACTACCACACTGCACAAACTACCAGTTCTACATCTAGGAAAGGAATCAAGGGTCTGAAGATTGCTCATGTGAATGTGAACAGATAAAAAAACAAAATTATGGGGATCGAGTACTTACTCCAACTTTACCAAATAGATATGCTTGGCGTTACCGAAACCTTCTTATACCCAGAAATTCCAGATACTCTTTTTTCTATTCCCGGATACGCTATGATCAGAGAAGATATTTTGGAAGCTAGAGGCGGGGGGATCTGCCTATATTATAGAAACGGCATACAAATTGCCAAAAAAATCCTGATCAAACTAACAAGCCCCCAACAATAATGGAAGTTCTTTGGACTCGTATATCCTATCCAAAACCAAGTGATCTCATCATCGATATAATCTATATTCCTCCTCGGCATTTTAATAACTTGCTGACCGGCGTACCACGCAGGCAGCTTGAACTTCTCCTTACCGACCAAAAGACAGAACTCATCCTTCTGGGCGATACAAACTGTGACATCGCAGCCAAACCAAAATCTATCAAAACTAGAACTCTGATAGACGCCCTCTCTGATTTCAAACAAATGGTTGCTACCCCAACCAGAATTACTAATGGATCTGAAACTATTATAGATCATATCTACTCTAATTTCCCGGACAGGCTACATCAAACCATAGTTGTTCCTGTCAGATTTACGGACCATGAACTTATTAGTGTTGTAAGGAAAAAATTATGCCCTAAAATTAAAAAGGAAACTAAATCAGTTCGCAACTATAGAAACCTGAATCCTGTTCTCTTTGTTAACAACATTCAAGAGGCGTTAGCTACTGTAAGGTTTGATAACCCCAATGATGGCGCATCATTATTTCAAAGCACTTTAATTCGGGAACTCGACATTCAAGCTCCATACAAACGTAAACATGTATCTACTCAACCAACGCCGTGGTTGACACCGGCAGTTAAATAAGAAATGCACCTGAGAGACAAGTTGAAAACAAAAACCAGAAACCCAATGCTTCGAGATAAGTTCCTTGAGGCCTACAGGGAGCAATGAAACAAAGTTGTTAACTTAATTCGTAATACTAAAACTAACTACTTCTAAGAGAACCTATATAAAGACCATAAACCACGCCATTTCTGGAAAACAATGAACCCCTTTCTTAAGGGACACTCTAAAAAACAGGTTATTAATAAGATGAAATATAACGACAACTCTACTGAGGACCCTCAAGGTGTGGCGGACTACCTGAATATGTATTTTGTTGATGCTGCTGCGGAACTGATCAATGATCACCAACTATCAACCCAAAAGCAAAGTGATAACCAACCATCTTATACTATGGACAATAACCAGCTCTCCCTAATCAACAAGTTAACCACCCTCGATTTGGTGACGGAGGATCAAGTCCTCAAAGTCTTGACATCTATAAAGCACAATAAGGCTAGTGTCCCTTTTCAACGGGTATTTTCCCTGACATCTTCAAGATTGCAAAGGTTATCCCAGCCTATAAAAAAGGCGACAAAGACGACCCGGCTAGCTATAGACCTCTTTCAGTCCTAGATGCACCCTCAATCTGCTGTGAAAGACTGACCAACAAAAATATAAGTTCCTATCTTGAAGATAATAAGTCCTTATACTGGAATCAGTCTGGTTTTCGACCTGGTAACTCGACTCAAACTTCAATATTTAATCTTCTCGAAACTATCATTCAACACCTAGAAAATGGACAGTATGTGCTAGTTATCTTCATCGATCTTACCAAAGCGTTCGACACCATACAACCTAAACCATTATTACAATCTCTCAGTAAGATTGGAATTCATGGTACTGCCCACAAATGGATACAGTCATATCTCACTGATCGTCAACAGATTGTATATCATAATAACCATACTTCAACAACCCAACAAATAAAACATGGGGTGCCTCAGGGCAGCGTCCTGGGCCCCCTCATGTTTAATGTATATTCCATGGACCTTCATAAGAGCCTTATTCATTCTGTAGCTAATGCATACGCTGACGATAAAACAGTCTCATCGGCCAATGTTGACCTAACTAGACTAATTTCTAATGGCGAAAGTGATTTATTTTCACTTGAACAGGCCTTGACCAATAAAGGCCTATGCCTTAACCAAGAAACAACTAAATTTATGCCTTTCTCCCATAACCGGGAAAAGGCTGCAGCTGCAAACGCCATATCCTCTATTTATAATGGTACTATCGCTAGAACGACTACCTTTAAGAACCTCGGTGTATATTTTGAAGAATCTTTAGACTGGCATCCTCATATACAGTATATTATTAGCAAAGTCAAGAGCAGGCTATGGCTGATGAAAACTCTTCAAAGTCATATCTCGACCGACTCACTTAGATTAATTATTAATACCGTCATTAAACCGATTATCGATTATTGCATAATTTTTTTATGCGTCGGCTACTAAATCTGACCTTACGAACATCCAGAAAGTACTAAATACAGCTTCAGAATTAATTGCTGGCTTCCCAAAATTTTCCTCCTTGACTGAGGCTAAACATATTGCACGTGTTAATTCCATTTATTTTACAAACTGGTATAACCTTTTAATTTTCATGTATAAAATCAAAAATAAACGAGCCCCTCAATACATCTTAGATAAATTCCCGCCGTCCCCCCATAATATTAATACGAGAGGTGCTAAAGATAATTTTTACATTGGAAAATGGGTTAAAACGTTAGGGACAAGTATTCCGAAAAGTGTTAAAATAGCAGGTTCTCAAAACTGGAATAAACTTCCGAATCCGTTAAAAGAAGTTGAGAGCATTAACCTCTTTAAAAAAAAATAACCACCCATTATTTGACTCATATTAACTCGTCACTCTGGTGATTACTATTGTGTCATTTACTTTTATATAAATCACTCGTAGAACTTTTCTCATTTAATTTAATTTGTAACTCGACTCTTATGTAAAGAAGTTGTAAACTTATAAGACGATCCAATAAAAATCTATTATTATTATTATAGGCTTATGATAGTACTAACATTGAAAAAATATTTAAAAATTGTTTGAAATAAAATATTTTTTCAAAATTGAAAATAAATAATTAATTTAAAAAAATTTGATCAAAAGCAGTAAATGTGAGCAAAAACGATTATAATTGATTGAAATAGATTATTTGTGAAATATCGGAATTATATAAAGATAAATTGATAAAATAGGCAAATAAGTAGATAAGTCCATAATTAAAAGGGATAAAATAGCTAAACCCTAAACAAATTTCAAGAAATTAAAAAACTTACAAATAACTCGTACCAATAGAGTACGAGCGATTGACGAGCAGTGCCTCTAGAGGCGAGCTCTCGCGTAACTCGGTTAAAAGTTTTTCCCGCCCAATTGAAATTAATGTAAATTTGACGGTAATTAACCTACCAAATGATAAAAGAAATATTCCACTAACAATTTTTCCCGTTTATATGAACTTAAATGTAATATAAAATCGTCTTGAAAAATCGTTTATCGCTTTATAACATTCAAAAATAACAATTTTCCCGCACCAAGTTTGCGAAATCAACGCGCGTATTAGAAAGCAAATGAGAGGCGGTGAATCTTGCAGAACATTTTATTTCTTGTTAAGAAAAACGAATCCCATTGGTTATTTACACGGTCCGAAAATAAAGTTCACGGGCTCTTGTGGTTCTGTTCAGTATACCAGTCCAAGTTTCACTTGGTAAATAGAAAATGTAAAAATCATTAAACGCGAGCAACTGTTAACCAAAGAAAACCATTAAAAGGAAAACTTTTTAGATGTTGAAATCAAGGGACGGGCAAATATACTATCTTAAAGCGTTGTTGCTTAAATTTTCAAATTATTTCCTTTTCACTTACACCTTAAGAACGAGGGAAATTTTTAAGAGCTGGCACCGATTAGAAGCCACCACTAACAAAGTGTTTATCTTAGACTTGGGCCAATCTGGGGGCGATAGTAGACCATGAACTTGAGATTTGCTAAAGGGAAAAGTACCAATGGGTTTTCTCTTTCCATGACAATTGAAAATGATTTTGACATCTAAGAATGAAATTTTTTTATTTAAAATTCCTGGGAATTTCTCAGATTTGAAAATGAAAAAAGTCGAAAAATATAATATTTTTATTGTTCAATATTTGGTAAGATACAAATAAATTTTTGGTGACATTGATTGGTAAATTTAAACACAGTTCTGGATTATCTTAGCTTACAAGATTAATACATACAATTTTCTGTTGAAACAGAAACCAATAAATCTATCCCATTCCTAGACGTATTGATGAGAAAATACCACAACTATGAAATTACTACCCAGGTTTAAAGAAGACCTTTTACAATAGCATTTGCTGCTTCACGTCAAATCTAACAATCCTGGTAGTCAAAACCTCACAGCGTTTAATTTATTTTCGATCGAGTTCAAAGATATGCTCAAACGATGAACTCCTGAATCAATAAATTTTATTTCTAAAAGCTATCGCAAAAACCGACGCTTCGACACCAAATTAGTTAATAGAGGAATTGACAGAGTTGTAAACACGATAAAGTTAATATTTTATCCGTAGAAAACGTGTCTCCCATCATCGGTATTGTATTCAGCAAGGCTAAAATTAAACCCATATTCAGACCTATAAACCAAATTTAAATAACTTCACCCCTTTTAAAGATAAAGTTAACAAACAAGATAATTATGGTATCTATGATATACCATGCTCCAGCGGAAAAATATATACAGATCCAATTAATCAGGAAAAACAATTATTGAAAAATAATGGTATGAAATGGAACATCTTCATTCGTGATCGTTATTTACGAGAATTGAACAATGGCGAAGAAGAGGAGGCGCTTCCGTATTTCCGAAGCAGAAACCAATGCACTCTATTATCTGATGAAATTCAACGTCAAATTGATACGTGTATAGAACAGATAAGCAAGGCAATGGAAGAATTTCAAGATATCGGTAGTGGTTGGATAATAAATTGCATTCTTTTTTTGCAAGTGGACCTTATAAAGTACCGACCGCTTGTAGGTGGGTTCATAGTGGTTCTTCCCACAGTGACAGAAATTGAAGTGTGTTTGAAAGCTACTCATTGCTATGTTTGCTCAGAAATCCTGACATTTGCAGATCCGCCGGTCAAAGATCATTGTCATTTTTCAGGTAAATATAGTGATATTGTGCGTATGGTATATAAATAATGGTTTAACAACCTTTAGGACGTTTCCGGGGAATTGCACATAACTCTTGCAACCTAAAGCTACGAGTGGGAAAGTTCATTCCAGTTATTATGCACAATTTATCACGGTACGTTTAAAGAAAAAAAAGAATTTACAATGAGTTACATTTTTAAGGGTGGAATACATATTTACAGGTATGATGCTCACCTTATCATGCAGAGGATTGGTCTGAAGAAGGAAGAAGAAATTACGTGCATCCCTTCTAACGCTGAAACATATATTAGTTATACTTTTTAACGACTTCGTTTTATCGATTCTGTTCGATTCATGCCCGCATCTCAAATTTAGCGAAGGAGGGGCCTGACAAGTTCACTATTCTTAACTCTGTCTATTCACCAAATGTAGTTGTACATTTACTTAAAAAATTAGCGTACCCTTATGATTACATGTGTGATATAGAAAAATTTTATGAAACTAAATTGCCTCCAAAAGAACCCTTTTACAACGATTTAACCGATGAAGATTTATCCGATGATTGTTGTGAAAATGTGCAAAACGTTTGGAGAGCTTTTAATATCCAAACATTAGGTATTTTAAAATATATCCTTTTTATTTTTAATATAATAAATTTGATTGTTCTACTTCATAGGGGAATTACACGACTTCTATGTGCGCTTGGACAAACTACAATTATAGCAGATGTTTACCAGAGCTTCCGTAAAATGTGTATGGAATTTTATAAACTTGACTGTGCACACGCATACACTAGACCTGGGAAGCTGCACTTTACATGGCAAAAGTCCGGCTAGAGCTTATACAAGATATAGACATCCATTTATTTATTGAGCGTGGAATAAGAGGAGGTGTTTCGATGATAAGTCATAGGCTTGCCCAAGCGAACAATAAGTATATCCCTAAAACTTATGACCCCCAAAAGCCTAGAAATTTTATAATGTACTTGGATAAGAATAATTTATACGGTTATTCTATGGTAGATTATCTCCCAATGAGTAAGTTCTCGTGGGTACCGGACAATGACCTAATGTCTTTCACCAATACTCATGTGTTAAATTTATCGAACAAATCAACCTACGGCTTCATATTGGAAGTAGATTTACAATATCCCGAAGAACTTCATCAAGATCATAATTGTTATCCCCTTGCCCCCGAATCACGGATAGTAACTAAAGATATGTTTTCACCATATTATAAACTCATGATAAAGGACTTAGATCTCTTGGAAAAAGATACTCTCCCAAAGCTGGTTCCCAGTTTGATGAACAAAGAGAAATACGTCATACACTACAGAAATCTAAAATATTACGTTTCCAAAGGCTTGAAAATAACCAAAGTTCATAAGATATTATCGTTTAACCAGGGACCATGGCTGCGTCCATTCATTGAGTTTAATACGGAAAAGAGGAAACTAGCCAATAACGATTTTGAACGAGATCTATTCAAACTCCAAAACAACAGCGTTTTTGGTATAACATATTTAAATATACATTTGTACTTCATTTTTATTTTTACTTTTTATCTTTTTATTTTATTTTTTAAACCTAGGTAAAACGATGGAGAACTTACGAAACAGAATAGTGTTCCACCTAGTTCAAACACCCGAACGGGCAATTAAAAAAGCGTCATCTCCATGTTTTGAAAATTCACTATTTTTCATAATGAACTCGTTGGAATTCATATGAAAAAAGGACCCTGACGCTAAACAGACCAATATACACAGGTTATAATATTTTGGAGCTGTCTAAGCTAAGCATGTATGAATTTCATTACGACTTCATCACGAAGATCCACAAAGGAAACGCGCGACTAATTTTCACTGACACTGATAACCTTACTTATGACATCAGAACCGATGATGTCTACTCCGATTTTAAGAACAATTCCAATCTTTTCGACTTCTCAGGCTATCCCACTGATCACCCGCTACATAGTGACCAAAATAAGAGTGTCGTCGGGAAGATGAAGGACGAAATGAATGGTATTCCAATTCAGGAATTCTGCGGTCTCAGACCTAAAATGTACAGTTTCATTTCCAATAACGGAGAGAAAAAAACACTCAAGGAATTTGTAAACGGGTAGTTAAAAACAAAATTCGACACTGCCACTATCATGAGTGTTTGTTCAAGAGGAAACTGACAAGTAGTTCTATGAAGCGCATCGTTAGTTTGAGACATAAAATGGCGCTAAACCCCTGTGAAAACAAAAAATATATTTTGGGGTACGGTATTCGTACTTTGTCGTACGGTCATTACTGGATTAATGTTTTGAAAAATGCATGTTTATAAAAAAATGTTTGAAAATGGTTCTTTTACCCGTACGCTAGATTGATGAATTAAAATAATAAATTGGTTTGAACTTTGAAAATCATGTAACCAAAAAAAACCGAATGAATGGACTGTATTATTCTAGCACTATGATTTTGTAGGAGTAAAAATAAGCGAAAGCTTTTTATAATATCACTATGTTTATTGATCATTTTTAAATTGATATTTGTTTTATATCTTAGAAATCCCTATTGGATATTTATTGAATATTTTTAATACATAAATTCTTTGATCATTTTATCATTGACAGTTTTATTTTTCGAAAATCTAGTCACAATATTAAACATTTTTACACCTCTACATCGATTTATTGCAAAATAAACGCAAAACCCACCACGTGTCATACTGTGATTTGGTTGTAGTTGTAACGAATTAAAGGTAATAGTCTTACTGTTTCTTTCGACGAAGTCATTAAAGCGGAACATATCAGGTGGGTTACCGTAGGAGTCGAAAAATTCGTTATTTTTGTTTCTCGAGAAATACAATATAACCCAATATTCTCCAGAGCTCGTCGATGTAGCCGTGTTAACGATATATGACGATGGGAATGTCCTTACGAATTTAGGTAATTTGTTCGCGGCGAATACTCCGCGAAATAGGTCCTTCGCGAATTTATCTTTCTCCATAATTTCGGTCAATTGTAGCGTATCCATGCAATTTAGTCGAGAACTACGGTTCTATATTTATCAATCTCAATCAAACTCTGAAATTCCGCGTACACAATTACCGCAATGGTTTCTGGTAATAAAGAAGCGAATTTTATTTCCAGCCTTAAATTTCTGTTTTTCACCAAATGGCAATGCGACTCGTTGCTTATCAAATCAGCTGTCAAATCATAAGCGAAAAGACAATTTCCTCCAGCGTAGTCTTCTCGACTGATCTGATTTCCTTCGTCTATATTCCAATGTCCAGTTTGAAGGAATAAATTAGCGTACGCCTGTATATAACTATTCTCAGCGAAATTGGGGGTAAGTGCTTTATGTGGTACACTACAACCGTCCACGTACAGTCCAATGTGATTCAAATTAAAATGTTTGAAATTATATGGTGACAATTTTATGTCACCTAGAAAAGCACCTTGGGAGACCAATCCTTTAACGACTTTTCGGTATTTGACCCGTAAACAAATGGTCTTGAAATGAATTGAAAAGGAAGTACATTCGGTGCTGGTAATGGGGTTTTAGCTCTTGCCATTTGTAACACTTTGGCGTGGGATAACGGAATTTCGGGAATTAGATTTACTTTTCTGAGATAAAGGGAGGCAGATTTGATCTCTAACTGACATTTTACATCACTTTGTAAACAGAATTCTTTGTTTGGTTTTCCGAAAATAAATTTCAAATCCACTAAGTTCAATAGATATCGAGGTTGTTGACACATATCTAAATGAACGACGCCGATCATATCTATAGTCCCCTGTTGCGCAAAAGAGGCTCTCTTCAAGAAACCTTGTTTTTTTTTAAATCGTCCAATTTAGCGGTCGTGTCGCGATACAACAAAGAGCTAGTTAGATGACTAGTTTTTGCTGAATCACCAAAGGTTAGCATAGTTTGAATCATACTTTTATACGGATAATTATTAGCGTTGGACGTAACAGACTTTTCGTTTAAAAATAAATGGACTTCTGGAAAGAGGCTGTGCAAAAATAGATTGACGGGTGCGATATTATCGGCAGGTGTAGTAACTGTGCCATCCGGCGCCAGAACGGCAGCTTTCGGGTAAGATCCATCTTCTTTTTTGATATCCACCTGAACGTGTAGGAGTGTTTGTGACAAATCAACATACGCTTCGGAATTTCCACTTATGCAAAATGTTAATGCTGAATTGTTAGTAATGCTGGAAATGGGATTGTATTCGACCCATTCACCGCTGACGATACCAGTTTGAGTCAGAGGAACTTGAAAAAGGTCCAATTCAGAATTCACACACCCACTTGAGTGAGGATGTAAAAGAGCCATAACGCTTATGAAAATAAATCAGAGTGAGAAGGAAACGATGTTTTCTTCTTCTTAGATGTCTTTCGAGTGACTTTGCGAACAGCACCACGTTTCCTTTTAAGTCCCAATCTCGTCATTTTCCTCACTTCCCCCCTCGCTGATAACAGAGTTTCTTTACCAGCATTCATTGATCTGTTTCTCAGAGCTGTTGCGATTGGGATTCCACTAACCACATCTGAAACCACTTTCGCTCCAGTGTCAAGAGCTTTTTTACCCAGAAACACTGCTCCACTCTTAATGAGAGGGATAGCACTCCTAAATGCAGATGCTAGTATGTTACCCAATCCATAACCTTTCTGAACACCTACACCACTATACACGAGAATGGTTCCATAGCCCGCCTGATTCAAATAATACTTCTCGTAATCATTAACGGTGGGGTTGTACTGCTGTCGTCGCATGATGTTGGTCTCACGTTGAGCTATAAAAAATGGTGCGTTAGACACGTCTACAGCGGATGTTATAGGGAACTCCAATCTCTTCGCGGTCTAAAATGTAAGGTAACATGTACCTTACCACGCTCGAATCGGACTGAGTTCTCTAAGTCATCCATTATATTAATTTCGATAATTTGGATGTTTGGGTGGGCGACGGGTAAATAGTGCGGTTGAGTAAATAACGCGTCTATTGTTTCGCCGTCTTTTCCTTTAACGCTAATTAGAGGGGTACGTTCCTGTCCCCCACGATATTATTTTCAACAACATTGGAATAAACAAACAATGAGTGTAAGCCCACGTTCATGTCTACCGTGTAGGGTGCTAGCGTCGTTTCCCTAATTTCAAGATCTTCTTGCGTTAGAGTGAACCCCAACAAAATCGCAATTTCCGAAGGTAGAGTACAGTAGTAATCTTCCGCTATACGAATTGAAACTCGATTTGTAATTGTATTGTAAATAAACTCAACGATTTTATTTTCTAATTTTAACATTTCCAGAAAATCTTCGATTGATGAGAAATTTGCCTTAGGTATAATAGCCACTTTTGGCTTTATAAAACCTTCTAACAAGATGTTATCGGTCTGCGCTATTACTACCTGCTCTTCTTTAATATTGGTCCACGTTCTAGGATAACTTATTTCGGCTAATCCAACTTCGTAAGGTCCACTCAACTGAACCATTTCTAGTAGGTAAGCTCTGAATTTACTTAGAGTATTATCGGGAAAGTAATTCAGTGACGAATCAGAGGGGAGAGTTATATAGAAACTCATTTCAAGTCCACTTCATGCACCCAACTGTCAAATTGCGGTCCGTATCCCTTCCAACGCACCAATAATTCTACCGTATTGTCAGATTTCTTTCGCCTTTTAAGTGTTTTTTCAATTTGGAAAGCGCACGTCTCGAGATCTTTACCCACTTTTTGTACTTCTTCCTTGTAAAATACTCCCAAAATGGGTTCTGAATCTAAAGCCTCGAGTTTAAATACCGGAGGTTGTCTCGGTATCCTCTTAATCACTCGAAACAGTTCTTCCGAAAAATGGGCAAGGTAGCCTTTTTCAAATAGTCCTTTCTTTTTGCTAGTTCTTACAATGTCACCAATTTCGAAATCATACATCGCTGGTGGGCTAAAGTCAACATCTCCATACAGGTTGTTCCAAATCATTTTTGAGTTTTTGGAGGTCACTTCGATTGGTTTACATTTAATTGACGAGTGGTAACTGTTATTATACGCCGTAACTAAATATAACGTATATCTTTGTATTTTTCCCGGTGAAATATCGATAAATTCTTGATTTAAACGATCGAATAAACCGCTCGACGACGCTCGCTTTAACTTCCGAGTTCGTTGCGAAGAAATCTACTTCTCGTGATTTTAACACAGATTGAACGACTTGACAGACAAACTCATTACCATGATCACTCTGTATCCGTTTCGGTTTTCTTCCTTGAGCTAAAATCTTTTCCAACGCGCTCACTATGGTAATCCCCTTTTTATCTTTCACTGGCTCAACAAATGCGAATTTACTAAAAATATCAATACAAGCCAATATATAACGATTTCCCTTATTTTGTTTCGAAAGTTTTTTAAATCAATTAAATCAGCTTGCCACTGTTCATCAATACCGTACACTATGGTCTTATTTCTTTTATAGCACCACTTGGCTTTTTTGTGTAAAGTATACGTGTCTTGATCTTGTAAAAACTTCCTCACGGTTTTCAGTGTAACTTTAATATCCTTTTCTCTAGCGGAAAGATACAACCCTCGAACACCTACTTATCCGCCTGCGTCCGCTACGTTGTAATAAACATTCTTTAATTACGGGGGTGGGTGACGTATAGCCCCATAAAATGAAATCAAACAGCTCAATTAGTGAAAATATTAATACTATTAGGAAAGCGGTTAAGAGTTTTGGATTTTTCGAAAATGAAATGGATAATCTTGAGACGTCACCAACAGCTACGGTTTCTGCACAACCATCCATCTTGGAATAATAATGTTAAATAAATAATCTCAACATATGCTTCACATTTTATTTATAAATCACAATTACACAGTTGCCCACTGTGAAGGATTAAGTGGCGGTGAACGGTACGATAGTGAATTCAGAATCCTTAATCTAGTGGGATTTTTTATATATTTTTTTGGAACATTGTTGTTTTGTAAGGTTTCATAAAAGTTATTAGTGCCTACAGGATCTGTAGCAGCTTTTGTTTTCCTGGCCGCATCGTGAATTAAATCAATAACGTTAGTTCCTAAAACGACTCGCCCTCCAATTTCCAATTCCCCGAGCTCAGACCATGATATATTTTTATTTTGCTGAGTTCAAGTGTACAACGAAAATGCATCATTGATAAGGCTGGGTGGAATTCCAGAAGCTATTTCTTCATACCACGTCTTTTTAACGTTTGTTTTTTCTGTTGGTTGACGATTCCTAATTAAATATCGTTGTAGCGTTTGATTATATAAATTGAGTTTTTCAGATTGGTTCATATGATAGTTATTGAGAATGGAATCTATTTCTTTATCCAAAGTGGGAACTTCGACTGGTTTTTCTTCAGCATTTCCCGTTTTTCAGTCTTCGAAGGACATCTTCGGATACTAATATCATTTTGCGGGCCATTTATTTGTTGATGGCACGACTTATCGCCGCTCCGGCTACTGAAGTAACGATTGAAAGTAGTGGTGCTAATAAAAAGGGGAGAAAACCTCCTTTTTGAACTAATATATCTCTTCTTTTAGAAAAAGGAATTTTTCCACAAATATAGGGCACAAAACGAAGCGATGTTTCTTCAACCGTCTTTTTTGAGTATCTGTTAATTTTACATTCCCACAGAGTACATTTATGCAGCATTCCACCAGCGCCAAGATAGCGTCACGGCCCGCTAGCACTATTGCCGCTTTTCGTTGTTTAGTATTACAAGTACATAAGTATTTCAAAAAATGAACGTTCTTCGAAACTCTGTTCGGTGTAATTCTGTTCATTTTCCTTTGGGGACAAAAACGGCAGCTTCTTCTACAGGTATGATTCCGGTTCGTAGTCGAAATTCATCTGGCGTATTTGGTTTTAAGTCAATAAATAAATAGCCGTAAGGCTTCTGTACAGCTTGACGAAAAGCATCAATGACGAATTTCGTATTGGACGGTGATATTTGTTTAACTATATTAAGTACGCTGGAGACGTCTCAAGCGGAACGAAATATTATGAGGTATTGAGAATTCAGGTTGAGAGTTCTCACCTCTTTCCCGTGATAAAACAAATTTTGCATTAAAACCAGAACTGAAGTGTTCCGATGATTTGATCCTCGCACAAATAAGTTTGTAACTTCTTTATTGTTTGCTATTTCACATAATAAATAGTCGAGAATTATAAAATTTCTAATTTCAGGATTCAAACTACCAGGGTCTAGCAATCCTTCGTGAAATTTCAATGTGGGATTACTTTCTAATACTGAATTAAATAAAAGAGGCTGATATTCAGTATAACACCATATTACTCGCTCTGGTGGGGGGTAAATGCAATATTTATTATGTTTAATTAAATTAGCGATAAAATGCGATTTTCCACACTGTGTTGTACCCGCTACGCGTCCCGTGAAAGGGTGTTTCATGGTAGGATCAATTACTAAAAATGACGTACAAAATAAACGACTTAGCAGTTTTAACAAAATATTTATATTATAGTTTTAATTCATTCATCGTCACTCTCATACAATATTTTTTTAGAGTGAAACAAGTGCATTTCAACTCTGGAAATCCAATGCATCATTAAACACTCGTGCTGCGTTTGCGAAGGGTGCTCAACATCACAACCATAACAATTCTTTTTTATTAAAATAGTAAGTTCTTCGATTAAATTTTTTTCAATTTCGCTAAAAACTCGTTTCACTTCATTGTGGTACGCCATCACTTCATCATATTTATCTAACAAAGCTTTCCAAGGACGATTGGTAATAGTGAATCCTTTTCTGGTCAAATAACGCTTCGCGTAATTAGCTCCATAACCTTGCACAGTTTCTCTAACGTAAACTACCCTTCTGTTTTTAAAAAGACCAAACGGCAGTTGGAGTCAAATCGTTGTCCATGAACGTTGATATTTGATGACTTTCCCTCCGCAGTTGTTTGAATTCGTCCTCCGGAAGTGTCATGTCCGAACTTCCGTCTAATCTACCAACCTGGATCGAACAATCTGGAGTGACCGCAATTCCCTTTGTACAAGAAATGGGGCAAACTTTGCCGGTGTTCCTATAAAACTAGTTTTTAGAATAAATTTAAAATGTTTTAGGAACATAAAATTCTACTAACATTTCTGGAAAATTCTGGCTTCTTCTTAGACTTGAGGATCCAAATGAACTGATGGTTTACTTGTGAGGAGTACGTTCTTTTTATACTTATTTTCCGAAATTTGCACGTTTCATTTTACTATCTTGTACAAGATTATAGTCATCTTGACATTAAGCAAGCCACGGTGTCCCGTTCATACATCTACTCAAAAATTCGATACCACACCGGTTTCCCGTGCGAAGAAAAAACTATACCACGATACCCCATAAAATCAAGGGTCTTGCACTCCACGTTGTCTTACGAAGAATTGATACCCTCCTCGGAAGAATTGATACCCTACGGACCGCTGACAATCCGGTCCTAATTCTCTCACCGCGATACCCACCGATACCCTACGATACCTCCCCGGTCCTAGTTCTCTCATACAGCATAGAATCAGTGAAACCCCACGATACCGTATGGGAAGTGATACCCTCGGTCTCAGTTCTCTCATTTCAATTACTACTTTTATAACGTCTACAATTTTTTTTTAAATTTAAGTAGGCTTCTGAACATACTCAAAAACTGATTTGTTTCAAAGCGAAGGAAAACGGGTTTTTCGAAAGGACTATACATTGTAAGAAATGAATTTTGAAGCGTTTTCTAGAATAGCAAAAAGATACATTGTTTTGTAAAATCATTACTTTTAAATTATATCCGAACAAAACTTAAGAATCATTTATTTTTATATAGTTAATTTAAAAACAATTGATTTGGTTTTATGCATGTAAAATAAGCACAGCATTTTTTACTGATCAAACGCCAATATTAATGGGACATTAAAATATACAGGGTGTTTTTTAAGTTTCGAAAAAGTGATTTTGTTCAAAAACTATGTGTTCTAGAAATTTGAACTGTATATTATAGGTGCCGGGGGACACTTTCTACCAGAATTATATTTAAATCGTAAAATATTTTCACATTTTTTTGAAAATTTAAATTTTAACTGCTAGGTGCTATAAGAAAATTGTCAATGAGAAAATTGTATAGCGTCACCGAAAACGTACAAATAGCGTTGACGCGAAAAAAATAGCCGTCTTTTTCACTGACAAAATATGACTTGAAA
Organism: Leiobunum rupestre; assembly: GCF_980474605.1. NCBI lineage: Eukaryota > Metazoa > Arthropoda > Arachnida > Opiliones > Sclerosomatidae > Leiobunum > Leiobunum rupestre. The sequence goes on along the minus strand of NC_143384.1, from coordinate 53,697,119 downwards.
AAGTGACAAGTTGGGCAAGCAAAAATAACTTTTTTATAATTCCATTGGGAGAGTAGTGTTACTTTATGAAAGTCAGAAATTTGTTAATCTGGTGTTTAATGCTATAAACACCGTTGAAAAATCGAGGAGACAATGGCGAAGAAATAAAATAAAATAAAATAAAATAAAATAATAAAATTATTGATCGCGGTTTAAATTAGGTAAGATCTGGAGACCTTGCTGGCCAATGTGCCGAACCGTTTCACCCTATTCATCGTTTTGAAATACAGTATTTCGGGGGTCATGAGGCGTGGCACTCTTTTTGAGACCACACTCGGGCTCATTTAGCTATTGACTTTTCTTATTAGTTTTCTAATCTAATAGGCATGTGTTTGCATCTAGTCATATTCAAAACCTATTTTAACCCTGATAGGCGAGAAGATAAATAGACCAGAGGTTTAAAGGTCAGTTAAAACCTTAAATTTATTTAGTATTTAAAAACTGTAATACAAACTGTGTAACATTTTGTCGTAATCAATCTTAACACTCAAGCCTCAATATTCCAGAGCTGATCGTACGGAACTAGTGGCCATTTACTACGCGGAAGGTGGAAGAAATCTACGACGAGTGAGTGAGATCTTTGAGCAATGACATCCAGATAGAAGACCATCCATAACTACTGTAAGGCGAGCTGTAAATGACTTTCACCAGTATGGAAACGTACAAACTCGATTTTGTGGGCCTGGTCAGTGGGGTTTGGACTTTGAACACACCCTTATAGCCTATTTTGCCGCATACCCACGTAGTAGTTGTGCCGCCGCGAGTGAGTATTTGGCTTGCAGTAAAACTCACATTCGGGAAATTTTACTTAGGCATAAGTACAATCCTTACAGAGCAACGCTTCACCCGGTTTTACGAGTTGGAGACGCTCAACAACAACTAGATTTTTGTAACTGGCTGATAATTTCCGTGCACGATGACCCACAATTCCTCCGCAACATGCTATTCTCGGATGAATCCTCGTTTGCAAGAGACGGCCCTTACAATCACCAAAATAATCATGTTTGGGAAGACACAAATCCACACTGGGGATATGAACACCGTCACCAATTTCAATTTGTGCGCTTGAATGTTTGGATTGGTATTGTTGGAAACCAGTTAATAGTCCACTATTCTTACCGCGAAATCTGAATGGCCAGAGTTATTTAGATTTCTTGAGAAATGAGCTAGAACAACAACTTGACGTACTGACGTTGGCGCAACGAGCAAGACTGTGGTTTCAGCAAGACGGTGGCCCGCCTCATTACCACAGAGCCGTGAGAGATTACCTAAACAACGAATTTCCACAACGATGGATAGGGAGAAACGGTTTCGTACACTGGCCAGCAAGGTCACCCGATCTGACTCCGTTGGATTTCTTTCTTTGGTGCTTCGTCAAGGACAAGGTGTACGCCATTCCGGTTGAGACCCTTGAAGAGCTGCGTCAATGAATTGTAAGCGCTTGCCGGGAAGTAACCCCGGAAATGATTCAAGCTGCCTTCTTCGCCATTGTCTCCTCTATTTTTCAGCGGTGTTTATTGCATTAAACACCAGATTAACAAATTTCTGACTTTCATAAAGTTACACTACTCTACTACTTATTTTTTTCGCGCTAACGCTATTTGTACGTTTTCGGTGACGCTCTACAATTTTCTCATTTACCATTTTCCTATAGCACCTAGCGGTTAAAATTTAAATTTAAAAAAAATGTGAAAATATTTTTCGATTTCAATGCAATTTTGGTAGAAAGTGTCCCCCGGCACCTATAATGTAAAGTACAAATTTAAACTTTTTAGGAAAAATAGTTTATGAAAAAAATCACTTTTTCGAGAAAAAAAATACCCTGTATAAATGGCGCCGTGACCAGGAACTGTTTTCAAAAGACCAATTCCCAGAACTGACAGTCAACGCGGGAAATGTGTTAACTCTCAACGACTAGGTCGTTTTTGAGATGGTCCCACATATCGTTCGGGAAATGCAAACGGAATCCACGGAACGGGAACACGCGGTTTCGTAGGAAAGGCAGGATCTGCCGGTTCCCGAAACAGTCCTTAGGGGCTATCCGACGATTAACAAAGGAACCCTCTGTAGCTATAAAGGTTCAGTTACCCTATGGTGTTTTCGATACTCGGGAGCGGACGCTTCGTTTATAAGTTTGGCTCAATATGAAAACTTCCTGGAAATAACGAACGCGATAACATTCAACCCGATGATAAAGTCGAATGGATAATTTTAAGAGGCGGACGCTGTACCTTTACTCAAGATTCTGAAAAAATAGATTTAAGTATTCGTGGTTAAAATTTTAATAACGAATTTCAAATCGTCTCGTCATTACAAACGATTCCAGCGATTTTAGATTTCCAGGCAGGAAACTGTCGTCTTGGTAGTCTGCTGATACCGTTTGTAAAGGATGACCCTAAACACACCCCATCTCCGGTGGTTATCGAAATTATCGATAGAGCACTAAAAACCACAAACTCACCTATAAAATTATAACACGAACTTAAAGCTTTATTATTACGTTACCCCAAGTGTTTCGCACCAACCGAGGGCCGCACAAATCTCGTGTATCGTTAAATTAAGGGAATTACCCGCCAATTTGGAGCGCGCCGTGTAGGGTAAGATATGAAAAATATTGAATTATTGAAGAAAAAATTCAAGAAATGATTCGGGAAGGGTAATTAAACCTTCGAGAAGTCCATGGTCGTCTCCTGTCGTTTTAGTCCACCAGCAAAATGGAGGGGGAAAATTGCGATTTTGTGTCGACTGTAGAAAGTTGAACCAAATAACTGAAAAGGATCCTTATCCAATGAAACGAATTGATGACATGTTAATGAAAATAAAAAAAAAGCCAACCATAATGCTTGGGTCCGGTTACTGGCCAATAGATGTCCTCCCAAATTCCCAGTTAAAAACAGCTTTCGCGACCAATTCAGGTAAATACGAATTTAACGTTCTCCCCTTCGGTTGAACCGGAGCCCCTAGTACCTTTCAACGATTGGTTGACGAATTATTTCGAGACGGAGAAATTTTATTTGAATTATGTGTTGATCTAGATGATATTTTGATTATTTCCGTAAGTCGGGAAGAACATATACAAGCTTTAGAGTTCGCTTTAAGTCAGCTACGAAACGCTGGTTTAACGGTGAAAAAGGAAACATGTCAATTTGCAAAATCGGAAGCAAGCTTCTCGGTCACGTGGTTAACGAAACGGGTATCAGTATTGACCACTCACGTTTCGACGCGATCGGGAAGTTTCCCAAACCGAAGCACGTTAAAGACGTTCAAAGATTTTTAGGTTTAACGGGTTGGCACTCGAGATTTATTCCACGATATTCACTCCTAGCCAAACCGTTACATAAACTTAAACGAAAAAAACGTTAAGTTTGTATGGGGCCCGGAACAGCAAACCATCTTTTAAATTCTAAAGCAGGCATTTTACAATGCTGGACCGTTGTCCACGTATAAGTCGACTGAAACTTGTATCCTAACCACGGATGCAAGTGACTTGGACTCGATTGTATGTTGGCTCAGAAGAAATATGAAGTTGAATTTCCATTGGCATATGCAAGTAGATTACTCAGTAAAACTGAAGAATGTCTCGCCATACTGTGGGCTGTGTAAAAATTCCGACCTTTTATGTAGGTACCATTTATTGTAATAACCGATCATAAAAGTTTGCAATGGCTATTTAATATATAAGACCCGAATGCTAGATTGGTTCAATGGGCTATGTACTTACAATCTTTTCAATTTAGAAAAGGTCGTAGCAAACGCCCTTTCTAGATCGCCTAGTTCATAAGCTGCGATGGAACTTTGATCTATACCCTAGAACCAAATCAAGGAGCAGTGCTTCCACCTGCCACCCATTCGATGTAAAATAGTTTTTCAATGAACGATATCGAACAAGCTCAAAGCCTCGATTCTGAATGTCTTAGAATCAAAGAAGTATTAGACCTAAATATCGATAAGCGAATTCAAAAATTTTAAATATACAATGATATTTTATATAGAAAATCTTGGGAAAATTAATCTTCCTAAATGCTAACGAAAGGACGCGGTACGATTACTCCATGACCATCCGACTTCAGCTCATAGAGGTCGTGATAAAACTTATAGCTAAAATTAGGTAGAGATATTTTTGGCCTAGCCTTCAGATAGACATAAAAAACTATGTGAAATGTTGTGTAATTTGCCAACAATCGTAGAAAACCAGGACCAACGCAAAGCACCGATCCAATATACCCTTTTGATATGACTGGCGTAGACATCATGAGTCCACTGCCATGTAGTTAAAAACAGAATCGGTTTTTAATAGTATTCGTAGACTACTTCACAAAATACGTAGAATTAGTTCCTGTACGTGGAATAACAGCAGAGATTTGCTGTGAGAAATTTCGTAACGTCCACTTACGCTGGGGTAAGTGACCAGGGCAAACCGTTTGCTTTGACCCTCTGGAAAAACACTTGTGAACTTCTTCAAGTTAGGACAAAGTATACGACAATTTATCATCTGCAGTCAAATTTTACTGAGCGTCAAAACAGAGTTATAGGAGAAATGGTGTCCAGATACGGAAGAAATGATCACATACAGTGGGATCAGCATCTGCCATTCCTACTGTTTGCGATAAATTCCGCCCCACAAGAGTGTACTGGACGTTAACCTTTCTATCTAAACTGCGGCTGAGTGCTCCGACTCCTTTGGTTCAATGACGATGCTGATGATTTTCCAGAATTTGAATAACGCGATCGTTCTTTTTTACAACTACGCGAAGAAATAGCTTTAGCAAAAGACTATCTGAGAAAAGCGCAGGATCATCAGCGCAAGTATTATGACATGTGACGCGAAAATATTGAACTATCCATAGGAACTTTAGTATTGGCAGAAACTCATAATTTAACACAAGGAGCTACCTATTTCTCTGCAAAACTAAGTCCCAAATGGGAAGGTGGTTTTAGAACAGCAAAAAACTATCTCCTTTAGTCTACGAGCTGGAAGATCTTATCGCTGGTGGAAAAATGAGTTCAATGAATATTTCACAATTAAAATTGCATATCTAATCTCACACCACAACCCGTTGACGTTGAATCTGCAATCTTGGAGAATATTCCGTCCGCCGATGTGACAGACGTCATTGACGCGAGCGATGCCATCCAGGATCTGGAAGCTCCTTCAACGTCTGCCGGCCGGAATATGACCCTCCACTTGCAGATTCTTCTGAGAATCCTACTGCGACTGATTCGGATGACGAAAAAATCGCCACTGAAACCGTCTCTGGAATTCCTAAGAAGGTGGAGATTCTCTTTTCATCAGAACTTATCCCGGATTATGATCGAGAAAATTGGGAAAAACCTTTACGTCTTGGTTGGGTCCAAGAGGTATGCGGTCGCACTACCGTACGTCCCTAGGGACCCGAACTTCACATTTACTACTATCCACCTGAATCGAACAAAATGGGCGATATATTACGCTCTATTCCCGATATCCTACGTTATATCACTAGAAATAACATAAGTGATTTACAAAAAGAACATTTCTGTTTTAAACGGATAACCGTACCCAAACCTCCGTGGGAACGGATAAAATTAGCTGCACAATTTTAATTTTACTATAACTTAATTACATATCTTTCTTTTTATATAGACTTTGTGTGCGACTCACATGTGCAAAGATCGAACCATCGATGGCCGTTTCATAACAGTGCCAACTATAATAGACTTAAGCCTTCCTTTCGCCGTTATATCCATTGCTACGTAGGAATCGTTAGTATTTTCCCTACAGGAGACACCCATGGAATTGTGTTTCCTTTTTTTCACTCGTTTCCTCGAAATCCATAGAGAAATGTTTTTGGGAGTGATAAAAAATATCGAAATAAATTTGGCTCAACGTTCTACGAAACGGAATTCGCTGCCGTAGTACTGGGACGTAAACAGAGTTTTTGGGTAGGATCCCAAATATAAGCCGATATGTCCCTAAATTATTGTCCTTGTGCTACCTATCTAATTAACGACGATGGATTAAAATATACACCACTAAAGGGAATCGGAGGACACAACAAAATTGGCAATCCAAGATATACCTGAAGATCCCGAGGACAGTGGCGTAGCTGAGAACTCGGAGGCCCCCCCGCAATAATCTCAATGAGGCCCCCTTTTAATTTATCAATATAATTAATTTCAAACTCTAACTACAAACGAAACTGTTGCACAGGACGTTCTTGGCGTACATTCTTAAGCAAACTAATGTATTAATAAGGGTAATACGTGAAACGTTCTACAGCCGAAAACAACAATAATATTATTTAATAAAAAACAGACTAACATTGATTTAAATAAAAGACATTTTATTTATACACATCAAAACAAGCATTAAATATATCATAATATATTTTAGTTTAGTCATTACAATGTTTACATGCTACTACGAAATCGTTCCGAGCGTTTGGCATTTTTATTTGCAAACTCTTCTATGAGTAAACTGAAATCAAGATTTTTAGCTCTTTCACATTCTATGGCTAACATAGCTAAAGCTGATAATCGCACTTGCGTCATTGTGCTGCGTAAATAGTTTTTTATTATTTTCAGTTTAGAAAAAGATCTCTCTGCCGAGGCTACCGGAACAGGCAATGTTATGTACAGTTTTATAGCTAAAATTACGTCTGGAATGTTACTTAGTAAAGATAAATGATTTTTTATCAAGTATTTAAAAAGATTATTAATGGACATGTTGGGATTGTTGTCTGATATATTTTTTTTAATTAAGTTTCGAAGCGATAAAAGCTGATGTGTAAAATCACTTGATAGTTCTTCAGAATAATAACCTATCAGCTCTTGTGACGCTGTCAAGAGCTCATCATCTTTCATACTTATGAGATTTACTGAAAAAAGACAGCGAAATCGTTGACTTATTGCTCTAATTCCTTCGAATCGAGTGTTTAGTTGTCCAATAATTATATCTAGGTGAGAGTTGAAAACGTGTACTTTATAAAAATGTTTCGCATCTGTGATTACTTCATGTGAAGATAATTCATCGAAAAATGATTTCGATCGTTTAGGTCTCTTTTTTGGAACTCTACGTCTATTCCCCAGCTTTCAGCTAAAACTTCAGCTTCTTTAACAACACTTTCGAAATTATTTCTTAATTCCTTGACATTTTCCAGTGCTGTTTTTAATAGTTCTGTTGCATATAATAAATCAATATTCTTTGACTGTAACTGTTTTGACACTAAATTTGTCATCTCTAATATCTTACACTCCTTGACTAGAAAAACTATAAATTCAAATCTACTCGTATGTTTATATAATGCCTCTGCATCACATCTTGTTTCTTTATCTTTGGATATCAAACTTATTTTTATTAAAGCTTTCATGATTAGCCTAAATCCCGATCGACAAGCGTAGATAGCATCATGTCTAGATGACCATCTTGTTCCACATAGTTTCTTTAACACGGGATATTTTAGTGAATCTGCGGACATCATTTCAAGTAGTATTTCCCAACGCTTTATGCTGACACTAAAGAATATGTACAGCTTTTGAAGAATTTCATAATAAGTTTGCATTTGCACTAAAGATTTAACAGAATCTTCTAAAACTAAATTTAAGTTGTGGGCTATGCAGTGTACGAAAGCCGCTTTTGGTTGTATATTTTTAATTCGTGTTTGTAGACCAGAATAAATACCACTCATTACACTCGCTCCATCATACCCCTTACCACGGCAGTTTTCGATTGATATATTGTTATCCTCTAATATTTTCAAAATTTCAGTTTCTAGCCCGTGAGCGCTTTGATCCGTAACATGAAAAAATCCTAGAAAACTTTCTTGAACAACTAGCTCGCGAAGATTGCCATCATCGTCATACTCGATGCTAACATATCGAATAATAACGCTTAATTGGTCTTGTTTTGATATATCTTGGGTCGTATCTAAGATTATAGAATAAAATTTACTTTCTTGAATATCTTTAATGATATCGTTTTTAACTTGTACCGACATGAAGTTATGTATTTGTACCCCGCCGTTCCGCTAGGCACTACGGCGGCCCACAACACTCAACCAGGTCCGGACAAAAATGCGCTTTGCGAAACAAACGTTCGGCCAGTGAGACAGCTATAAAAACCGGCTCACATATGGCAAACAAACGCCCTCATCACGGCCCAACAAAAGGCGACACCATGGGCCTGCCCGAGAACCCATCCTCGCACAGCTGAGGGCTAGAGAGACTTTCTCATTCACTGCAATTACCATCCCCGATAAGGTTATCAAATGGCAGGTATGAAGCGAACCATCGCGCGAACCCAAAGTCCGAGCCCAGCAACCACGAACACACCCGTCCCCCCTCCGGCTGGCGGCGAAGGGGGCGATGCGAACTGGCGCGCAAGCCCAGAAATCAGGCCCGGCAGCCGCGAACGACACCAGTGACCCCATTAAAGACAATCCGGATAGGGACAGTGATACCTGTGCAAATCAGCCGCAGGTTATTAGCCATACGTTGCCCGGCTCTCGCCACGAGGAGGCTTTGCAATCAGGGTTTTCAAGAGAGCCAACTTGTACCGACATAAGTATATGTATTTGTACCCCGCTGCTCCGCCTTAAGCACTACAGCGGCCACCTTAAACAACCAGCCCTGGACAAAAGTGCGCTTTGCGAAACAACGTTCGGCCAGTGAGACAGCCATTTTGACCGCCTCACATATAGCAAACAAACGCCCTCATCACGGCCCAACAAAAGGCGACACCATGGGCTGCCCGAGACCCACCCTCGCACAGCTGAGGACTAGAGTGGCTTCCTCTTCCACTGCAAACTACCCTCCTTAGTAGGTCACAGAATGACGAGTGTGGAACACCCATGAGGTTCCAGTGACCCAGCGCCCCGATCACATGACCTTGAGAGCCGGGTATGGAGCCCCCCACAGGCTCCAGTGACCCCATCACACCACTAGATAGGGACATAAGTATATGTATTTGTACCCCGCTGCTCCGCCTTAAGCACTACAGCGGCCACCTTAAACAACCAGCCCTGGACAAAAGTGCGCTTTGCGAAACAACGTTCGGCCAGTGAGACAGCCATTTTGACCGCCTCACATATAGCAAACAAACGCCCTCATCACGGCCCAACAAAAGGCGACACCATGGGCTGCCCGAGACCCACCCTCGCACAGCTGAGGACTAGAGTGGCTTCCTCTTCCACTGCAAACTACCCTCCTTAGTAGGTCACAGAATGACGAGTGTGGAACACCCATGAGGTTCCAGTGACCCAGCGCCCCGATCACATGACCTTGAGAGCCGGGTATGGAGCCCCCCACAGGCTCCAGTGACCCCATCACACCACTAGATAGGGACAGTGGGAAAGATAGGGACTTGTACCGACAGTAAAGAAATAAGTTCATTTTGTATTTCGGGACTCAAATAATTTACTCTTTTATCATGCTCCGAGTTCAAAAGACTGTATAACACGCCATCATATTTTGCTAAAAGTTCAATAACAGATAAGAAGTTACCTCTATTATGTACATCGTACTCATTCATCTTTTCTTCACGGTGACCACGGAAAGCTAAATTACAACTGGCTAACATCAAAATAACGTCACATATGCGTTTTAGTACTTCTTTCCAAAAATTAACTTTTTCTTTCAATCCTGTGTTTACTAAATTGTCAATAGTTTTTTTATTTTTCCACATGTCGTAGCTTAAAGACGCTTCAGAATGATGCTGAGTACTTGCGTGTTTTTTTATTTTTTTTTTGAAAGTCCTTGCCAGTCATTTATTCCTTCAATCCATTCAAAACGGAAAGAAGGATTTGTTCGGTCTCCAAAGAGCCAGCAGTGCTCGCAATAAGCTTTATCGAGTACCTTCGAGTAGCAGAGCCATAATCTTGGTAATGTTAGAGAAGAATCGTTAGTTTTTATCGTATAATAGTCTACAGAAAAGCTTCTATTATGAGAGTCCTTAGGAAATGGTCCCTTCGGCTTACAAGGACCATAATTTATAATTTCTCTTTTTATTTCATCACCTGGAATTTGCAAACTTGTATAGTGTCCTCGATCTGAAGGAAAAGGCCTGGCAGTCCGCAATAATTTCGATGAATCAGAAAGAACGTCAGTCCATTCGACAAGTGATTTTTCATCGTGGTCATATGGTACACTGCAATACACATTTTGGTACTGTCTGTCATCGTTTGGTTTCTCCGCATCAAACGTTTTAGCATTAAGTGATTCAAGGGGGGTAGATCTAGCCGCATCTACGTCTGCTTCTGAGCTTGTATTTACAGGTAGAACATTAATAGCTTGAGAATCTGATTTGTTCGTGCTAACAGGAGTGTCGATATCAGTGGCATTAATTTCCGTTGGGGTAGTTTCTAAAATATTTGAAAATTTAAATATGCTATTTATTTACTCGATAAAATGTGCATTCCATTAAACCAAAGCTACCTTGAGCCTTATCAGTTTTATTGATCCACGAAGTAAGTTTATGACTTTATTTTTTTGCTTCATCTTCTTTCGCTTTCTTGTCTTTGCGCTTTTGCGCTCCACTTGAATAAGCACGTTTCATAATTTCACAGTTAGGAATTGAGTAAAGTTGTATAACTGTCATCTGCAACGAATTGCACAAGCGCTAGAGTTGTCCAATTCGTCGCAGTCTTATAGGGGCTGAGAAATATGTTTAACAATCGTCGTAACGAGGACCGTTATACCTGAATAACAAATACCCGAATAATTAATTTTATGACTATGTTTGTAGTTTCGTAGTCGTAATTACTTACAAATAATTATAACAATAAAAAACTGCAATCGATTACGTATCTGCGATATAATAGTATTATCTAAACGAAAAATTATGTCGTCTTTTAACGTCGTGCAACCTACTGCATCTCAAAAATTATGCAACTATACTTATTATTACTAGTAATAATCGTAGGTTTTAGTTACAGTTTCACTAAATTCACTTTAGATTTTGTAGAAGCCAAGCCAACAACCCTGGGTCTTAAAATTTTAAAGGTTAATTCAGAATTATTAATCTTTGTTAACATATATTATCAATACTATTCAATAGCATGTAAAATTAATGTAGTTATAAAAAAATACAGATAAAAGAACTAACAAACCTCTGGCGATTCAGATCTCGCAGTCGCCCGTCCGACCCGTCGCCGTCGGGTTACTCGTGTATAAATTTCAGAATAATAATCGAGTTCGGAGTAAATATTTTCTGGCAATATCAGTAACAGGCCAACAGATAGCTAACTCGTTAATTTTCAGAAGGCCAAAAACTTCAGTGTCCAGAGTGTCGGCCCTCGGGCAGGCGATTATCAGCTAGCCTTTTACGGAAATTCGTACATGATATAACTGGTTGTAATGTCGCTAAGCCGCCATGGCGCTACCATAGCTTAGATGGATTTTACATTTTTTGCTAAAACGTGGATAAACATGGAATACGACGGTTACCAAAATAGCTTGAACGATACTAACGAAAACGTCGAAAAGACATTAATAGTATTTTGAAGTTTTTGTTAGTATCGTTCAACTTTCAAGATATTTTTATTATAATTAGCCCTGTTTGTTAATTGGATTTTAATTATCTGCGTTAAGAACGAGGTTAATGGAGATTGAATCCGATTTATTAAAAATATTTTTAAAGATTTTTGTAGGTTGATTGGGGCCCCCCGAAGCTCGGAGGCCCCCCCGCGCCGCGGGCCCTGCGGACCGTCAGCTACGCCACTGCCCGAGGAACCTCCTCTACTTCTATCCGACGATGTTGCTACGCCTGAGAGAAAAGATGTGGAAGTTCAAACCGACTTTAGTAACAACCATATTAAACCCCAACAACCAGAGACATTCAAAGGACTGAAATAAGTCATCTTAAACTGGAATGTAACAGTGCCAAATCCAACTATTTTAGAAAAGTTACCTATGGTAGACCTCGATTACCCTCAACCCGGAATGTCAACAGAATTGCCGAAAACGCATCCAAACGTTCTCAAAATTGGAGATTCGTTAATCATATCGAACTTGACTCGACAAACCGAGAGGATACCAGCCTCCCCTATAGCAACACCACCAAAATTTATAGTTCCTGGAAACCTGGGATGTGCGAAACTTCAAAAAGATTTCGAAGGCTCAGTGTCGTAGATGCAAATAAAACGGACACCTAGTGAAACACTGCCTAGCCCCAAAGGACTCTTTAAAAAATAAGCAGCCTCAAATCTTTTCCTTAAGAACTATGTGAAAAACTTCAACGAAAATTCGAATGACACTGAAACCGAAGACATTTAATATCAAATATTTTTTGTTCCCGAAATACATATTGTTTTTGTTTTATCCTACTTCTCTATGAAGGGGGGAATGCAACCAATGGCGATAATTTTAATTTACCGCCATTTCCTGCAGCAACCAGATGGGACTACTTGCTCTTTCTTGTGCTTCCGCCGGGAAGGTTCGAGAAGTTATGACTCACGTTGTCAAAGGATATAAAGGACAAAACACCACCAGCTGAGTATCTCTTTTTTTAAATAAGGTCAACTCTCTACTAGCCGGTGGAAGCGGAAGAAAGACTTCAGCCATGGAATTTATGGTAATATATGTTATTGTTGTAAAAGGAATTTAGAGAGTTTATAAATTAAAAATATATTTAAAACTAACGGTCTTTAGTGGTTATTTCTTCTATGCATAGATTTATAACTTTAAATTGTCACTTTAATACGATTTCAAACGATTAATGCTAACCTGAGGTTAAGAATTGGTTTATGTAAACTAAGTGGGTAACGCTTTCAAACAATTCTGGTTCAGAATTGAAGCTGGAAATCCCATCAGTTATGCTATGAAAAGATTCGTTTATGCCTAATTTAAAATTTCGGCAATGCGAAATCGCGCAACTTTTGACATTTTAGCAATTGTAAATACTAAAGCTTTTTGCGTCTCTTTTGAGCCTACGACGAATTCCGCGCTTGTTCTTTACGTATGTTGTTTTAAGCCATCAGTAGACGTCACGAAATACGTTATGATTATTTCGACTGTAATGGCAGGTCAAAAAATATTAAATAAGCCATTTTTATAACTATTTGATTAAATTTGAAGATACGGATAGTCAGACTTTCAAAGGTAAGTATACATTTTTTACTACTGTTTTAAGCAAACAAATTGTACCATTTCTAATGAAGTTTATTTTACTAATTGGAGATGTCTGATGCCAAACCAAAATCCTTTTATCTCAGCTTGTGATAGTCTGCTTTAGTGTCTTATCGAATTATCTATTCATCTAATACAACTAAGCCTTATAACTTAGTTTTAAAATTGTGTTATTTTTTAAGTAAGAATTATACAGTGCCTTATATTATATTTTAAAGATTATCTGATCTCGTTATTTAAAAAAAAATCGTTATAGGTTAACATGTAAACTCGTTTAAACAAGACCTAAATATAATATTTCTTAGTTTAAAAGTAAGTCAATACAGATTGAACCATTCTTTCCTTAAATAGTTAATTATACCAAATGCTAAAGTAATCTTTTAAACGTGGACAAAGATGCTATGAAATGTTATCAGTTTATTTAAAAAAAACAGATGTTAATTATTTTGCTTTGTTCGATTACAATAATTTATAAATATTCTAAACTTTTAGAAACACTAATCAAAAAATATTAGTTTTATCAAATTTTAATTTTGTTTCACATTAAAATGTTTTATTCAAAGCTTGTGTCTATAATATAAAAAGATGGCAGATTAACTCATAAAAGCCCACAAAATTAGGTAAACACGATGGAAACCTACACAGGTTGAAAACCTTAACATATCCAAAATTCAACTGCTGTGAAAATATAAGCATACTTAAAACATAAACAATTAGATTGTAGGCATATGTAGATCCTAATGAGTCTTAAACAGGTTTAAAACTAGGGTTGTTAATTTTCCGGAAAAATAAAATGCGGAAAAATTTCCAGAAAGTTTTCCGAATAGCGCAAAATTTTCCGCAAATCGGTAAAATAAAAAATTGAAACTGAAATTAACTTTTTATCGATATAAAATGTCTAATATCAGTAAACGTACTACAAAAATTAACAGTGTTACATTGTTAATCAGTTTAAACTAGTCTAGATGTTTAATTTTACTTTTCGATTCGAGAAAATGAGGCGAAAAAGCCGCTTTATTTAAATTCGCAAACAATATTAGACTAATCATGGAATGAAACCGTTTTTTATTTTTTTTTTGGAGCTTCGAGGGTATCTTCTTCTGGTAGCTGTCCATATGGTGCAGCGAAAATCAATTGATAAAATTTTGGAGCTTTGATTCATATTGGATCAATTGACATTCAGAAAGGAACGACTATTTAGTAGTCAAACACAACTTGATCAAGGTTCAGTAGTAATATCCAGATCGAAGCAAATATGTTACTCAAATTAAGTCGATCGATAAGCACAACTGAGCTTCTCAATATTATTTGCGACCGAAGTGTAGGAAAATTAGTCGAGAGTAGTAGAACTTAAAATAGCAGACGGGTCACAAACGGAAAAACAATGGGGATTCAAACTGACTAATTACGTGACAATACGCCGATAAAGTGAATTATCATGCTAAGTCAATTCGGACTAAATGATTAGAAAAGCAGCTTAAGAGGTCTTATATCCCGGATTAAGATCCGCTAAGAACAACGCCGAAAGAACATTTAATGAGAAAGTTTTTATTTCATGTCTTGTATTTTTTAGAAAAAGGTATTTGTGACCATTTTAGAAGATGCAAGGTTCACGTTAGAAAAAAACCTTAGAAATATGGCAAGTGCGTATCGAGGATTTTATTTCAGTGGGGTTTTGAGAGAAAATTTGAGGGTAGTTTCACTGATTTTTATTAGGCACCCCCCCCCCCCCCGTCATCAGCATTTCGGGGGGGTTTGAACCCCCAAAACCCCCCGTTAAATACGCCGTTGAAATATGGTATGCTTTACGTGTTCTAGCTCTTATAAAACATAAGACAAGTCCACTCAGCCGTAATATTATTTACACATCAGAAAAAGTTTGGTGAATTGACTTATCATTAACGTCTTAGAAATCAATTACCCAAATATAGTTAATTTATGGTAATTCCAATAGAGAAAAAATCACCCATAAATGGACGTATCGTTCATATTTGTCACTTGAGTGGTCGCTGAGAAATCCATGGCCCAAAGTTACGGGCCCCAATGGGTATCCTGATAGAACCGTTTTTAAATTTATATAATCATTACCCAAAATGAATTGTTTAACATAACTGGTTTTAGAAATAAGATCGCGAAACGGGAACACGTTAATTCTAATGATTTTTTAATCAAACCGAATTATTTGAGATACCTGGTTTTAGAAATAAGGAAGGAAAGGCGACCTTTACCACCGCAAATAACTCGCGAACCATCGCCAGTACATCCGAACCAGGAAAGAGGTACAGTCTTTAAATTTAAAGGCGTACTTACATATATATCGATTGTGATTGCACGCTAGACTATTATAGAGTCGCAGAATATATGGAAAACTAATTTCCAAAAAATTGTACGGCTGAAATAAATCAGTTTAATCATATCGACAGGGATGATAGTTTTCGTACGTCTGGCAACACTGCCCTCTATATCGATTTCGCGTAAGTGCATTAAGACACCGACGGAGATTAAAGGAAACCAGCAGAGACCAAATAAATTTAATTGGCAGTGAGCTTTAGCTTTCCGTCACTTACGCGGAGAGGCTGGGGATCAAAACCAGCCATTTACAGTTTTAAAAATATGTATATTATCGTGGCACTAGCTACATCTCAAATGCTGCCGCAGCATATCAGTTCGCCCAGTTAAGTCTAATAATGTAGTGTTACCTGTCTAATTAATATGTCATCTGAATGAATGGTTTTATTTTCATTACTCTGTCGTAATTTCATCAAATCCACTGGTATTAAATCAATTACTTAAAAGGTTATGGACCCAACACGATACCACTGCGCGCACTTGGTTTCCTTACGATTTAGATGACTGATTCTTGCTTCTCGTTGAGACTCATGTCTAGCTGTATCCTGAGTGCAGTGGATTGTTCGCTACGATACGAAGTTGAGAAGCTGGTCGGTCCCGAGAACTGGAGGAGCTGGAAGTGGCAAATCAAGGACATTGCCACGATCCAAGATGTCTTCGACGTCGTCACTAGTGACCGAGTTGATCCTTTCGATCCGTTTCCTTTTGAAGCTACATAGATAGTCACGTACGCCGCAAGAAAATAGATATTAAGATGATGCTTTTGTATAATGACGACCCCTTCTTAACTCGGTGGAGACTATTGGCCACTAAACAAGTCGGATCAGCTTGATTATTAGTTTCACATCGATGCAAAGTATCAAAGGTTAAATCGTTAAGCTACCTTCGATGTCTTACGACGTGTAATAATAATACAATATAATTAATTTACAACGTCGAAAAATATTCCTTTTATAACATATCGAAAGAAATTATCTAATTCAAACATCCCGCCAATTATAATCCTATTCTAGCATATCGAAAAAAGTTGTCTAATTCAAACTTCCCGCCACTAACCAATTATAATCCTATTCTAGCATATCGAAAGAAATTGTGTAATTCAAACTTCCCGCTACCCGCCAATTATAAACCTATTCTAGCATGTCGAAAGAAATTGTGTAATTCAAACTTCCCGCCAATTATAATCCTATTCTATCATATCGAAAGAAATTGTGTAATTCAAACTTCCCGCCACCCACCAATTATAATCCTATTCTAGCATATCGAAAGAAATTGTCTAATTCAAACTCCTACCAACCGAAAATAATAATCCTTAATCCTATTCTAGCATATCGAAATAAATTGTCTAATTCAAACTTCCCGCCAACCGCCAATTATAATCCTATTCTAGCAAATCGAAAGAAATTTTCAAATTCAAATTTCCCGCCAATTATAATCCTATTCTAGCATATCGAAAAAAATTGTCTAATTAAAACTTCCTGCCAACCGAAAATAATAATCCTTAATCCTATTCTAGCATATCGAAATAAATTGTCTAATTCAAACTTCCCGCCACCCGCCAATTATAATCCTATTCTAGCAAATCGAAAGAAATTTTCAAATTCAAATTTCCCGCCAATTATAATCCTATTCTAGCATATCGAAAGAAATTGTCTAATTCAAACTTCCCGCCAATTATAATCTTATTTTAGCCTATCGAAAGAAACTGTCTAATTCAAACTTCCCGCCAATTATAATCCTATTCTAACATACCGAAAGAAATTGTCTAATTCAAACTTCCAGCCAATTATAATCCTATTCTAGCATATCAAAATAAATTGTGTAATTCAAACTTCCCGCCACCCGCCAATTATAATCCTATTCTAGCATATCGAAATAAATTGTGTAATTCAAACTTCCCGCCAATTAAAATCCTTTTCTAGCATATCGAAAGAAATTGTGTAATTCAAACTTCCCGCCAATTATAATAATATTCTAGCATATCGAAAGAAATTGTCTATTAGCGTTTTCCATTGGGAACCTCCGAGCACTCCCAGAGTGCTCCAAAATCAAAATCGTATTCCATTGGGAAAAAAGGGGCAACTCCGAGAGGGAGGATCGTCTTCCATTGACCAAGGTACTCCCTTCCGGAGTGCTCCCAGAGTGCTCCCGGCTGCCCCAACTCAAGAGTCGGAGGGATCCAAAAAAGTGCTCCGGAAACGTTTCGAATTTCATTGGGAGTTAATAATAATAGAGCAGTGACGGCATTCAACAAATCCGGAGGTTCCCAATTGAAAACGCTACAATTCAAAACTTCCCGCCAAATAAATTGTCTAATTCAAACTTACCGCCAATGAAATTGTCTAATTCAAACTTCCAGCCAATTATAATCCTATTCTAGCATATCAAAATAAATTGTGTAATTCAAACTTCCCGCCACCCGCCAATTATAATCCTATTCTAGCATATCGAAATAAATTGTGTAATTCAAACTTCCCGCCAATTAAAATCCTTTTCTAGCATATCGAAAGAAATTGTGTAATTCAAACTTCCCGCCAATTATAATAATATTCTAGCATATCGAAAGAAATTGTCTATTAGCGTTTTCCATTGGGAACCTCCGAGCACTCCCGGAGCGCTCCAAAATCAAAATCGTATTCCATTGGGGAAAAAAGGGGCAACTCCGAGAGGGAGGATCGTCTTCCATTGACCAAGGTACTCCCTTCCGGAGTGCTCCCAGAGTGCTCCCGGCTGCCCCAACTCAAGAGTCGGAGGGATCCAAAAAAGTGCTCCGGAAACGTTTCGAATTTCATTGGGAGTTAATAATAATAGAGCAGTGACGGCATTCAACAAATCCGGAGGTTCCCAATTGAAAACGCTACAATTCAAAACTTCCCGCCAAATAAATTGTCTAATTCAAACTTACCGCCAATGAAATTGTCTAATTCAAACTTACCGCCAAAGAAATTGTCTAATTCAAACTTCCCGCCAATTATAATCATATTCTAACATATTGAAAGAAATTGTCTAATTCAAACTTCCCGCCAATTATAATGCTATTCTAGCATATCGAAAGAAATTGTCTAATTCAAACTTCCCGCCAACTCAATAATTCAAACTTCCCGCCGAACTAACTGCTCGATGTGTAGCTCCATCTTTCCGTCGACAAACACTTAATGACATTTCGTCCATAGCAATAGTGTCACATCGAATATATATTCGATGTGAAACTAAAAAGAGGAAACCATGAGTAAATAGCTATGGTCGGATGATTGACTTATTACCACCAAATGTCTGGAGTTAACAGACAGGGCGTGAAAAATGTAACAGTTAATGCGGTAAAATGTTGATAATTAGAAGAAAGTTGACGCCATTTATTTTAAACTTTCATTATTTGAAGAAGAATAATGTTAATTTAAATAGCTTTCTTGGTGGGCAATTGAAGAAAAATTTTGAAGCATATTTTCTGAAAATGGGAAGTGTTTCTTAACGATATCGTTTTTAACCAGGGTAACAATGGAGGGTCTTTCAGAAAAGTGTTGCTGTGGTAATTTAGGTTCGTAACGTTTTTTTATTTCAATAAAATCAGAATATTATTTGTAAATATCTAAGTTAAAAGACTTCTTTAATGTCCTCCTAGGTTCCTTTAACGAAATTAAATATAATGGTTGATGAGATTCGCGATTTATTCATTGAGATTTTAAGTGAGGGATTTTTTTAGGTACTAGATGGCGTTGGCGTCGGTTACCATGAAATATAAAAAAAATAGTTTATTATAAAATTTCCAAAACAGACTTGTAATGTAAAACTAGAAATACTTGATTTTTTATTGGTCGACACTTTAGGCACAACGAAATGTACACAACTTTCAACGTCTAAAAAGAAAACAAACTTGCTCGACATTAACCTAATCGAATAGGGAAACAAAATAAGCTCTTAGCACTTAGCTTGCGTTTTATTACATTATATCAATGGCTCACACGAATGGTTTTTTTTTTCAAATTAGTTTGTCGCTATAACGATGTATCACACGAATGCCTTAACTCAAATTACTTATTATCTAAAAGCAACGCTTTCAAAGAACCTAGCAACAGCAAAGTATGATAAAATTCTTTACTTCTAAGTAACTATCACCTGCAAGCTGAAACTAAGTACAATACAATACATGTTTTCGCTACAAGGAATTACTTTCATTTTATGACAAAACGTTTAGTCTCAAATATTCGTATATTTCTAAATCACGTAAATTTTCAAATGTTTAAATAAATTATGTTTAAAACATTTAGGCTGACAGCCTAGCGATTGGTGTATACTATTTTTTATAATAAGAAACTGACTTGTGAAACTCGGCAGTCTACCGTTTTTAAACGGGTTCACTCAATTTGAGTAAGTATATTAAAACAGTTTTTTAAATACGTTTTGTCGAAAATAACTTTAATTTTGCCCATTAAATGCATAATAGCGATACTTCAGAATTTATGGAATACGTAAAAGTATCAAAGAGTAACTTAATCATAAAAGTATTGAAATTTGTTCGTGATATAGAAGATCCTTATCAGATTACGGATCAAAATTAAACCTAATTTTAATGGTTGAAATAATATTGAAAATTATCTAATAATTATTTCATGTTAATGATATTCTTAGATTTTTCTAAAACGACAAGCATTGGTAAAATCGTGTTCAAACCAATTAAGGTTATTATTTTCTACTTGAATTTAATTTGGAAAATTTAGTAAAATACTTTTAATGGTATCACAAAGTTTTAA